>NC_135345.1:60926438-61242153 GCF_023851605.1 Tamandua tetradactyla
CCACTGCCTATCACTCTGCCAATTTAAGCATGTATATCATGCAAATTACTCCATGCTCAGCTACCAGAGATTCCCAACATCCCTTTATTCCATCCATTGTGTCTTATGTGATATATGATCTGGGATAAAATCCCTCAATCTTAGTAATATTCTACAGTGGTCCTGATATTTTATGGACGTTGATATCTCTGAAATAATGAATAGGACATAATAAACATAATCTGGAAGGTTTTAAAAAAGTAATAATTAATTAGGAAAGTTTTGCTCAATTTTCTTACTGGCATCCTGTATACATTCCAAAACATGAAATTTTATTTGGATAAAGTCAAAGTCTCTTCTTCTTTCTTTTTTTTAGCATAGACAAATCCAAATCGAACCCAGGTCTTCATTTACTTTTAAATAAGAATGTTCATTTACTTTATATTTAGAGCCATTTTAAATTTTACCTTTTATTCCAATATTTTAAATTTATGTTCATTGGGAAATATTCTAAAATTAGCAGCACTTAATTACCAATTTATTTTGTAAATCTTTCAAAAACAACGATTTTGTCACAGCCCTATAACAATGATTTGATATTTTAAGAAATTAGATACAAAAGAGGAAAAAAAAAAACAGTACACCATGCTGTACACTCAGATGATAGAGGTATTCAGATCAGGACATCCATATCAGATTAGGAGGAGTTAGGAAAGATTTCCTGAAGAATCAGTGAAAGGGGATGAAATTTCAGAGATGGAAAGAATGCATTGTTGTTTCTTTACTTAGGAATGAGAACGGGGTTATGGAGGCTGAGTACTAATAGCTAGTTAAATGAAACACTTCATGAAAGCATAGATATCTGAGATAACACAAAGTCATCAAAAATGTTACTGCAATGAAAGGATACATGTGGCACAACTACTAATACATGGGACATTGTAAAATTCAAACATATTTCTGGGTGATGGACACTGAAAAATGACAGTACATCAGCCTTTTTTATAAAACTAATATAGTTCTAAAATGATCAGCAGCTCTTTTCTGTGTTTTATAAAATTAATAAAAAAAAGAACAAGTTACTTTTAATAAATGTGGTGAAGTTTAACCATCATCCACAAACAAGGGAGAGAGAAAGTGGCAATAACTTTGCAACAGATTTTTTTTTTCCGTTTCAAAACTAGAGAAATAAGTGCTCTTATCTGAAGGAATATTAAGTATGAAACTGGGTGTTAGTATGATGACTGAAGTAGAAATAATAAGATTCAGAATGTTATAAGCAAAACTGGTATCAGTATATTCTTTTTTGAAACCTCATATCCTATAACGCTAACATAAAATAAGTTAGCATTTAAAGAATGTTAGTAAAATATATACCTTAGATTCACCTTGTATGTCAGAAACAAAACTCTATATGAATCATTGAACTGACTCTCCAATCATTTTGTTAATCACTTTCCATTGCTTTGCTTTATTTTCTGATGTTATTGAAAATAAGTTTTGTTACATATATTTTCCAAACATTTTCTCTTAATACAGGGAATAACATTGAATTTTGTACATTGCTATTGTATATTGCAATATTGCCACATTTATTTTTTAAGTAAACTTTTATTTGAGAAATAAATTCATATACAGTTCTAAGAAATAATTTACAGTGATGCAATGTATCCTTTACCAAGTATTCTAAATGATGACATCTTGGAAAACTATAGTGCAATATCACAACCAAGATATTGACATTGATATAATCAAGGTATAGAATATTTCCATCTCCAGAAGGTGTCTTTCTGAAGTACATTCTCTTCCTCTTTCCCTCCTCCACTGCCCTGTTCCCTAAGCCCTAAGCAACCACTGATCTCTTTACCATTTCCATAATCTTGTCACCTCAATAATACAATCTAAGTGGGATCATCCAAATTGAATATTGAGGGATTTTTTAAAATTAGCATAACTCCCTGGAGATTCATTTTGTCACTCTAAGGATTATTCAAATTTTATGATCACTTCAAACAATCAACTTTTGCTTTCTTTAATGCTTTTATTGTTTTTTACTTTCTATTTCATTTATTTTTGCTCTAGTATTTGTTATTTATTTCCTTCTGCTTGCTTTGTGTTTAGTTTGCTTTTCTTTTACTAGTTCCTCCAGGCACGCAGCTAGACCTTTGATTTTAGCTTTTCCTACTTTTTAATTGTGAGTATCTTGTGCTGTAAATTTCCTTCTCAGAATTTCCGTTGCTGCATCCCCTAAGTTTCGGTTGTGTGTTCTCATTCACATTTGTCTCAAGACAGTTGCAGATTCCCTTGCAATTTCTTCTTTGACCCACTGATTTTGTTTGAATATGCTATGTAACTTCCATATATTTGTGGATTTTCCACTTCTTGGCCCGTTATTGATTTGCAACTTCATTCTTTTATTGCCAGAGAAGATGCTTTGTATAATTCCAATCTTTTTAAGTTTAAAAAGACTTGCTTTGTTGTACATGTAGTTCAGAGGTAGAATTCTCACTTTCCACATGAGAGACCCGGATTTGCTTCCTGGCCCATGCATTTCCCCTGTTAAAAAAAAAACAAACAAACAAGCAAATAAACAAACAACAAAGCCAACCAAGCAAAAATTCAACAAATGGTGCTGCAATAATGCGATACTCACATGGGAAAAGAATGAAATGTGACCCCCACCATAAAGCATACAAAAAAAAAAAAGTACTTGCTTTGTGACCCAACTTTTGGTCTAACCTCAGGAAAGATCCACGTTTACTTAAGAAGAATGTATGCCCAATTGATTTGCCATACAATGTTATATATATGTCTGTGAGGTGTAATTCATCTACTATATGATTCAAGGTCTCTGTTCCCTTATTCATCTTCTGTGTAGGTATCATACCTATTGATGAGAGTGGTGTATTGCTGGCCACAGCTATTACTGTAGAGATGTTTTTCTTTAGCTCTATATCCACACTTTCTTTCACAGCTTTGAAATGACTTAGGATATTTGTTTGAACATCTTTGATTAGTTTTCCCAAATTCTGCATTTCCTTTGAAGTTTCAGTCTATACCTTTGACTGAGCTATATATTCCAGATTCTTACCATGGTTTGTAACTTTTTTGCTGATGTCTGAACATCTGATTATCTAGATGTGTTGCCATGGATCAATTTCTCCCTCTTGTCTAGGTTTCATTGTTTGGCTTTGCTTAAGGTTATTTTTTGATGCTTGGCCCAAATTACTCTGAACTATTAAAGAAGTCCATGTTTACCCAGACCAGATTCTCACAGCTCTTCTTCATCTGATTCCTTCCCTGGGTGCACAGCAAATATTCTGAAGACTTTACTTTTTGTGCAATTGTTTCACCTCCAAGAGAAACCTGCATTTCTTCAATTCCTTCTTCAAGAATTTTGATCTGTTCTGTTTATTTTTGTGCACTATGTTCTTCTCAGCTCCTGAGGACATTTGCTGAATTTCTCTCTCTCAATCTGTGTCTCCTTTTTCTAACACGTTTTCAGTTCTGGGACCCATTTTGTTTTATAACAGCACAGTTTTCTCCCCTTGTTTTTATCTGGGCTACTTTTCTACCCCAAATATTGTTTCCCTTTCATGTTCTTGATTTTATTTTTGTGACATATTGATTAAATACATTTTGGATATAGTCCTTGTATCCTCATTTTACTATCCTTTTAGTTTTCTATCCCAACTGTTGTATGATATCTTCTGGATAAATTTTTTAATTTGGTCTTCTTGCTTCCTGACTTCCTCTTCAGCTAGATATACCCTTCTGTTTAATTCATGCATTATAGTTCTAATTTTATTTATTATAAATCTAAGTTTTAGAACTTCTATTTCATGGTTTCAAATCAGACTTTTCATTTTTTAATAATAAATCTCTTTTAGCTATACATTTAGTACCATCTTGTATTTATTTTAAAATGTGCAACAAATGTAATGATTTAAAATAGCAATCACTTTATTATAGCTTAAGTTTCTATAGGTTGATTAGGCTGAGCTGCAGAATCTGGGTGAAGATTTCAGTCATCCTGAAGTTCATCTGAGGTGAAACGTTTAAGATACTTCAGTCACATATCTGGTGGCTGATATTTCTTATTGACTAAGAGCTCAGCTGGGACAATTAACCAGGAAAACGACATGTATGCTTTCCATATGTTGTGTTACTACTTCTTCTATGCTAATGGTGAGTGGGCTCTGAGAAAGCATATTCATAAATCAAATGTTTTAAGATCTTGAATAAAAAATTTAATGAAGTTATATCAGTACTTGTCTCTGGAAAATCACTAAAATTATCCATATTCTTTGCCTCCTTTTATGAACAAATGGATGCTGAATCAGTTTAAGATGAAAGTATGGCAGTAATTTCAACAAAATAGAAGGACCAATCAATGAAAGTAAATATAATTAAACTCTCTAAGTTCTGTATTCAAAGTAAATGTTTTTGTAGATTTCATTTGCGTTTACATGAAGATGACTATTTTATTTTTACTACAGAAAAGGCATAATTGGCAGGATAATTTGTAGCAAGAATAATATTCTTACGTCTTTTGGTAGTTCTGATAATATCTAGAAGATACTATCTCTCTGGGTCCCTGATTGACTTATGCTTGAATAGGAAGTTTTGACCATTGTCAGATCAAATGTAGCCAGCAATAAACATTTTAATAAAGCAGAGGTGACCAAAAAAGTATCTATTTTGATTCTAAAAGAATGGTAAATATGATTAAAAATAACTTACCAGTAAAATTTTGTGGTCTACTCTACATAGCTTTCAAATGAAAATCAACTAGAACTGTGAAAAATTACACAAATATAGACCATTTAACCATTGAAGAAATATAACCTAATACTACACAGAACAATGGTAAATGGAATCTTCACAGTTATATTGGGAAATTGACCTAGAGTTTTTTGATGGCTAACTGTTATATTGTATATATAATACATATATGTATATATTGCACGTATCAAAGCCATAAAACTATTCTCCTCAATTTAATCACATAACTTCCAAATTTCCACTGGCCATTTTAACTAAATAATATTTTCCTTAAATACTAAACAGAAAGTATTGTTAATTTGTTTAGGCAAATTAAACTTTGAATTTATATTTTGGTTAACAATATTAAGAAATGAAACAAAAGGTATAAAGGAAAGAAAATTGAACTGCCAATAGACTAAAGTTTTGTTATGAGCCAAGTCATAATAACTTTTGGATTCTGGAGAATTTATTTACTTGTTCAGACGCCAATGAACTCATGAAATGCATCAATAAGATTCCTGTATGAAAGAAATGATTTAGACGAAAATGTTTTCAGTGACTTCTTCCTCAATTCCAATGTATTGCTATTATATTAAACTATGGAAAATTTTTGAATTTTCAATTTTTCCAATATTTTTGTATCAAGATGTTTTAAAATTTTAAATAAAATTGTTATAGCTGATTCTTCTGCAGTTATAAACACATAGTCATCCAGTTAACATTTGTCTTATTGTACACTTGGAATTACATAACTTTGTCTAATAATTTTTGTTAAAATAATGAAGCAATAAATTTCTGCATTATATATCTAGGTGTCCCATTGTATCAAGAATCAAGCTTATTCCTAACAGTTAAACATGTACTTGAGCTTTATGTAGCCCACAAAATATAAAACTGCTATCCTAATACCAGCATGCAAAGTTACAATTTTCTGATACAAATGACACATGGGTCTTAAAGGGGTAATTATTAGTTTCTATAATTCATCTCTTTACATCTGCCAATAACAATGTAATCTGGCACTAACAGTGTGTCCATAGTAACTAATAATTTTTATTTTTGTATTTCAATCTCTGAAATTCTTAAAAATATTTTAAACATTTAAATTTGATTTAAATGATTATTAGGGAAATAGAGTAAAATAAAAATTTTTTTCATACATTTTATTCTTTATATTGTTCCTGTGGAGTGCTTTGTTGACTTAGAAATATATTATAATTCTTTGAAAAAAAGTGTCCTGTCTATGGTATTCACCTTTCTTCAGGTACTCTTGGGATATGCACTAGCTGTGAAGGAGAAGAACAAATTAGAGAATGCTTGTGATTAGAAAATAAACTTATTCATGGTAATTTTTTCCTTATAATGGCAAAGTTGGATCTGCTGTAAGATGATAAAAAGGAGGCTCTTTTATACTCTGTGTCTGGTAAATAGGTTCTGTGTTTGTAAAAATGATGTTCCAAAATCATATTGATTTGGACATATTCACATTATATTTTGCTTATCTCAGATGTTATTTGAATGAAGATGAAGAAATTACTTCACTAAAGCAATTCCTTTTGCACCTGTAGATCAGTTTCCTTTTGGTAGGAATGCAGATTTTAAGACTTAGAATCCATCCAAATAATCCAGCACAGATGGTATAGTGCACACAGACAGCAGCTGACACATCTCATTTAGGAAGTTAGAGAGTTCATAAAGCCAAGTGAAAAATACAATCATCATTTTACTCTCCTATTCCAACACCTTCATTGTCCTGAAAGAAATGTTTCCTTTCAATTTTGATGTATATTTGAAAGATTTTAACAATTCAACTACTCCAGTAGCTTTGAAAATCATAAACTTTGAGGTTTTAACTTGAATTAGAATATTATAGTAGAGGAGACTTTCCTATTTTGCCTTGGCGGTTTCAAACTGAGGGAAAAAAAAAGTTTCAGAGGATATGTGCAAAGTAAGTCATTCTGGCTTTGTTTATAAAAACAGTCACATGACACTATCTTAAATATCCATGGACCAAGACTTACTAAATAAATTATAATAAACCCAAGTCCACAAATAACACATAGAGGTAAAATGAAGGAAGGGTTTGGAAATATTTCCAGATGTGGAAACATCTCCATGATACACTGTCTTGTTAAAAATGAAGGACAGAACAATATGTATATTATGCTAACTTTGCTGTAAAAAGTATCTATTCAGACCCACTAACATGTATAAAAATCTAAGGAAGAATGCACTAGAAACTTGTAAGAATGGTGTTGAGGGAATAGGTATGTGGATACTAATTAGATAGAGAAGAGGATTAACATGAAACTCAAGATTATTTATCTTGCAATATTTTTAAATTTTAAAACAGGTGACTGTTTTGCTTTTTAAATAAAATTATGAATAAATAAACAAATAAAAAGGGAATATAATTTTAAATATATTTCTCAGACTATTTCCAACATGTGTTCAGTATCATTTTATGCATTTTGAAATAATGAAGAATACAAATGATATGAATGACTTACTCTAGGCAAATAAAAAAAGTTATATCAGGTGAAAATTTCACTAAAAATACTTCATTCTTCCTTAGGTTTTTATATTTTTAAAACATTTCTTAAAAATAAACATTAACTTATTAGACCCCACCTAAGTATCTGTCTTTGTAGAGGAATTATTTTTCTTCTTTCAGATTGTGAAATATAGCTTTTCTTGCCATGTATGTATATGCACTTGAAATACATATAAATATGAACTTAAAGTTAGGAATTTTGTAATTTCTGCTGTGAATTTTTTAGATTAACTTGTACCTGTCCACTTACGTAAAAATATACATGTGGTTATCCAAGGATGTGTGATTTTGTATAGGCACACACACTCATATGCGTTCATACACCATATTCAAATGTTGATCAAGGTTGAGAGGTAATAGCTTGGTTCATATGTTCAGAGAATGTTTTCAGCCACATTTAACAGAATAAACAAATGGATAAAATGTTGCTTCACATTATCAATTTAGCAGCTGTCAAAAATTTTGAGAAATTCCATTCTATTCTAACCCAGCTCTTGGAGCGCTCATATCAAGACACTGTCAAGACTAAAGAATATGGCTGGTACAGAATCAGACATGAGTTTTATTAGGACTTATGGACAGTAAAGTCTCTCATGGTGGCTGTGTGGAAAATGGAAGTAGCACCTCACAAAGACAGGCGTGCAGGGGGCAGCTTAGAAGGGTTTAGAACAAAGACATTTTATAGGGTATGAGAACAGTTTCAGCAAGGTCTCAGGACACAGGGGTCTGGAGATTTGTCATCAAGATATAGGCAGGAGAGAGGCGTTTTAATGCTTTACAAGTGGCTTATGATACTATCTGTACATTCTTTCTTTCCTGAGAAGGTCTGTTGACCTTTAACTTTTGTCCTGGTCATGTAGGTGGCGATGTGCAGTGACCTTCACTCCATATGGAGTGGGACCCCAAGCCCTGGGTCTCCACACTCCATCTCCACATAGCAGACTATGATGAGCATAGGACAAGCATTTCATCTACATTTCATAACAACAGTTTAAGAGACAATGGAACACTAGGGGTCGCCTACACAGAGATGGTAACTTTATTAAAAGAGCCTTCTATGGACAAGAAAGGGAATTAAACCATTTAGACAAGAAGTCTGCTGTTAATTGATCAATATTGTGTATGTGCTCTCACATATGAATTAAAACTTGTGAAACATTGTGCAGATGATTAGGAATAGATATGCAGCACTGCACATTATGGCACAGGCCCTGCTCTGTGCTGCAGTGAGTCGATCTAAGGCCATTTATTTTGTAAAAGTACTCTTTGAAGCTGTGTTGTTTTGTCATTTAGTTAGGATATAGCTATTTCGGAGTTAAGTGCTTGGACAGTGTGATTGGCTATAGTTGCCTCATGTTTCTCAGTAACTATTGCAGCTCCAACTGGTGCAAAAAATGGTTAAAGGATAATACAACCAGGGAGTATGTTTTATTCTATATATATTGCTTCAATGATTTCCCAATTATTAGGGGTATGGGGTAATGGGTCATATAAGGTAGCAGGGACATAGGGGTGCCCGCACATACAACATTCAGTCTAGTTTAAGGTAAATAGAGCCAACTATATTGCTTTCAGGTCCACAGTCACACCTTATGGAAAGGAAGCACCCCATTTTGGTTGGTGATATTTTTTCAGTGAAAAAGACTATTGTTTTATAGTTTAAAATTAAATTAATGCAATGCAGCGGGTAGCCATCCCACATCATGAATTCCATCAAGTCATTTCATACAGATAGAGACAACATGGTCTACTGTTACAGCTTCTGCCATCAGCTGCTGTATTATTTACAGCATATACTCATACAGGTTGGGCTTGTTTATCTGTTCCCATACAAGGGAGAAGATATAAGCCCTGGTGTCTTTATAAGACAGTAGTTGGATTTTAGTCTTAAATGAGAAGATTATTTTTCAGATTTCTGATGCATTGAATTCTGTCAGGCCAGCAGGGTATTCCATGCAGTTCAGTCCACAGGGGTCAAAGTCCAAAGAAGACTTGTAGAGCCTGAAAATGGCAAGTTTGGGTTCAATTGTGGGCATGGATTACCACTGAAGCTCACTGTAGGTAGGTTTGGTATGGGGCTATGTTCAAAAAGAAAGATATTTATGGGGAACAATAAGAGGTAATTTCAGCTGAGTTAACAATATATATGCTGAAATTCTATTGGCTGATAATAAGGTATCAGGCAGAAAGACAATATGGGGAGGATTTAAATACCAGATATTCCACTCCTTAAGATCTTGAGAGTTCTTTACCATTACATTAATTATTAATTGTTAATTTGGGCATAAGAAAGGTTTACTTATTTATGTATACTGCTCCATAGGATAGATGGCCCAGGATTTGGGATAAAGATTTTAACAAGCATTTTCAGCATAAACTGAGGTATAATTACAATATTTTAGGTAACTCCTATTCCCCTGGGACTTAGAATTCCTAACTAGTGCAGCTACATAGGCCTGTATGAAGGCCAATTGACTTTGTTTTCCTCATTTTGTATGCTCCGAGGCACATGTGACAATAAATTACTATTATTTCCCCCTTTTGGCTGCAAAGCAGTGGGTCCTTTGATATGTATTTTCAGGGCCTGCATTGGTCCATCTATCAGCATTTCAACAGGGGCAGGTACAGCAGCCTGCAGCATTGCATTTAAGCAAGTTAACACTTGAGAGTGCCTTTTTGTCCACTGCTGCAAGGACCTTTTATTATTTTTCAGCTGTTCCTTTGACAAACTATTTTTTTAATAAGGCCCACACCTGTGGAACTGTAGGCAATTGGAACATCCACTTAATATCCTGCTTTGTGGCTTAGAATTGAGCTATTTGCCCAGTGAAATGAGTCCCCTGATCACTGTATTTACATAGGTACATCATACAGAACACTCACCTTTTTTAAACAGTGGATGACGGCTTGCTGGTTAGCTTTCCTCACCAGAAAAGCTAGCAAAAGTCTTGTAGCCAGGTCCATAGAAGTAAAAACATACCTTGCCCCCTCCAAAAGTGGAAGGGAAATGATGTAATTCACCTGCCACTGGGTCACTGGGATTTGTGACTGGCTAATGTGGACCATCTGGTGTGGTAAGTCTTAGTAGTTGACACAGGGAGCAAGAAGGGCACTCCCTAGTGATGTCCACTCTCTGCTGTTGCATGGTTGGCAGTTGCAACTGATGGGTAAAGCACCACAAGGCTTGTCTGCTTTTCCAACAAAACCATTCCACTGCTTCTCTTGTTTCAGCTGTGCTGCTCTGAAACTTTGTGAGTGCATTTGCTTCCACATCTCCAGGAAACATGTCAGGGAATGTGGGCACAGACATGATAGACAGTGACATTTCATCATTGGCAGGCATTGCAGATGTCTTTCTAAAATTCTTGTCCCCAGAGGGGATGAACTATAACTTTCTGTTGTTCTTGCTTTCTGGTTACCATCCAGGTCATAAGGGCTTTGTAAACTGCCCAGGTGTCAGTACAGATAATCAGCACATATTCTGCTTCAAGCACTACTGCCATCCATCCTCCTTTTCACTCAGCCTATTGACTGCTTAGCACAGCACCAGTTTTCCACCATATAGTGTCAGTATTAGGTTGTACTGCCACAGCTGACCATATGGGAGGCTGCCCATTAGTGGATCCATCAGTGTACTAAGAAGACATAGGAATTGTACCCGTACCTTCTATAGTGGGCATTTTATTAACTATATTTCAACCATTTCCCAGTGACCTTAGCTATGGAATTTTTAAAATATGACAGTGATCCAAAAATTTTGTACATGTTTGCACTTAAAAGGCTGGTATTGAAAATGCTGCACTGTGGCAGGTAGGTTTTCCATGTGGTTAGTGTGCTCAGGAAAGCACTGCTACAGTGTGATTTAGAAACCATTTTGGTTATCTACCCCTGAATAGAGATGACTGTTTTCAAGGTACTTGGGCATCTTTGCATCAGTCCTTTTACTTGCAATAAGGCATTATGTTCAGCACATGATTGCTTTTCCAGTGTGCTGTGTTTCAGTTCTTCCTATTTCCATAATTGTGACCAAAAGCCAATGGGTATTCATTTAGAATGTTACCTCTGCTACAGACATCACTTAAAACTAGTATTAGTGCTAGCCACATTCAATTCATAGCACATGTCTGGACCTATGCACACCCTTTCTGCCTTTTCAAAAGCAGCCTATTGGGAGGTATTCCATACCCAGTGATGACCCTTCCTAATCAAAATATACAAATACATTTAATATTTGGGTTAAATGATGAACAAAATGTTTTCAATACCCTGACAGCCTCAAGAAAGTCATTAGTTGCTTGGGCATTGGCTGCATGGGAAAGCATCACATTTTACCAATTACAGTGGAAGGTATAGTTTTTGTTTCCCCCTACCTGAAAACACCCAAGAATTTGACAGAGCAGCCAGGTCCTTACGGCTAGTGGCAATTGACTTCTTATTCCCAACTCTTCGGCAGATGATCAAGCTATGTACATAGCCTTGGTGAAGCACAGTGAAAGTCCATTGTTGGCTTCCCCAAATGAAGGTGAATGCAGGCTGGTTTGATTTTACTAAAGAAAGCACTAGTAAGATGCAACACAAAATGATATGACAGAATTGAGTATTAATCTCTTATAATAAACTAGCATGACCGAGACTGCAGCATATAATGGTGGTGCTACATTATTTAACTCCTGATAATCTGCAGTAATATGCCATATTCCATTAGGTGTTTGTACTGGCCATATAGGACTATTGAAAGGGCTATGTGTGTGCTTATTATTCCCACCCATCCAACATTCTGATAGTGGCTGTGATTTTTTTAGTGCCCTCTAAGTTTATATTGCTTTGTAGCTATGACCCTCCAAGATGGGGGTACTTTCTCAGTGAGCCATTTAGTTTGTCCTTACAGTACCACTGATCACTTCTTTAAACTGGAAGTGAACTCATATATAGTGGTCTGCACTGTGTCATTCTGTAGAAGATAAATTCCTAAAATGTATTCCAATACAAAGGAGATATATAACATACACATTTGGGGGAAGGTAGTCAGTCTACCAATTTGTATAGTTAGACTGTGCCATTTTGCTTGGATATTTTTTCCTCATAGCCATCATTAGCCAGTACTGGCCCTTGGAATCAGGCTAATTCCCATAGATTAAGGTACATCTGGCTCCCATATCTACTCATGATAATACTTACTGCTGTTTAGTAGGGGACCAGTAGATGTATAATTCTACATGTGGCTGCCAACCTGAAGTGTCCCTGATTATTGTTCACACCAGGGATCACAACCTTTATCCTACAGAAGTGGGAAAGGGGCTTGCCAAATCTCTTCTTGGGGAGCAGAGGGCTCCCGCGCTCAGGTTCTGAATGGTGGTTCTTTTCTGAATTCCTTTCTTCACATTGGAAGCTTGGCAGCTTACTCTAGCAAATCTTTAATCTTTAGGAAGTTTTCTTTGTAATTTTACTAAGATGCATTAGGTTGCCAATCTATAGCCTCTACCTCTGTGCCACAGTGATGAGATTTGCCCACATCTGCTTGTGGGATATTCAATTAGGGCCATCATGCTCATGGTAAGACATGAGCCTTTCCCATTGTCTTTACTCCATCCCCTTTTGTCACAGCCTTTCCAACTTTCCTAGCTTCACTACAGTCTGAGCAGCAAGGGAAACTGTCTGCCATATTGTAGGACTTAGAATAGATGCAAGGGTCCACAGTAATGGTTGAGGGCAATATGCCACCATCTTTCACTCTTGAAATAAAAACTTCAGTGTTAAGACCTATGAAAGTCATGGCATAAGTGGTATGTTTTATTTACAGCTCCTTTAAAACATCTTGGAGCACTTTCCACAGTTTGTCACTGGGGAACCTTGTGTAGTATATCACCTTGATTAGACCATGAAGCCTTACACCTATCAACTAGCTATACTAATAAGGAGTATAGTACAGTTTTACAATAACTAAGGTCACATACAAGACTGTAGTAAAGGGTGGGCTGTAATAGATGTCAGCTGACCTACCTCCACTCCAGAAAATACTACCCTTCTACCCCAGTGTCCCATAACTTCAGAAACCAGTTTGTTAGGGATTCCCTAGATTTTTGTCCAAACTACTGCCTCAATCACTCAATTTAGCAGCACTATAATCTGTCATAGTAACACGTATGTTTTGTTTAGGAGGTTGAAATTTTGAACCCCAGGGGATTGCTCTTGTGACCCTTTTCATTTTGCTATATTATGGGGCACACCTGTTGGGGCTCTTCCACCTCTCATTCTTCCTCCCCTTCCTCTTCCAAGGAGAGTATGTGAGTTCCACGCTTTGGGGTCCCAGTCTGAGTTTCTAAAATCCTCTGGATTTGAACCCAAGGCAACTTACAGCCTGTTACTAAGTCATATCTGCCTGCCAGGCCCCCTAACTGACCATCCACACACTGCAGGCAATCAGGCAGAGAATCTCATTTCCATCTGGGCAAGGTACATTTCTCCTTTCATTTATTCTTTTTTCATTATAATTTCTCTTCTAAACAGTGCACCATAGCTTTTGGTGCTTGTTCTGCCTTGGTAGCCATCCCCAAGACTCCTAACGGGTCATGAAATGGCTGCCACTCTTTGGCACTCTTTTTTCTTTTTACTCAAATTTAATCGTCCTGCTATTTGTCGCAACACTGCAATTATACATACCGGAGCTTTCAGGGCATCCGCACTCTCTCGTGGCATCCTCATTCATCCAGAGAGGCAGCCACCTCTACCCACATTGATGTTGCAGGTCAACCCAGAATTTCCCCCACCCATTCTCCCTTTCAGGACTTATGCCCACAATGGCTGGTGACTGTTAGGTTTTCTGGCTCATCAGTTGTTCCTACACAGGTCTTGGCGTGGAGAAGCTGTGAGACCAGAGTACATCAGGCACAGCGTGAGACATAAGTTTTATTAGGACTTAGGAACAGGAGCATCTCTGGTGGTAGTCATGTGGAAAATGGAAATAGTGTCCTGCAAAGGCAAGAGTGCAAGGGGCAGTTTATAAGGGTTTAGGATGAAAACAGTCCATAACGTATGAGAACAGAGTTTTAACAAGCTCTTATGACACAGGGGTCTGGAAATTTGTTAGCAAACATATGGTCAGGGGAGAAGAGTTTTAATGCTTACAAGATGAGTGGTTTATGATACCACCTATACATTCTTTCCTTCCTGAGGAGGCCTGTTGACCTTTAACTTCTGTCCTGGTCATGTAGGTAGCTACGTGCAGCAGCTTACTCTCCATATGGAGAGGCAGCCCAGGTCCTCAGTCTCCACAACCATTTACATTAATATCCTCTCTTCTCCAAACTTTACAACTTTTTGTATAAAAAGAAATATCCTGAATGCATTTTGATAAGTCCTTGATTACTCATCAAGTCATTTTAAAAGAAAACATCTTTTATAAAAACATTGTATGAGCATATACATATACATATGCACAAAATAAAGTTCATATCTTTCATTTAAGATATAGTTTAATAATATTTTAAAACATTTCTTTAAAATAATATTTTAAAGAAAATTTATTTAAGAATTTGGTTTTATTATAAAATGCATAATAGAACATGTAACAGAGAAGTACATAAGTGGGAGGAACCTATATTGACAACCTTGTTTGACAGTATTTCAAAATTAGAATTTTATAATTACTATTAGAATAATATTAAAGTATAACCAAGAGATAAATAAATATATATATATATATAATATTATCTTATTGAGTTAGTTTTTCGAATGATATTTTATGACACTGTAGTACAGGACAAGAGTATGAATCTCTTCATATTTCTTGATCCTAAGCTTTATATTAATGCAGGTAAGTGACGTGCAGGCTTTGCATTATGAAAGTAGTGATACTTATACAAGAAAAGAAATTTTCTGTTCAGACCACATTTCAAGAAAGTATGCAACAAGTTGCTTAAAATATGTTCTGCTTGAAGTGACAGTGTTCATATAAGAATAGGAAAAAGTAGAACAAGAAATGAGTAAAATAAAAGCTGTGGCCAGATATATTTATGCAAATAGTATATACTTCAAATATTAGCAATGGTGCTTGAGAAGATGTTAGTAATTTCTAAAAAGACATTCAATAATCCAACGTAATTTGATAACTTTTAAGACATAATATTTAATTTGTAAATGTTCAATGAACAAATGTTCAGTTGCTTCTTTGGGCAGTAAACAGCAGAATAAACTACTTCTCATTTAAAATCACTAGTTCTCCTTAATTTAGAGACTGGTACCATATTCCAAATGAAAACAAATAATAATAGTTTTAACTGATAAAGTAATTCTGTAAAGATTTCAAAAATATAATAATCTTGTTATATATCTTACTGTTATTTTTGATGCAATGAACCAGTTGTATTTAGAAATATGATTGCAACTTTATGTTCCTTTCCACTGACTGATATTAACATTAATGTTGCACTCAATAAGTAATATAAAATTAATGTTGTTTTTTAAACTCTGAACTTTTAAAGATAGGTAATAAATATTTTAAGACAAGCATTTTTTCTTACAATGACGTTTTCAATGGATTGAGGATTATTTAACTTGTTTCTCTTTGAACTCTAACCAAATAAATATGTTTTGTATGTTATTATTTCATCTTTCAAAGCAGAAACTTCCCATATGGTCTTTCAATCAAACTTCTAAATCAAATCTTTGAATAGTTTATTCATGTTACTTTGGCACAAATTATCCAAAATAACTAAGCAGTTACAATGGCCATTTATTGTGTTCAAAATTTTGTGAATTTGAAATTTAAACAAGTTACAGCTGGGTTGGCTTGTCTCTCTTCCATGATGTCTGGAGCTTTAACTGTGCAACTTGAAGTCTAGGGGCTGGAACCATATGAATCTTCTTTCCCTCATAGGTCTTGTGGCTGATAATACCTGTAAGCTAACGAACTTCCATGCAGACTTCTCAATGAGATGTCTCCACTTTGGCTAGTTTGTGCTTCTTCAGAACATGATGACTGGGTTCCACAGTCAGGTGCCCCAGTGAGACATGATAGCTCAGTGGAAACTGTATTATCATTATGGACTGGCCTCAAGTCAAATAGCTTCACCTCTGCCACAATTAACTCTATCCCATATGCATAATATATTCACCTCTCCTCTGAGTACACCCAAAGTCTGATCACATCAGGTCATCTTGACTTAGAATGAAGGTCAAGAATCTTGTCAAAGGTCTGGGTATGAAAAAGGCTAATTAAGCTCTCTAAGAAGTCCTATGAACTGATAAGAAGAACAAAAATGATTGACAAGATAAGTATGTCAAGATGTTTTGTAATAAATATGATGATTTATTCTAAAGACAAATGGAATGGATTATGAGAGGTGTTTAGTGTATTAGCAATAGGACCGTCTCTAGAATTATAGCTTCGTAAGTTTCCAGTTTCATATTACCACGTGAGCTAATAGAAAAGTAAGACCACTTCTGTAGGAGTTTTGTTAAGGAGAATGGCAGCTATATTCTCTATTCTTTTCCTCCCAACATTAAGAAAAAATATGATAAATATATTGATCATTGAAGTAAATGAGTACTTTTCTGAAAGCCAAGAATTATTGAAAGAACTATATCTAAGAGAAAATTTTATTTTCAGACCCTGCAAATTGATGGTGAAAATTCAACTTCTGTGTTGAGCCATTAGTAAAAAAAATGCCTATTAATCAGCTAAGAAATATAAATGTGATATGGAACTGGAAATTTGGAATGGACAATTTAAGCATTTAAACCCAGATCCTAATAATCCCAAGGAATATTGCCCTTCTGTTGCACTATGGAGCTTCTCTTCTTCCTACATAAAGAAAAATGGAGACAAACACACATAACCATCCAAGAACTGTGACAGATCAACCACATGGACTGGTAAATATGGGGGATAAGTCAACATCTTTTGCCCCACATTATCCACTCTCCTCTTCTGTACTACCCAAATCCCCCAGTGCAAATGCTATATTTATCCTTATTGTGGATAGGGGTCATCATGTACCATGACTAAGTTTAGGGCAAAGGATGTATATGAAAGTGACATGGGCAAATTCAAAGTAACCTCCCAAATGAAAAAAAAAAAAAAAAAGAATCTCTTTCTTATGCTGTTGGAAAAAAAAAAAAACAATAACTGTAAACGTCTTGGTAACCACGAATTAAGGACAGCAGCTTTTCCAAATCGTGCATTGTTCAGAACGACTATGCAGATATCTGTTTACCTTTGGAATGTTAATGTAAGCTTTGAATTTTTAATATAGTGTACATTTATCTTCTTTGTTACCTGAACCAGTACCTAAACCACAGAGAGGGCATTTACAAAGAAGCAGTGAAGTACCACACCTGGGTTTTAAAAAAATGTGTCTCTCTTTTTTAAAATAAATATTTTTGAGAAATTGTGGGTTTACAGAAAAATTCTGCATAAAATATAGAATTCCCACACATCAACCAGCCCACCAACAATGACACCTTGCAAAGCTGTGGAACATTTGTTACAACTGATAATATCATATTTTTTATAATTGTACTGTTAATTGAAGTCCATGATTTAACTTTGGAATCCCTGTTTGTAGGGTAGTTGCATAGATTTTATTTAAACTTTATTCTGTTACCATATATATAATCAAAGAATTCCCCCTTTAATCTTATTCAAGATTATATCATGTGTTCCAGTGCTGTTATTTGCATTCACAATGCTGTGCTACCATCACCCCCATCCAATACCAAAACTTTTCCATCATTCCAAATAGGAACACTGTACATTTTGAGCCTTAATATCTCATTCCTTATTCTCATACTGTCCTCTGTTAACCTATATAATAGAGTCTGACTCTATGAATTTACTTACTTGAATTGTTTCATATCAGTGAGATCACACAAAATTTGTACTTTTTTGTATAAAGTACAAAAAATAACTGCTTATTTATCCATTCATTGCCTGATGGACACTTGGGTTGCATGCATCCTTCTTGAAAAAGAAGAATGGAGATGGAGGACACACACTTCATAATCTTAAAACTTATTACAAAGTCAGAGCAATAAAAATAGCATAGTAATATCACAAGGGCAGACATATAGACCAATGGAATCAAATTTAAAGCTTAGGTATCAATCCTCACATTTATGGCCAACTTATTTTTGGTTTGGCAAGGTGACCCTCACCACTCAGTTGAGAAAGAAGAGTCTTTTCAAAAAATGCTGCTGGGTAAGCTGGATCTGTGGATGTGAAACCACATATCTGGAAAAAGTTTAATATTTGGAATGTTCAAAGAAATACTTCAACTTAACAACAACAAAAAGACAACCAGCCCAATTAAAAAGTTGACAAAACACTTGAATAGACATTTCTCCAGAGAACATGTACAAATGGCCAGAAAACATATGAAAAGATGTGCAACATTATTAGCCATCAGGGAAATGCAAATCAAAACCACAATGAAATTCCATTTCACACTGATTGCAATGACTTCTGTTAGAAAAATGGAAAATAATAAGTATTGGAAAAGGTAGGGAGAAATAGGAAGACTCACTCATTGCTGGTGGCAATGTAAAATGGTACAGCTGTTGTGAAAGACAGAAGTGTAGAATTACCATATGACCCAGTGATCCCACTACTAGGTATATACTCAAAAGAATTGAAAACAAGAATTCAAACAGATATTTAACACTGCTGTTTATAGCAGCATTATTCACACTATCCATGAGGTGGAAACACACCTAGGTCTTATATGCAGATATTAAATATAAATATGAATTTACTAGCACAAGTTTTAGAAGATCTGGAGCTCTAATTATTTTATTCCATTTTTATTTTATTTCATTTTATCGCTCTTGCTTTAGTCTATATTTCAAAAATAAATGCAAATACTTTAATGTTTAGACTTTAAAAATAATATGAAAAACTTGACCGCATTAGACTTATCCTATCTCCAAAAATATCTATAAAACTTGGAAAACTAAGAAAGAATAATTTTTAGGAAAAAAACAGCAAATATTGCAGGATTGTGATCATTGAGATAAGCTTGCAAATTATCCCATAATTATTTTGGCTTTTCTTTTGGGGGCATATTTTTCTATGACACAGAGTGGTGGAACCCATGCATTGTTCAGAATTGCAAGCTACTTAAAGCCTGGAATGTGTGGACGAAGGTACCTGATGAGAGATAACTGCCCACCTGGAACATGTAAAAGTCTATATGGATGCACTTTTTAAGTGTGGCATATGTGGAGTACAAAATGTAAGTGAGGTCTACTAAAATTTAGGATGAGACAAAAATTGTGACAGTAAAGGTTATGCAGCAATGGGAAACTTTCGAGTCCAAATTCAGTAAAAGTGATAAGACCTCATTGAGTACCTTTGGGATTTAGTTGAACTCAATATAAACTGTGTATTGGAAGTTGGGACTTTACCCTAGGAAAAACAGGTATCAACTGTGTCTACATTCTGAACCAAAATAAATCCACCAAATAAACAGTAAAAACAAGTCCAAAGAAGCAAAGCTGACCACTAGTACTTTAACTATCAGAAAAGAAAATCAGCATTGTTCAACAGAAAAAAATGAAGACTTCCTCTCACATATAATCTATGTTGTGTAGCATAAAATTATGACATGTCTTATGGTCTAATATGAATGTAATGATGATTTAAGACTGGGAAAGAGAGAAGGAAAAGAGCAAATATTTGAAAACATAGTGGATGCAAATTTTCTAAATTTTAACAGAAAACAATACTTAAAAATGTAAAATGAGAAAATAGTGTGAAAACAAATGTTAAGAAAACCGCATTTTGGTATTTCATAGCAAAACTTATGAAATAAAAGATAAAGAGCACCATGGTAATTTACATATAGGAAAAATATGAATGAAGCTTGATTTCCTACCAAAAATAATTTTTCATAGAAGACAATGGAACAAAATCATTGAAGTGCTAAATGATTAAAATAATACTACCACTACTACTAATCATAACAAAACAATATCCCATGACATGAAATTAAAAATACCTATTTCATAAGTGAAATCAAAATGCAAATATATGTATATAATTTTAAAAGAGACAATTTGTGACCAGTATGTTTGTTCTATAAGAAATGCTTGGGTAGGGCAAGATGGCAGCTTAGTGAGGTATGGAATTTAGTTCATCCTCCAGAACACTTAGTAAATAGTCAGGAACAGTACAGAACAACAGCTGGGGCTACATCAGTGACTGAACACACAGTGTACATCAGTCTTTTCCAAACACTCAGTGTACACCAGGCTGAGACCTCACATAGACAGGAGAGTCTGGTGAAATTAAAGGCACTGTATCTGCTGAAATTGAAGGCACCCAGCTACTTTAAGCTGGGGAGAAGCTATGGGCAGAAAAGTGTCACATGCTGGGCAGGACAGGAAAAGCACGAAGTCAAGAAGCTTCTTAGGAAGCCTGACAACCAGCTGGATCTCATCTTCAGTGAAAACTGATGCTGGCAACCATTTCTCCTGAGATGTGGGCCAGTCCAGCATGCAAAAGTCTGACAGGGTATCTAATGTCTGGGAAGACCCTCAAAGAAAAAAAATAAATAATCCACATAAGCAGAGCAAGAAAAAGGAAAAGAAGAATTGAAAAATTCTGATCAGTTAAACAGAACTTATGCTAGAGGTATTGAATATTTTGAACTGAATGTCAAGGAACATATAGAGAACAAACCCATCCATCAAGAAAATCCTAAGTAAAAAGATGTAAACCTCCAGGACAAAGTAATTAAACAAATCAAATGTCTAGATGCCAGCAAAAAAACAGCAAATCATACTAGGAAAATTGAAGATATGGCCCAGTCAAAGGAACAAGCCAACCATTCAAATGAGATAAAGGAGTTGAAACAACTAATTCAAGATGTTCAGATAGACATGAAAATCTCATCAAAATGAAATCAGTGAGTTGAGGGAAGAGATAAAGAAGACACTGGACAAACAAAAAGAAGAAATTCAACGTTTCAAAATAAAATCGTAGAATTTATGGGAATGAAAGGCACAGTAGAAGAGATGAAATAAAAGAGAAAACAATGGAAACCTACAACAATAAATTTGGAGAGACATAAGAAGGGATTAATGACTTAGAGGACTAGGACTGGATATCTGAAATCTGACATGCAAACAAAAATACAGGGAAAAGGATGAAAAAGTACATGCAGCATCTCAGGGAATGGAATGATAATATACAGCACATGAATATACATGTTGTGGTTGTTCCAGAAGGAGAAGAGGAGGGAAAAGGAGGAAAATAACTAATGGAGGAAATTATCATAGAAAATTTCCCATCCTTTATGAAAGACATAAAATTACAAATCTGAGAAATGCAGTGTAACCCAAACAGAATAGATCCAAATAGACATACTCCCAGACACTTACTTATCAGATTGTCAGATGTTAAAGAGAAAGAGAATTTTGAAAGGAGCAAGAGAAAAGCAACTCACCACATACAAGGAAAGTCCAATAAGACTATGCGTGGATTTCTCAGCAGAACCCTGGAGGCAAAAAGGCAGTGGTATAACATATTTAAGGTCCTAAAAGAAAGATACTGCCAACCAAGAATTCCATATCCAGCCAAACTGTATTTCAAAAATCAGGGCAGGATTAAAATATTTGCAGACAATCACTGAAAGAATTTGTGACCAAGAGATCAGATCTTCAAAAAATACTAAAGGGAGCACTACCAGCAGAAAGGCAGGAGAGAGAGATCTGGATAAGAGTGTATAAAGGAAGACTATCAGTGATGGTAAAAAGAGAAAAAAAATAGATATGCCATATAAAATCGAAAAGACAAATTGTAAAAGAAAGTACTGTCTTTACAGTAATAACATTAAATGTTAATAGAGTAAACTCCCCAATTAAAGATATATACTGGCAGAATGGATTAAAAAACAGTACCATCTATATGCTGTCTACAGGAGACTCATTTTAGACCCAAGGACAAAAATGAGGTAAAGTTGAGAGTTTGGGGAAAGATGCAAACATCAATCAGGATGCAAGCATCAACAATCAGGAAAGAGCAGCAGGAGTATCTATATTAATATCCAACAATTAGACTTCAAATGTGAAATAATTAAAAGAGACAAAGAAGGACACTATGCATTAGTAAAAGAAACAATTCAACAAGAAGACATAAAAATCATAAATATCTATGCACTGAGCAGAGTGCTCCAAAGTAGAGGCAAACAGTGACAACACTGAAGGGAAAAATAGACACCTCTGTCAAAATAGTTGGAAACTGCAACTCCCCACTCTCATCAATGGACAGAACATCTAAACAGAAAATCAGTACAGAAACAGAGAATTTGAATAATACAATAAATGAACTAGACTTGGCAGACATTTACAGAATATTACATTCCACAACATACACATTTTTCTCAAGCGCTCATGGGTCATTCTCAAGGGTAGACCATATGCTGGGTCACAAAGCAAGCATCAACATATTTTAAAAGATTTAAGAGATCATACAAAGCACTTTCTCAGATCAAAATGGAATGAAATTGGAAAGCAATAACAGGCAGAAGGTCAAAAATTCACAAATAAATGGTGGCTAAACAACACACTCTTAAACAACCAGTGGGTGAAGGAAGAAATTACAAGAGAAATCAGTTACTATCATGAGGCAAATGAAAATAAAAACACAACATATCAAAATTTATGGGATTCAGTAAAGGTAGTGCTAAGAGGGAAATTTGTTGCCTTAAATGCCTATATTAAAAAAATAAGAAAAAGCAAAAATTGAGGAACTAACTGTTCATTTGGAAGAACTAGAGGAAGAACAGCAAACTGACCCCAAAGCAGACAAAAGGAAAGAAATAAAGAAGATTAGAGCAGGAATAAATGAAATTGAGAACATGAAAGCAATCAAGAAAAATCAACAAAGCCAGAAGTTGGTTCTTTGAGAAAATCAATAAAATAAATAGGCCCTAAGCTAGGTTGACAAAAAAAAAAAAAAAAAAAAAAAAGATGGAAATGAATAAAATTAGAAATGGAGGAAGAGACATGACCGCTGACCCTGCAGAAATAAAGGAGGTAATGAGAGGATACTATGAGCAACTATATGCTAATATACTAGACAACATATATGAAATGGACAACTTCCTAGAAAGGCATGAACAATTAATAATAACTTGAGAAAAAATAGACAACCTCAAAAAAACCAATCACAAAGTGATTGAATCTGTCATGAAGAAGCTCCCAAAAAAGAAAAGTTCAAAACCAGATGGCCTCACATGTCACTTCTGTCAAACATTCAATAAAGAATTAGTACTGATCCTGCTCAAAATCGTCAAAAAGCTGAAGAGAAGGAAAGTGACCTAACTCATTCTATGAAGCCAACATCACCCTAACACCAAAGCTAGACAAAATACTGCAAAAAAAGAAAACTAGAGACCAATTTCTATAATGAATATAGATGCAAAAATCCTTAACAAAATACTTGCAAATCAAATCCAGCAGCACATTAAAAGAAGTATACAACATGACCAAATATGATCTATTTCAGGTATGCAAGAATGATTCAACATAAGAAAATTAATGTAATACAGCGTATCAACAAATCAAAGCAGAAAAAACACCTGATCAACTCGACTGAGGCAGAAAAGGCATTAGACAAAATTCAACATTCTTTCTTGATGAAAACACTTCAAAGAACAGGAATAGAAGGGAACTTCCTCAACATGATAAATGATACACATGAAAACCCCACAGCTAACATCATACTCAATGGGGAGAAAGTGAAAGCTTTCCCTCTAAGATCAGGAATAAGACAAGGATGCCCATCATCACCATTGTTATTCTACATTGTGCTGAAAGTTCTAGCCAGAGCAATTAGAAAGCAAAAAGAAATAAAATCCATCCAAATTGGAAAGGAAAAGGTAAAACTTTCACTGTTTGTAGATGACATGATACTATATGTTGGAAATCCCCCAAAATCCACAACAAAACTACTAGAACTAGCAAAATGGGAGGGTACAAAAGCAACATCCCAAAATCAGTACCTTTCATTCCTAAACACTAGTAATGAGCAATCTGAGGAGGAAATCAAGGAAAAAAAATCAATTTATAATAGCAATCAAAAAATCAAATATTTAGTAATGAATTTAACAAAGGATATAAAAGACTTACACACAGAAAAGCACAAGAGATTGCTAAAAGAAATCATGAGAGACTTAAATAAATGGAAGGACATACCATGTTAATGGGTTGGAAGACTAAATGCAGTTAAGGTGTCAATTCTACTCAAATTGATTTATAGATTCAATACAATACCAGTTAAAATCCAAACAACTTACTTTGCAGAAATAGAAAAACCAGTAGCCAAATGATTTCAAAGGGAAGTGTGCCCTAATTAGCTAAAAATATCTTGAGAAAGAAAAATGAAGTGGAGGTCTCAAACTACCTGACTTTTAAGCATACTATGAAGACACAGTGGTAAAAACCGCATGTTACTGCCATAATAATGGATATATTTACCAATGGAATCTAGTGTTCAGATATAGACCCTCTCATCTACAGATGATCGAACTTTGATAAGGCAGTTAAGCCAACTCACCTGGAACAGAGCAGCTTCTTATAGAGAACTGGATATCCATAGTCAAAAGAATCTCATACCCTGTACACAAATTAACACAAATTGGGTCAAAGACCTAAACATTAAAGCTAAGACCATAAAACTCTTAGAAGAAAATGTAGGCAAATATCTTATAAATTTTTAATAAGAGGTGGTTTCCTAGGCCTTATACCCAAGCATGAGCATTGAAGAAAGAAATAGATAATTGGGAAATCTTAAAAATTAAGCAGTTTTGTGCATCAAAGATCTTTATCAAGAAAGTAAAAAGACAGCCTATGCAATGGGAGACAGTATTTGGAAACCACTTATCAGATGAAATTTAGTATCCAGAATATATAGACAGCTTCTTCAGCTCAACAACAAAATGCAAGCAATCCAATCAAAAATGTGTAAAAGACATGAACAGACACTTCTCAGAAGAAGAAATGCAAATAGCTATAAAGGACATGAAAAGATGTTCAACTACATTGGCTATTAGGGAAATGCAAATCAAAATCACAATGAGATATCATCTGAAACCTACTAGAATGACCATTATCAAAAAAAAAAAAAAAGAAAAAAAAACAAGTGCTGAAGAGGAGGTAGAGAAAGAGGCACACTTATCCACTATTGGTGGGAATGTAAAGTGGTCCAACCACTCTGTAAGGCAGTTTGGCAGTCCCTCAGTAAAGTAAGTATAGAATTGCCACATGATCCAGCAATCCCATTACTAGGTATATGCTCAGAGGACCTGAGGGCAAGGACACAATTGGACATTTGAACACCTATGTTTATAGCAGCATTATTTAAAATTGCCAAGAGATGGAAACAACCCAAATGTCCATCAACAGATGAGTGTCTAAACAAGCTGTGGTATATCCATGTGATGGAATATTATGTAGCTGTAAGACAGAATAAATTCATGAAGTATGTAAAAGCATGGATGAAACTTGAGGACATAATGCTGAATGAAATTAGTCAGAAACAAAAGTACAAATACTGTTATGGTCACAATAATATGAACTAACACGAGCAAACTCGGAAAATTGAAGTTAAGAACACAGTTTATCAGGAGGCAGAAATAGGGTAGAGATTAGGCAATTGGTGCTGAAGGAATACAGATTGTGTAGCAGGACTGATTGCAGAAGTTCACTCTTGTGGACTAACCGTAATATAACAACTCAGTGAAGTGAATTTGAGAGCACGGGCTATTAGGTCGGGGCCTATTATAAAGGGTCCTAGATTGTAAGCTCTTACAGCAGTCACATATATTCAGGAGTTGTAGCTGTTATTTCTAAATTCTGAGGTTTTGAGCTGTTTTTTATAATCTCATGGTTCTCAGAAACTTCAGGTATTTATGTGACACCTGAGACTCAGAATTAGAGCTCTGAAGCTATTAAAGTCATTAGTATCCCATACAGGGACTGTTCAAAAAGTTAAAAAAGTGATCTGACTTCTAGTAGAGATATGAATGAAGCTGATCTGGACAGGATTAAGGTAAATCAGAATACAGGGTAAAGGATGATATCATTCATATTTTAAAATTTCAATTTCTGTGTGAGACCAAAAGGAAAGATGTTTATTTTTGAAAAATTTGTATTTTTTAGTAATGAATTTCCCAATATAAACTGTATGATCAGTTTAGTTGAACACCATAAGTACATGGAATCTTGAATAGAGCATGAAACTTTTTTGGTTTGTTGAGGTTAGTATGATGCCCCAACATACTAACAATTGCCCCAACAATCCCAGAGTAATTTGGGTAGTGAATAAAGAAATATTTGTAAGGTCCCTTTGGGGCACTAGGGAGAAGACAGGAAATATTCAACTTACCCATTTGCAGAATTTCTGATATTCTCACTAGCAGTGAAGACAACCAAATCAATAGACTGAGCCTGTGATCCTGGGGTTTGCCCCCATGAAACTTATTCTTGCAAAGGAGAGGCTAAGCCTAGTTAAAATTAGGCCTAAGAGTCACCCCCTGAGAACCTCTGGGTGGCTTAGACATGACCTACCTCTCTCTAAACTGATGCAGCATGTGAACTCACTGCCCTCCCCCACCACGTGAGACACGACTCTCCAGGGGCAAAAATCTCCCTGGCAATATGGGAATAAATCCCGGAATGAGCTGAGAACCAGCATCAAGGGATTGAGAAAGCCTTCTTGACCAAAAGGATGAAGTCTCAGTGGCTGAGAAATTTCAGAGTTGAGAGGTTATTATTGAGGTTATTCTTAAGCATTTTATAGATATTCTTTTTTAGTTTATGGTGTATTGGAGTGGCTAGGGGGAAGTACCTGAAACTGTTGACCTGTATTCCATTGCCCTTGATTCTTGAAGATGATTGTATAAAGATATAGCTTTTACAATGTGACTCTGTGATTATGAAAACCGCTTGTCTAACTGCTTCTTTTACCTAAGGTATGTATGAACAGATGAGTAAAAATTATGGATAAAAAATTTAAAATAAAGGGGAGGACAAAGTTTAAAATAAATTGTGTAGATGGAAATTCTAGTGATCAATGAGAGGGAGGGGCAAGGGGTATGGTATGTACTAGTTTTTTTTTCCTTTTATTTGTTTTTCTGAATGATGCAAGTGTTCTAAAAATTATCATGGTGATGGATATACAACTATGTGATGATATTGTGAGCTATTGATTGGACACAATGTATGAAATGTTTGTAAGCTAAGATTTATCAATAAACATATTTTTTAAAAAAGAAATGCTTAAGGATGTTATTCAAGTTGAATGAAAATGATGCCAGATGAAAATATGAGCTACAGATTTTAAAGGAGAGCACTTGGAATAGTAAAAATCAGATAAGTATATAGGTAAATGTAAAATCTAATATGTATTTTATTTTTTTCTTAGTATCTTAAAATATATAATAGGTTAAAGCAAAAAAAAACTATTTATTTAGGGCTTATATCCTTGGTAAATATGGTATATATAAAAACAATAACATAAAGATTGGGAGGATGAAATTATAATGTAGAAATAATAATATGCTTACTCAAATTAAAATGAGATGGTAAGGTTAGTTTACCCCTAAAGCAATGACAAAAAGATAATGCAAAGAAGGATAGCCAAGGGCCAATACAAGAATTCAAATGTTAGAGTTAAAAAAGAAAAATAAAAGATAATCCTCCCCCTAAAAAACTGGAAAAGTTGGAAAAGAAGCATGGAACAAAAGCACACAAAAAAGGAAGTGTCTAGGAAAATGATTGATATAATCAAACTATATCAATAATTGTACTAATTAAAAATGAATTAAGTTAGAACAGCTTTATGACTGGATGAAAGATACAACCTAAACATTGTATTTCTTCCCTAGCATTCCATTTTAAATACCTATAAGGAAATGATAAGTCAAAAGCAAAGGAATGGAAATCGAAATGTTTGTAAACTTTCAGAGTACGAAAGCTGGAATGGCTGCACTAAGAGCAGGAAAAGTAACCTTGATGACAAGGAGCATTCACCAGAGCTACTCACCTAGACCAATACTTCAAAATGCCAGAATAACTCATCAGATAGACATTTTAGTAATAAATAAACAGATTATATTTCTGAGAAAAAGTATCCATGAATCTACACTCACACGCATACACACACAAACACAGACACAATGAATGAGGAGTTGCGAAGCATTTCTTTATAATAGAATGTCAAGTACAAAATATAGGAAGAATATCGAAGACAGAAATTTCTCAATGGATGATAAAACTAGCAAAAGAAAATTTGATGAGGAACTGGATAATCACATAATCTCAAATTATCTCTCCACAGTTTACTCGTTAGTAAAAGAGAAAATAATATGTTTACAATGAAAAGTCCTAGTATTTATTACTTTATGCAAATGATCATTTGATATCACCAATATTGGGGAATATCAACATGTATTTCCAGATATGGTGCACATGGTATCACGTTTGTGGCATCCCTGCCCAAAAATGCAGAACCAGAAACTAATCATGAATAAATATAAGACAGACGGGAGAACTTTCTACAAATAACTGGTTTGTAGTCTGCTTTAGACTACTGGAATGTGGTCTGCAAAGTCAGCAAAGGAAAATGAAAGAATAAAATACTGTTCCAGAATAAGAAGACGAAAGATACGTGGTAACAAAATACAGTGTGTTATCCTGGAGTGGATTCCAGTCATGGATGAAAAAAATCCATTAAATCTATAAAGTATATTTGGACTTTTTTTCTAATTTTGATATTATGGTGTGCTTATATAAGAAAATTTGCCTGTTCTTAGAAAATGCACACTGAAGGTTATAGTGGTAAAGGGAAAAACAAATCTCCATGTTACTCTCAGATGGTACATAACTTGTTTCTAGACGTCAAAATTATGACAAAATTGCAAAGTTACAAAACACTATGCATATTATGAAGTAAAACATGAATTATTTTCAGTTCTTAATTAAGGATCTACAGCTGCATATCCAGAGTTGATTTTAGCCAACTCCATACAATGAAAATAAATTAACAACGGTTTTACTACTTAAATTGCTAACTATTCATAAGCTACGCTCTCCTCGATTCAGTTCTAGTTATATAAATTTACATTTTCAATCTTTTTAGTACTTGAATCTTTATGTTAATAATCCAGAACAGTTATATTAAGCCAGATAAATCTAATCTATTAACTAACATTTTTTCATTTAACTCCTTGCTTAGAGAAATTATAATTAAATAATTTGACTTAAATTTAAGAAATATCTTTTAATATTTTCTTCTTCTATTCTCTAAGCTTGTACCCAGCGCCTGACCACCAGAAAGTGTGAAATAATGCATGTATGTTATTTTAAGCCATTAGGTTTTGTGGTTATGCAGAAATAGATAATAAATTTATTAGCTCTCTGGCTTTGGATTGCTCCTTGTCCTCCTACTTTGTCATTTTATTGATACAATAACAGTTCCTTCATCATATGAATATTATGATAATTAACCAGAAGCATCATGTAGCACATCATAAGTTTCTAATAAATGTTATTAAATAATGTCAGCATATGTGGTTTTCCGAAGACTAGGGCCAAACCGCCTGTGTTCAAGTCGAGTTTGTTATGTCTTAGCAAGTTATTTAGCCTCTCTTTGTGCTGGTTTCTTCATTTGTAGATTGAAAATAGTAATTAATATCTACTCTATGGGGTTATTGTCTGAGTAAAGTCAGTTAATGTTTCTGAAATATTTATTTCAGAATCTTTTTTATTTCAGAAAAATTTCATGGAACATGGTGTGCATTTCTTGCATTAAATAATAATAATAATTTTTCAATCACAGGCTAATATCTGTTATTTCTGCAGTTTTTTCTTTACTTTTGGTAGGCTCAGCTAAATGCATAAATGCTACTTTAGCAGAATCCATATCACATTAGAGCAATCTATCCAAGTATAATCCTTTTAAATTCACATCAATCAGTACTAAAGCCTCTTGGGGCTAATAGACAACTGTATTGCAATAGTTTTGACAGCCAAAAAAAGAGAATACTTCATTTGGTTCTCTTTACCAAGAGACAGGTTCTTTTAAGTAGCTCTTTACAACCTCTACTACATTATTCTGCTCTATTGAATCCATTATAATGTTATGATTAGAAATTTCACTTAATATTTTAGCTTCAATTTTTTTGTTTCAATAAAAATTCTTTAATAATGATGTGAGAATATCTGTAAAGTATATGCAAACAAACTGTAAAAGACAATTTACAACTTAAGGGGTTGCCCTCAACAATGAAGACCTCTGGATATCCACATCCTTTTTTCAATCCCTCTCCTTGAGTGTGGTATAGGCATAGTTACTTTTATTTTTATTATTATTAATTAATTAATTAATTTTTTTACATGGGCAGGCACCAGGAAATGAGCCTGAGTCTCCTGCATGGCAAGCTAGAATTCTGCCATTAAGCCACTGTTGCATTGCCCAGATATAGTTACTTTTAACTAACAGAATGCCATAATAGTAGTAATATGTCACTTCATGATTAGCTTAGGAAAGATTGTGACTTTTATCCCTTGATAGCAAACTTGCTCTGTTTTCTGCTTGTCTTTGAATACTTTGATGAAGAAAGCTTCCATAATGGAGATGTGGTAACGAACAGAGGGCAGAGTAGTTCAGTAAACCAACTTTCAGCTATGTGAACTTGGAAGTGGACCCTTGCCCATTGAAGCTTTGAGATGAGTATGGCCCAACTGATACATCAATTACACTTTGTGAGAAACACTGAAGTACAGAGTCCAGTTAAGCTATGCCCAGATGCTTGACCAGTAGCAATAGATGTGTGCTGTTTAAGTTGTTAAGTTTTAGGGTAATTTGTTACACAAAAACAGATAATGAATACAGTATTTAACTATAAAGCAACTTATGTGCCATATTAGTATCCATTTGACTAGTTTAAAATAAAAAAATTAAAAAGCTGACTTTAACAAATATGCATATTACTTGGTTTTGATAGTCAAAGAGATTTCTTTAAAATGTGTTCTCTCCGTGGAAAACGATTCCAAAGTAATTTCAAACTGGTTTGACTTCTACTTCATTGGAGAAACTCCTCTCACATAGCTCACAACGAAAGATTTAAATTTTAGTTTAAACCATCACTTTTATCATCTATATAATCAAAGTTTTAGCAGAAGAACTCAATTCATTATTAACTGGAATCTGCATTATTCAAGAATATGTATTGAAGTAACATTTTGCAAACTTAAAAGCTAACACCTAGGATTAGTAACATGGTCTTTCTAAAGATTTAAGGATCCTTTGGGGATGGATCAGTCTTGAACATAAAGCTGCATTTGAATGTTGCTGGATCACTTACCATTACTGGATTTGTTTATTTGGGGTAATCCAGGGTTACAGTGTATTAATAGATAGATCCATAGATATACAAGGGGCTACCTTGCTTGCTACTTTGGTTCAAATAGATCAGTTTTATAAAAATTAATCCAAGGAGGGAAGTCTGAACTTGTGGTGCCCACAATGGACATATTTAAATTCTGATTAATTGTTCTCATAATGTTTCAGTCTTTTTCCCTTCATATTGCTGCCACAAAGAGCAAGTCATCTGCTAAAATTTTACTATGTATCTTTCAATAAAATTATTTCATACCTAACGTATTTCCTAAAAGAAATCCCAAACATGCAAATGAAGTAACTGGACATGCTTAACCTGTGGGTTGTTTGGGGCAAAAGGGAAACTCATTCTTGATGTAGAAATTATTATTTTAGCACAAAAATAAACTTACCCTAATTTTTGCGAGATGAGAATTAAATTATATTTACAGATGCAATTAAGTTTCATTCATTGTCATATATTTCAAAGTAAGTTTTATTTTCTTCTATGTTTCAAAATTCTTCTTTAAAATATTAATACAAATACTTCGAATTAAAAATTTTATTTTGATTATAAAACTCTAACTTTATAAGGTGATATATTTTAATATACTAAAATTTTACTCTGAAGCCCTATACTTGCTAGGCTATAGCTTAAAACAAGCTGTGTGTGTTTGTGTGTGTATGTGTGTGTGTGTGATGAGAACTAAATGAGTTATTTTCCATAAACATTTGGAACACACATTCTCAAAAGAAACAGCAAGGTAATTCCTAATTAAACACACAACTGTCTTAAATTTTGCTCCATATAAGCTTTCAATCTTAATTATCATGCCAAGACATATATGTAGCAGGTTTTACATTTTAACCCAATTATCTCATGCATCAATAAATGCTCCTTGGGAAATAAGTACTTATTTATTTTTGATCTAAAGTTAAGTTAGCAACAGTGCTTAACATTTCTCTGTCCACGTTAGTATTATTCAACATAATTTATTACAGTGTCCTCTTCAAGTATATCCTAAGACTAGAAAGGAGCTACTGACACTTTTCTAGTTAAATGAAGTAAATGGAGTGTAACAAGGACTATTCAGTCCTACCTCAAGTCTACTTCTCCACAAGAATGTGGTTCTTTCAGGAAGGAATTGATTATTATACATAGGTATAAGAATGACTTTCTTAGCAACCAAAGAGAACTGCCTGGCTCTTCATTCCTAGAAAACAGCATTTGCAGCTGTTAAATTTAATTAATGCAACATTTAGAACCAGTTAGTTTTGTTTTTCTGAACTGTACTCATAAATGAAGGAATTACTATTTTGGGACCCGGAAAATCCTCATGTAACTTCAGTGAACTGTGTTCAATTTTAATAAGGATTACCTAGATTTGATACTTCAACGGATTTCAAAGAATAAATATGTTTTTTAGCAGAGAGAAGAGGACAAAAAGACAAAGAGAAAGCTTAGTGTAGAGTTACAAAAAATCAGACCTAAAGTAGTAAACAAATCTCTAGTATTCAGGATTGAATCATGTCCCCCACCAAAAACCTATTCAGGTCTCAAGCCCTGGGACTGTGAGTTTGGACCCAAGGGTAAATAGGACCCCTTGAAGATATTACTTCAGTTAAAGTGTGGCCCAGCTATATCAGTTTGGGCTTTAATCAAGGTTACCGGAGACTTTTATAAACAAACAGAGAGAGAGAACAGGGAAATGGGGGGTGGGGGTGGCAGCAGGAAGTCATCAGAAACTGAGAAAGAAAGGAAAAGATGCTGCCATATACATTGCTATGTGAAGGTAGAGCCAAGCAAACTCAAAGGTGCTGACCAGCCAAAATGTAGCAAACTCAAAAAGCGGCAAGCCTTCCAGTCTCTGAAACTGAGTCGATAAATTCCCATTGTACAAGCCAAATGATTGTATATTTTTTTGTATTAGCAACCAGGAAACTAAAACACTTGGGAATACAAGACAACAATTTCATATGAAACCAATCATATTTAAGCCCTCTGAAAAAAAGGACAGAGAAAAGGCAGATCTTTTCCATGCTAAATATGTGAGAATATACATTGCTAATGTACGTTAGACATAAAGGCAAGAAAGCAATACAATCATATCTTATAGTTTGGGTATTCCCTAAAGATTTCCTCATATGTTGTAGGTTTCATGCTATTTTATTTCAGTGCAGCTTTCCTAATTCAAAGCAATAAACCCTACATTTGTAAGCTCTGAAAATCCATTTGAAAATTTTTACTAAAGAAATATATGAATGTTTATAGATATTTTATTTTTGAATTGTTTGTTAGTACCTTTTGCTGTGCCTCTGTCTTCTTCTGTGTTTATGAAAATATGTACACAAATCTTTAAATGTTTTTGTAGCAGTAGTACAAATAAAGAAATGAAATTATTCTTCTTAATATAAAATAAATTTTCAAGTTAATTTTAAAATACAGAAAATACATTATTAGCCATCTTCCTATAGCGACATACACTATTTATGTGTTATTAGTTAATTATAATAACTAATAATTAGGAACTTCTAATATTTATCGCTCTCTCTCTCTCTGTATATGTGTGTGTTTACATGCACATGTGTGCCCATGTACATTCATGTTTATTTTGCTTTTATTCATAGGAACCATCCTGAAATTGGAAGGAAAATATGATAAAGTGAGAATGTAAATGAATGGTAATAAATATAGATTAAGAATTTGCCCTTCATTCTAAAACATGAAGGTGAAAGTAAAATTAGAAAATGTTCTAATTGAAAACATCTCCAGATAGTGTATATAGTTCTGAATTTAATATCTACTATGTGTCTATCTGCATAGCATGTCATATGAGTTGATATAGATCATATAATACTGTCAAATATTAACACTTTAGACTTGATTTTCAGAAACAAATGGTAAATCATATGTATTAAACAATCTTTATTAAAACTTTCATTATTCTGATTTTTACTAATCTAGCTTTAATTGCATATTCAAGGTTTCAGTTTATCCCTCTGTTATTTGCCTGCTTTGTTTTAACAAAGTAGTGTTAACTAGAATAGGCATTATAAAAGATAGAGGTTGAACACATTTTAGTAAATACCTATACAATGAGTTGCAATATGCTATTTTGTAATCTCAAATTTCAGAGAGAAGGAAAGTGTGTGCTACTTGGCATGACCAATAATAAATGAAAATCCTGTAAAAAGTTCATTTTCTCTTACAGTTTAATGCCAATTGGTTATTGTTTTACAAGGGACTCTCACCAATAAAGCAAACTAGAATTCATTTAAAAGCTAACCTGAATATTGAAGGATTGTTAATATTTTAGAGAGCAAATTACTATCTATATTCAATCTACAAAGGCTACTGATTTTATTTTATTTCATCTTTTGGCAGGACTACTGATTTTTAAGTTTCAAAGACTTGATACCATCTGTATTACTTAGGGTTCTCTAGGGAAACAGAATCAACAGGGAACACTCACAAATATGAAATTCATTAAAGTGTCTCACATGCCCATGGGAACGCAGAATCCAAAATCTGCAGGGCAGGCTATGAAGCCGATGATTCTGATGGAGAGTCTGGACGAACTCCCCAGGAGAGGCTCACCAGCCGAAGCAGAAAGAGAAACTGTCTCTTCTGAATCCTCCTAAAAAGGTTTCCCATGATTAGATTAAGCATCACTCATTACAGAAGACACTCCCCTCTGGCTGATTACAAATGAAATCAGCTGTGTATGTAGCTGACATGATCATGATCTAATTCTATGAAATGTCCTCATCACAACAGACAGGTCAGCACTTGCCCAACCAGACAAACAGGTACCACCACTGGGCCAAGTTGACTCATGAACCTGACCATGACAGTCCACCATTCATCAACTTGGCAGCTGTACATACCACTTTAAACCATACCTAATTTCTAAATAAAAAACAATAAAGCACACACGTTTTCTTTCACCTAACAATACTCAACTGTCCTGCATATAACTGGAAACCCACTAAATCTCTCCAGAATAGGGTGCAAATCCTTGAGTAATATTCATTCTTAAACTTAATATTTCACAACTGAACTAGCATAACATGAACAAAATGGCATTAGAGTCCTCGTTTCTATAACTGATCATGTGGTTGAAGTTCATATTTATCACTACCTTCTTCCACTACCCATTCCATGGTCCCTTTACCCTCAGCAAGCACTTCAGCTGGCTATTGTTCTATGCCTGATTGGGTGACCAGAACCTTCATTCTTGAAGTTTCAGACCCATTGGTAGTCCTGCCTGGATTGGGCTGTTGCAGTTTTCCATTGGTTTTAATCACAGGACATGGTAGTACTAACAGACGCCCTAGGGGATCTCCTTTATTCCAAGAAAACTCTTCTTTGCCTCCATTGCACAATGCAGTCCTACTTCCTCCTGAGATTCAGTGTCAATCACCCCAGACAATAATGTAATACCCTTCTTGGCTTGTTGATCTAGTGGCATAAGTAGCCCAAAGTGACCAGGTGGCAGTCTTAGACTACAGTTCAATGGAATCATTGTTGTTTCTCCTAGTGGAAGCACTCCCCATTTTGGAACAAAAACCTGTAGACCAGCAAAGCTCAGGGTCTCAGGGAAAGGAAGTAAAATTTTTCTTAGTGAATCACTAGGGGTAATAGTGATTGGTACCACTCCCATTTCTACCCTTGGTTCCTGGATCCATGGATCCTGGCTATGGGAGAAACAACAGCATAAAGTAGATGCTGATTCAGAGCATATACAGCTTCCTGGAGAGCATTACCCTAGCCTTTCAAGGTATTGCCACCTAGTTGACACCTTAATTGAGTTTTCAAAAGGCCATTCCACCGTTCTATCAAATCAGCTGCTTCTGGATGGTGGGGAACATGGTAAGACCAGAGAATTCCATGAGCATGTACCCATTCCCATACTTCATTTGCTGTGAAGTGTGCTCCTTGATCAGAAGCAATGCTATGTGGAATACCATGATGATGGAGAAGGCATTCTGTAAGCCCATGGGTGGTAGTTTTGGCAGAAGCATTGCATGCAGTGAAAGCAAACTCATATCCAGAGTATGTGTCTATTCCAGTTAGAACAAATTGCTGCTCCTTCCATGAAGGGAGTGTTCCAATGTAATCACCTGTGACCATGTAGCTGGCTGGTCACCTCGGGGAATGGTGCCATATCGGGGGCTGAGTGTAGGTCTCTGCTGTTGGCAGATTGGGCGCTCAGCAGAAGCTGTAGCCATGTCCCCCTTGGTAAGTGGGAGTCCATGTTGCTGAGGCCATGCATAACCTCCATCCCTACCATTATGACCACTTTGTTCATGAGCCCATTGGGCAATAACAGGAGTTGCTGTGGAAAGAGGCTGACTGGTATCCACAGAACGGGCCATCTTATCCACTTGATTATTAAAACCTTCCTCTTCTGAAATCACACTCTGGTGCACATTCACATGGGACACAAATATCTTCATGTTTTTATCCCACTCAGAAAGGTCTATCCACATACTTCTTTCCCAGAACTCTTTGTCATCAATTTTCCAATTATGGTCTTTCTAAGTCCCTGACCATCCAGCCAAACCATTAGCAACAGCCCATGAGTCAGTCTACAAATGCACTTCTGGCCAGTTTTCCTTCCAAGCAGAATGAACAATCATGTGCACTGCTCAAAGTTCTACCCACTGGGAGGATTACCCCTCACCACCGTCTTTCAAGGACACCCCAGAAAGGGGTTGTAATGCTGCAGCTGTCCATTTTTGAGTTGTACCTGCATATCATGCTGAACCATCTGTAAACCTGGCCCGAGTTTTCTCTTTTTTAGTCAATTCACTTCCCAAGAGGCCATTGCTTTGGTCTCGGAAAGAGAAGGTAATGTGGCAGGAGTGGAGACCATGGGCATTTGGGCCACTTCTTCATGTAACTTACTTGTGCCTTCAGGACTTGCTCTGGCCCTATCTAGCATATACCATTCCCATTTTACAATAGAGTGCTGCCGTGCATGCACAACTTTATGGCTTGGTGGGTCAGATAACACCCAGCTCATGATAGGTAACTCAGGTCTCATGGTAACTTGGTGGCCCATGGTTAAGCATTCAGTCTCTACTAAGGCCCAGTAGCAGGCTAAAAGCTGTTTCTCAAAAGGAGAGTAGTTATCTGCAGCAGATGGTAAGGCCTTGCTCCAAAATCCTAAGGGTCTGCGTTGTGATTCTCCTATAGGGACCTGCCAAAGGCTCCAAACAGCATCTCTATTTGCCACTGACACTTCTAGCACCATTGAATCTGCTGGATCATATGGCCCAAGTGGTAGAGCAGCTTGTACAGCAGCCTGGACCTGTCGCAGAGCCTCCTTTTATTCAGGTCCCCACTCAAAAGTAGCTTTTCTGGCCACTCAATAAATGGGTCTGAGTAGCACACCCAAATGAGGAATACGTTGTTGCCAAAATCCAAAGTGACCAACCAGATGTGCCTATTTTTTGGTCATAGGAGGGGCAAGATACAGCAATTTATTCTTCATCTTAGAAGGGATATCTCGATGTGCCCCACACCACTGGACACCTAGAAATTTCACTGAAGTGGAAGGCCCCTGTATTTCTGTTGGATTTATCTCCCATCCTCTGACACACAAATGCCTTACCAGCAAGTCTAGAGTAGTTGCTACTTGTTGCTCACTAGGTCCAATCAACATGATATCATTAATATAACAGACCAGTGTGATGTCTTGTGGGAGGGAGAAATGATCAAGATCCCTGAGGACAAGATTTTGACATAGAGCTGGAGAGTTGATATACCCCTGTGTTAGGACAGTGAAAGCATATTGCTGACCTTTCCAGCTGAAAGCAAACTGTTTCTGGTGGTTCTTACTAATAGCTATTGAAAAAAAAAGCATTTGCCAGATCAATAGCTGCATACCAGGTACCAGGGGATGTACTGATTTGCTCAAGCAATGATACCACATCTGGAGAAGCAACTGCAATTGGAGTTACCACCTGGTTGAGTTTATGATAATTCACTGTCATCCTTCAAGACCCATCTGTTTTCTGAATAGGCCAAATAGGAGAGTTGAATGGGGATGTGCTGGGAATCACCACCCCTGAACACTTCAAGTCCTTAAGAGTAGCAGTAATCTCTGCAATCCCTCCAGGAACCCAGTATTGCTTCTGATTTACTATTTTGCTCAGTAGGGGTGGTTCTAGTGGCTTCCACATGGCCTTTCCCACCAAATAGCCCTCACTGCATGAGTTAGAGAGCCAATGTGGCAATTCCGCCAGTTGCTCAGTATGTCTATACCAATTATAAATTCTGGAACTGGGGAAATAACTACAGGATGGGTCCAGGGGCCCACTGGACCCACTGTGAGACAGACCTGAGCTACAACTCCATTGATCACCTGGCCGCTATAACCCCCCACTCTTACTGGTGGACCAGAATGACGTTTTGTGTCCCCTGGAATTAATGTCACTTCTGAAGCAATGTCTAGCAATCCCCAAAATATCTGATCATTTCCTTTTCCCCAATGCACAGTTACCCTGGTAAAAGGCCGTCGGTCTCCTTGGGGAAAGCCTGGAGGGAGATTAACAGTATAAATTTGTGTCAGTGTAACAGGGTTCTCCCCCAAAGGTAACTGGCCTCCCCTTCATTCATTGATGGTAACTTGGTGGCTCATGGTTAAGCATTCAGTCTGTAAACTGTCTCAAGTCTGGAAATTGATTAAAGGGCCGTGACTCTGTGTTTTTGTAATTCAGGTTGTAATTTAGGTCAAAAGACCTAGAAGTATTTTGTTTGTACAGCTTGAAAAGGAATTTAGTAAACTGTCCTTCTATTGTATTTCTAGGTACTCCATGATTTATTAGCCAATGCCACTAATCTCTGCAAGTCATATAATTTTGACGCCTGCTTTGAGTTTGCTGTCTATTATAATTACCACATCTACCCTGTCTTTGGCAATTAAGTGCTGCCACCTGGCTTCTGCCAACTCGGGATACCATTATCCCCATTGTGTTTAAGGATTCCAGCTCAGTGACAGCAGTTCCTACAGTAATATCTGACCTACAGAGAAGTGCAACCACAGAGTTCTTCAGGGATGATGGTGCTAGTCTCACAAATTTATTTCTAACTGTTCTGGTAAAAGGTGCATCCTCTAGATATTCTTGGGGTGTAAGAGCAGGCTTTGCATGCTAAGTCCACCCTAACATCCCAATCTCTCTAAGCCTCTGGATTCTCTCATCTACATTATACCAGGGCAATTCAGGCATTTCAACCTCAGGTAATGTTGGCCACCTTTTGATCCATGTTTCAACTAACCATCCAAACAAACTGTTAGTACCTTTTCTAACCCCTTGAGCTATAACATTAAATGCACAATCTCTGCTTAGTGGGCCCATACCAATGAATTCAGCCTGATTCAGCCTTATATTCCTCCCACCATTATCCCACACCCTTAAAATCCATTGCCACACATATTCCCCTGATTTCTGTCTATATAAATTGGAAAACTCACACTGTTCTTTTGGAGTGTAATGTACCTCCTCATGTGTGATACTTTGTACCTCATTTATAGGGGACTGTTGAGACGTTAGTCTAGTTATAGGTCTGGAAGAAATGAGGGGTGGGGGTGGGTCATGCAAAGAATTAGAAGTATCTCCCAAGCCATTTGCTTCAGGGCCTTCATTTACAGTTTCATCTGGTGAAACAGGATTAATTACTCTAAGGCTAATCCCTTCAGGAGGAGGTTGGGTCACTAACACCTCAAGGCAGGCTGGAGGTGGAGTGGATATGTCCTTAGGGCAAACTATTACAAGGTTATCTAAAGAAAACTCAGCAGGACCTAGGGTTTCAGTCTCACCCCTGACATCAATATCAATCCACATGTCACCATCCCATTTTTCAGGGTCCCACTCCTTTCCAATCAGTGCCTTTACTTTATCGGCAGACACCATGCAACACTGAGGTTTCAGTTTACATTGTAAAGTTGTTACTCTAACAATAAGATTCTGAGTCTGATTTTCAGAGATCTCAAGTCTATGGCTACAGAAAATAAGATTTTCCTTCAGGATCCTCATAGGAACGTCTACATCTGTCAGATAGTGTTGAAGCTTCTCATTGAATACTTAAGATTATCCCTTTCACTCCTTAATGTAGCCAGTGTATCTAACAACAACCAGCCAACAATTCCATACCTCTTATTTCCACCAAACTTTGTAAAGGTGTCAAAAACATTATCCCCCAGAGCCTGGCTTCGTACAAGTGAAGCATTAGGAGAATGAATAGTGATATATTGACTATCTCTTTCACCAACTCACCCCATGGATTGGCAGTATCATTCTGATTACAGGAATCAGAATCCTTACTGCCTTTGAGTCCAGTCAGAGTAGAAAACCATTCATAAAAAAAAAAAAAAAAAAACATTTTTAAGATTCTGTTTCTTAAGAACCACTGCTGGTACCAGATGTATTAGTTAGGGTTCTCCAGAGAAACAGAATCAACAGGGAACATTCACAATTATAAAATTTATTAAAGTGTCTCACGTGCCCGTGGGATCACAGAGTACAAAATCCTCAGGGCAGGCTGTGAAGCCAACGATTCCAATGGAGGGTCTGGAAAAATTCCACAGGAGAAGCTTGCCAGCCGAAGCAGAGAGATTGTCTCTTATGAATCCTCCTTTAAAGGTTTCCAGTGATTAGATTAAGCATCATTCATTGCAGAAGACACTCCCCTTTGGCTGATTACAAATGGAATCAGCTGTGGATGCAGTTGACATGCTCATGATTTAATTCAATGAAATGTCCTCATCGCAACACACAGGCCAGCACTTGCCCAACCAGACAAACAGGGACCACCACCTGGCCAAGTGGACACATAAACCTGACCATGACACCATCCTTCAATTCAAGAGTACTGAAAGTTTTAGAATCATAAATTTTATCAAAATATAACCAGAAATTAAATGATTTTGTTGTTATTTATTTCATTATCAAGCGGCAGGGTAAATACATTTTTTTTAGTTATCACCAAAGAGCGTAGCTCCATTTGTAGTGATTAAACACTCAATACTATTCTTTTCTTTTAATTGGTGCAATACATTAAATATCTTTTGTGTTTTCATTACCTTGTTCTGAATATATGTAAATTTTTTAGAATCTCTAATGGGATTGGGAACACATGAAATAATCATAGAAAAAGGAAAAGAAAATAAAACAACATTAAAGCCATTTTCACTAAGGTTTCAAATTCCGCAATAGCATTGTACCCTTACAGTAGAATTCCAGATCATATCTATGCTTGCTGGAAGTAATTTGCTCGCTGTGCCCTGGACATTCCAAGGAACCTGATTATGGCAGAGAGAAAGTTTAAGGAAGGGACCAATGAGATGAGGTAGGCGCATTGCATCTGTTTTTGAATGTGAGCAGCTCTGATTTCATCTGCTTTAAATATTATATTTCTGAGTAATGTGCATTTAAATAAACTGTTCATTAAAACATTTTTAAAAGTTGGAAAAAAATAACTCCACTGTGGCATAGTTTTTGCTTTATATTTAAATGGATTTTTTTTTCAATTGTTCAGAGTTCCTTAATAGTTTCAAGAAATCTTAAAATCATAGGCCAAATGAAAGCTTGAAATTAGATCTGGATCTATAGTTTTATAATATCATGCCCACATACAAGAAAAAAAAAATAAGAAAAGAAAAAATATAGCAGTTAGAAAAAGAAATTAAGTCCATTCATGGAGTATCAGCCTGATTCTTCCAGGGGTATTTAAGGAGTTATCATTACTATCCTCCTCTACTATTTCCTTTATATATTCTCCAAGAAATAATGTCTCTTCTTTTCTACTTTACTAAAATATTTACCTTAATATAAATTGCATATTTTTACTATAATTCAAATTCAAACACCTCTGATAAAGAGTTTAATTTTAATCATTAAAATGTATTTTTAGGATGAATGCATGGGTAGTTTTTTGTTTCTTTTTTTGTGGGGGGTGCATGGTCAGGAACTCAAACCAGTCTTCCACATGGAAGGCGAGCATTCTACCATTGACCCAACTGTGCACCCCTGGGTAGTTTTTTGATTGCCCATTTTTCTTTTCTCATACAGACTCATACTTGCTTATATATGACCAAATAATTCATGACATAGAGAAAACAGGAAAAGAGAAGAAAAGAGAAATAAAACTGTTCATATCACTGAGGCCTAGGATGAGCTACATATACTCTTTTTCATTAAATCTAAAACAACATCAACTGTAAGACTCATCATTAATTTATGTTCTTCTAAGAAAGAAAAAACAAACATCAACAATTAATTTACGGCAGGATATCTATTGTAAGGCTGTGTCCTATTTTAGAGATATTTTAATGTTAAATATATATACCTAGAACAATTACACAGAAATACTATGATTTTCACAAAATTATCACATAAAATGCATTATTAGCCTGGGTTCTACAATAAGGAGAATTAGCACAGAAACTAATGATCTGTCACAACTACAAGGGCCCAAAAATAATACACAGTGTAGTTAGAATTCAGTATAAATTCATATAATTCTATGGGCTCTCTTCCTCCTATAGTTCTCTGCTTCTCACAAGTTTTTTGTCATGATCCTATGTTCCTGCTTCACTTCTGGAAATGTCTTTCATGACTTTTACTTAGTAGCATAATGCACCATCATCTGTTAAGAGGCAATGGTGTACTCGAACAATAGAGTTTGGCATATCTTTAACTTTCTTTTTTTTTTTTTTTTACATGGGCAGGCATCAGGAATCGAACCTGGGTCCTCTGGTAAGGCAGGCAAGCGTTCTTGCCACTGAGCCACTGTGGCCTGTCCTTCACAGTTTTTTTCTTTTTCTTTTCTTTTTTTTTGGCATATCTTTAACTTTCATGATCATTGAAAAAAAGATACACTTCCTTACATCAAAATCTTAATTTTTTTTATAATATTGTTTCTTGATTTTATGCCATGTATAGTTTTTGTACTTATTAGCTTTACAAATGCTTACTGTGCTAGTTTGAAAGGAATTTGCCCCCTAGAAAATCCATGTTTTAATTAAAATCCCATTTCATAAAGGTAGAATAATCGCTATTCAATACTGTATGTTTGAAACTGATCAGATCATCTCCCTAGATGATGTGATTTAGTCAAGAGCAGTTGCTAAACTGGATTAGGTGATGACATGTCCATACCCATTTGGGTGGGTCTTGATTGGTTTACTGGAGTCCTATAAAAGAGGAAACATTTTGGAGAAAGTGATTCACAGAGAGCAGAGAATGCTGCAGCACCATGAAGCAGAGAGTTCACGAGCCAGTGACCTTTGGAGATGAAGAAGGAAAACACTTCCAGGGTAGCTTCATGAAACCAGAAGCCAGGGGCAAAGAAGCGAGCAGATGACACCGTGTTCGCCATGTGTCCTTTCAGACGAAAGAGAAACTCTGACTGTGCTCACCTTGTGCCCTTCCACTTAAGAGTGAAACCCCAAACTTCATTAGCCTTCTTGAACAAAGATATCTTTCCCTGGATGCCTTTGATTGGACATTTCTATACTTGTTGTAATTGGGACATTTTCTCAGCCTTAGAACTGTAAACTAGCAACTCATTAAATTCTCCTTTTTAAAAGCCATTCCATTTCTGGTATATTGCATTCTGGCAGCTAGCAAACTAGAACACTTACCAAATGAATAAAGGGTAAATGCAACTATGGTGCTGTGCAATAAAATGTGTTTTAACTTACTAACGACATAATTCAATATAACATTTCAATGACTATTCATGTAATGAGTAGGAATTAGTTTTTGCTTTGTCTTAAGAAATAGATTGGAGGCCACAATTATTTTTATGAATTTTAATTTAAGGTCTCATAAATTGGTAGCATTATATATTATATTATATATTCTTTACTAGAAAGTGTGGTGGTTTGGAGTTGCATATACCCCAGGAAAATATGTTCTTAAAGTTAGACCATTCATGTGGGTATGGACCCATTTTAAGTAAGACCGTTTGATGAAGTGACCTCAGTTAATTTTTGACCCAATCTGTAAGGATAGGTCTTAATCTTATTCCTGGAATCCTTTATAAATAGAATGGAATGAAATAGAGAGAGAGAGAGAGAGAGAGAGAGAGATGCAATAACTTGAAATCAACAATACCTGGAGGAAAAGGGAGTCACCAAACACCAGCAGACATCTCCATGTACCTTGCCATGTGGCAGAGAAGCCAGGAATCACCAGCAATGGTCTCCAGAAAGAAAGCATTGCCTTGATGATGCATTGATTTGGACATTTTCTACACTTCAATTGTAAGCTAATAAATTCCCATTGTTTAAGCCAACCCATTTCATGGTATCTGTATTCAGCAGCCTAACAAACAAAAATAAGTAGTTATATTAAGCTATGCAAATATTTACTGAATGTTTACTGTGAACCAAGAACTTTACCAGTGACTTCTTAGCACTAGTTCATGTGCTTCTCACAACTGGCATACCTACAGAAATTGTTGTTATTATGCTCAGTTTTTAGATAATATAGATAAGGTTCAACAAATAACGATTAAACATGGAAAATCCAGGATTTAAGCCAGTTCCATAGCTCAGGCTTTAACCTACTCAAAACACTGCTTCCCAAGGAAGGAAGAGAAATGGGCTAAAACTCAAGAACAAATGCTTAAGTTCAGGTTATAGTGTAAATGTGAGTCCTGGGGCTTCACCAAATCACTTTACGTGACTCAGTGACCAATAATCATTCTAAAACATTTGCCTTTTCTTGATTATTCCAAGTTCACTTATTCCTTACTACTTTTCTCACCTGTGTTATCTTTTATCTGCATTTCTTCCCCCCAGCACAGTCAAGATATGTTGGCGTAAGTCTTCCTACTTATGAACACTGAATATGCTCCTTTCAGGTCCCAGATCACCAAATCCTATTCTTCATGTAGAATGTGTTGTTCTTCATTCTGTGCTTCCAGACACCATCTGCATAATCTGATAGCTGTATTTGCCAATTCATGATGTGCCGCAATTCTCTGAATTTTTTTAAAGCAGGGATGACATTTTTTTGACATATGCAAACAAAGAGCTTGGTTATCTATAATTCTACCGTATAGGGAGCATTCAGTAAATGTCTGTTAAATGGAAGAAGGATAGAATGAATTAACTGACATTGACATCAATTTACTCATCTGTACAATAAGTACTTTGGAATAGTTAAATGCTAAGATTCTTAATAACTAAGATTCTTAATAACTAAGATTCTTAATAACTAAAATACCAGTCACTTCTACCTTTACTCTTATATTGAAGCACTCAGTAGACATTGATTGTTAATGTTCTCAGCCTCAATTTCCATTACACATTCTTTGTTGTCTTCTTACTTACCAAAGCTATGGCAGAGACTATTAGTACTACTAACTTCCTAAACTCTCATTACCCAGCCTTCCTTGAAAATAATTAGTCCATGTAACTGAGCGTTGTGCCAAAGGAAGTTTGGGGAAACAATACATTGCTTCCAGGCTTGGTCCCTCAAATATCCTGAGGAGCGTCATAATTCCCTTTGTTCTGTCAGCCTGTTGGAAGAGATCCATAAAGGTTTTAAAATGGAGTAATGGAGCAACAAAATGAAAGACCTCTAGATTACTCAGCCATGGTTTATATGAGACCAATCCAGAGAAAGTCACATAATCTGTGTTGGATTGTGATGTAATCAAGAGGTAATATTTCTTACATAAGCCATTGATAAATTTAGCAGCCAATATTAATTACTCTATTACAGTAGCAAAAATATATCTCTTATTCTTAGAAAACTAATTTCATATTTGTTTGTTTCTTTGTTTAATTTTAGACTAAAGAGAAAAAATACCCTGAAGAGATTCACAATAGAATCACCTGAGTTTTCTTGTCAGAATCTTTGAGTTGGAGTTATAAATGTACATAGACTTGATCACAGTGGATCCTTTTCTGGGTCAGAGATATAAATGTACATATATTTGGTCACTGTGGATCCATTACTAATGGAAATAGTCATTATTAGTGGAAATGGTCAAGACAGTTTAAAACTAATGATAGATCCCATAATATCCAATTATGTCCCAAAATATATGGGCTAAACATTTTGTAGACATACCAAAACAAGCAAACAAACAAACTTAACATTTAGGATGTTTATCTTTTGGTGAGAAGCATATATATGTATATTCTAAGATATGTCTTTTCCTTCCCTGCTATTTCAGTTTTGCTTTATCTGGATCAAGATGAAATATAGACGAGAACATGGCATACATGGGAAGGAGATGATACTAAAAGGATACTATTAATGATTAATTCATTATATCTGAGATCAAATATTCTACAAAGCTTGACATATTTTATCATCTTGGAACCTAAAGTTTAACTTCCTGAGCCATATAAAAGAAATCATATAAAAAGTTTTTTAAAACCAGGATTATTTCATGGCAATTATATTTTAAATCATTTGCTAAAGTACTTAATGTTGATTCTCAGTCATCTAAAATAAATTGGCTTATAGTCATTGTGGTAGTTAGATTCAGTTGTCAACTTGGCCAGGTGAAGGTTTTGTTGCTGTGGACATGAGCCCATGGCATGTGAAACTCGTCTGTTGCTGATTACATCTGCAGTTGGCTAGGAGGCGCGCCTGCTGCAATGAATGATGTTTTACTTAATTGGCTGGTAGCACAGCCTAAGCAGCTCAGCATACCTCATCTCAGCACCTGCAGCTCAGCCCAGGCCTTTGGAGATGCAGAAAGAAATCACCCCGGGAAAAGTTGCTGGAACCCAGAGACCTGGAGAGAAGGCCAGCGGAGACGATCCTGTGCCTTCCCACATAAGCAAGAACCTCAGATGAAAGTTAACTGCCTTTCCTCTGAAGAACTAACAAAATAGATCCCCTTTTATTAAAAGCCAATCCATCTCTGGTGTGTTGCATTCTGGCAGTTAGAAAACTAGAATAGTCATATTACAGAATGTTTCCTTAATTGGGGTTTCTGAGAAAGAAAGAAGATAGTTTACCCCTACTTAGTTAATTATTTAGCAATTAGAGTAAATAATCTCAATAAGTATAGATATCTCAATTTTTTTTTACTCCCTTTCCTGCAGCCTGACAATTCATGGGCCTCTGTATTTCTCTATTAAAATGTATAGGACAGTTTAATTGAACATCATAAGTACATGCAACCTTGAGTAGGGCATGAGATTTTGTAGGTTTATTCAGAGTGATGGCCTGATAAATCCCAGAGTGATTTGAATAGTGAATAAAAAAGTATTTACCAAATCCCCTTGGGAGAATGGTGAGAAAAGGGGAAAATTCCAACTTCTGCATGTGGAGAATTCCTGATATTCTCACAAGCAGTAGGGACAACCAAAGCAATAGGCCGAGCTCTCAATCTTAGGGTTTGTTCATATGAAACATATCCCCACAAAGAATAGGCTAAGGCTACTTAAAATTAGGCCTAAGAGTCACCCCCAGGGAACCTCTTTTGTTGCTCATATGTGGCCCATCTCTCAGCCAACACGATAAGCAAACTCACTGCCCTCCCCCTCTCTATATGGAACACGACTCCCAGGGGTGTAAACTTTCCTGGCAACGTAGGACAGAAATCCTAGAATGAGCTGAGACTCAGCATCGAGGAATTGGGAAAACCTTCTAGACCAAAAGGGGGAAGAGAAAAATGAGATAAAATAAAATGTCAATGGCTGAGAAATTTCAAACAGAGTTGAGAGGTTATTCTGGAGGTTATTCTTATGCATTATATAGATACAACTTTTTAGTTAAGGTATACTGGAGAAACTGGAGGGAAGTGCCTAAAATGTAGAGCTGTGTTCCAATAGCCGTGTTTCTTAAAGATGATTGTATAATGATATGGCTTTCGCAAAGTGACTGTGTGATTGTGAAAATCTTGTCTGATGTTCCGTTTATCTATGGTATGGACAGATGAGTAAAACATATGGATTAAAAATAAATAAATAATGGGGGAACAAATGTTAAAATAAATTTAGAAGGTTGAAATCCTAGTGATCAATGAAAGGGCTGTAAGGGGTATGGAAAAATTAGGTGAAACAAAGGCTAAAATACATTAGGTAGATGGAAATATTAGCAGTCAATGAGAGGGAGTGGTTAGGGACATGGTATGCATGAATTGTTTGTTTTTTTTCTTTTTATTTCTTTTTTTGAGTTGATGCAAATGTTCTAAGAAATAATCATGGTGATATATTGTGAGCTTTTGATTATATACCAAGAATGGAATGATCCTATGGTAAGAATGTTCATGTTTGTATGTTATTATTTAAAAAAAAATAAAAAGAATTTTAAAGATGACCAGAACAAGAAAGGAAAAAGAGATGATAGAAAGGAAGGACAGAAGGAAGAAAGAGAAGAAGAACGAAGTGAGAGAGATAAAATAAAATGTTTTGCAACTACAAAAAAAGATCTGGAAACCCAAGAATCCCATTCAGAGAAAGCACATGAATTTAAAGAGGGAATATTATTAGTTTAATTGAATGGTATTTAATCTTGAAAACATTCAAGATTTTGGAAGACATGCATAATGGCAAAGAATTGCATATACAATGAATGATGGGCCATTTTAGGTGAGGCCAAGACATCACTCTCTGAAAACAAAATGATCTAGTTAACATTTAAAACACTACATTCAGAAGAGGGATATTTCTTGAAACATTATCCAAAGAGGAAAGCCATGAGCAGAATATTGTGTAATAAGGAAAATCTTGAAGAAAAGTATTTTTTTTTTTTTTAGAAAACTGCAACCACTGATCAGTATTGTGTAGCTTTCATTGGAAATTAGGAAAAATGAGGTTGATAAAGTTTGAGGACAGTCATCAATGGTGTAAATAACCTGCCTCAAAGGAAACATTTAATTAACCTTTCTAATTAACTATTCTCCCATTAGAGAGAACCCCAGAAAACTAATCAATGCATTTACTGCAAATAGCCTTTTATGACATTTTCCCTAATATATATTTTTAAATCTGCTTACCATTACATCAATGAGCATGAATTTGCTAATTAGTGATAGGACTTTGACTAAATACCTATCTCAAACTCACTGAACATCTCTTCTCATTCTATGCTTCTGTTGCACTTCTGATATATACCTGTGTTTCAGTTGCAATTAGTTACTTAAAAAAAGAAAAAAAGATTAGCCTTCTAAGTTTCCAGTAATCCTAAAATCCTTTTTTTATTATCATAAGATTATCTGTGCTAATATTAACTATTGGGTAGAAAATATATATAATTTCACCTCACTTGCCTGCAAGAAACAATGGGAACATTTATGAGATATTGACTGTGAGCAAATCTGGATTATTTGCATATGTATTCAAGTCATTCTATTAACTATGTGTATAATTTTTTCTGTGTTCAATTTCTTTGATTCATCATGAGTTTTTCAAATTTAAGAGTATGGTAGATTAAGATTCAAAGATGTTTGCTTCCTTCCTTGCTTACATAGAAATGCACTTCCCTGCCCCATTTCTTTGGGCTCAGCGACATAATTTGTTTTGGTCAATGAGATATTAGTACATGTGATGCAAACAAAAACTTGAACTGTTCTTATGCAGTGGAATATTTTCAACTCTATTTGGAAATGGGAAAAGTCCTCTTTCTTCTGGGGCCCTGGAAAATACTCACATGGAGCAGAACTGAGCACAACTCAAAGTGACAACCCAAGGCATAGAACAGGTGACCCCAGGTGACCTGCTGATGGATAAGAGAGAACAAATAACTGCTGTTTCAAGCCACTTCAAGTTGAGGTGCCATTCTATGCAGCATTATTGAGGCCATGATTGATTGATACAGAAAGTATGTTTCCATCAATAAAATAAAAGGACATTAAAATGAAGGTAGCACTCTTCAATAATTTCCAATAGCATATTTAAAAATTCAGCAGTTTTGTTGGAAATATAATTTTAAATATTATCATATACTTCCTGTAGCAAAAACAGAAGAATCTAATATCAAAAGGCTAACATTTTTCTTGGACTTGGGTGGAGGCACAGAGATTCTCTTGGACCATTTTATTTAATTTCAAAAACAACCGAGGAGTTGGTCCACAGTGGCTCAGCAGGCAGAGTTCTTCCCCGCCATGCAGGACACCTGGGTTCGATTCCTAGTGCCTGCCCATGCAAAAAAAAAAAAAAAAAAAATACAACTGAGGATTAAGTATCATGATTATCACATCTTACAAATGGTCAGTGATTTTGACTAGATCTTAAAGCTATTATATTGTAAAGTTGGAATTTGAACCCAGGAAATCTATCTCTATGGCCTGAACTCATAACTCTTATATTACCTACAAAGCTTTGTATAACAATCCAAATATAACAGAGTATATATCATTTGAACCTGATTTTATAAAATTAATTTGTACTTTAAAATACAATATTTTGTATATAAAAAATCTTCTCCAGACTTTGCATGCTAAATATTATGCTTTGATTATATAGCCTACCATAGCTGAAAAATTATACCTACTTTAAAAATATTTCTCTCATTTATTCTGAAGTAGGAAAAATATCTATAATTGTGCTTTCTTATTCTCACTATGTTACTCTGTATCTCAACATAAAATCAAACAGAACTGATGGAGAATTACTAGGCTAAACATCTTAAAGTCAATTGAGTTGCAAGTGTTTGTGCTTTGAGGCTAAAATAAAAGATAAAAAATTAGTAAAAATGTCTGTCCTCTGTAACCTTGTCCCATATCTCACAGGTGGCCTATTCAAAAGTGATTAAAAGTGAAATGTATTTGGGGAATTAATGTTAATTGGGAGTTATCGGAACACTGAAGTTGCTTTCAGAAAATCTGCATGCTAGAAGATTCTTTCTAACATTTTAGAAAGTGTTTATAAGTGGGTCTAAGAGCACACAGAATCCTCTCAGATTGTTAGACAAACATTCTTGGAAACTCTGAGAAATAATAGTCTTCTTGTATTTCTTAATCCTCCTCCACCCCCTGTACAAATGCACAGGGTCAGGTAAACAGAATATTAAGTTTCCAGAGAACTTGTAGAGTTTATCACAACATAGATAGAGATCCCACCTTATGAAAATTATACACAGGTTTTCTACAAATTGCCAACCAAGCATTAGCCGATCACAAGGCATACTTAAAACCAAAGTTGGTGCATAAAGCAACCAAATAAAATTAGTGTTCCTGATGGACCAGACCCATACGAAGTGGAAGAACTTAATTTATTTTCTTTGACCAGTGGTGTTCCCCATAAACTGAAATCGAAAAATGGGTTGGTCCTTTCACGTTAAGGCACTAGCTGAATGAACTGAATGGTTTTCAGTTCCCTCTCTCTTTCCACATGTATTATAAGACGTTATGATGCTTTCTATGATACAGCTCTAAAGGATACAAAACAGAGTGTCCTCTCAGCAATGATTGATTTTCAAGACGTATTCAGATAAACTGGGTGTTTTGGCGTTGCTTCCATTCTTCCTCAAGGTATGTGGTCCAGCACCTCTTTGAATTACAGGATTTTAGCTATGGGTGCTTGAGTACTCCTCAGATATTCCCATAGAGATATTGAGCCCAGTCACTAACTTTCGTATTGGCCAGCTGACTATTTTCTCAGAGCATTTAGAATTAGTATACAATCAAGCTTAAATGACTTTTGATTTCAAACTTCTGAAGTCAACAAGACTTTTTAAAATAATGAATCTAAAGTAGTTTGAATACACATAGTAGTTATATAACTAAGGATATGGTAAGATTGAAAAGGATATGTGACATGAAAATTGATAAGGTTCAGCATTTGATTTTAATGGGCTATCAAATGCTTTACATGGTATTTAATCATAGCAGTTATTACCACATTATTGAACATCTATCTACCCTTTTACTTTCTCATTTGGCTCTCTTCAAATACTGCTGAAAACTATAGCATTTGTGAGAATGTAAAAGAAAAAAGAAACACCATGCACTATTTTTCAGTGTCTATAGTAACCAAGACACTAATAAGGTGCTGGAATTTCTCCAAAATGTACAGCATATCATTAGGGCTAGCAATAGCTAAAATATATCCAAAAGTTGTATTTTCTGATCAGTTGACATTCTCTCAAGCTGGCAGAAACCCTGCCTCTAAGGATCTTGAGTCAACAGTTGTAGCTGTGTGTTTCAGAGGTCAACAGGCCATTTTTTTTCTTCTTTTCAGATGAGCTCCTGCACATTTGTGTATATTCATAGGCTGTAATGCACTTTTCATTCTCATTTCCTTTTTTGGTCTCTGGGATTTTTTTTAATATATAAAAGGAACAGCATGATCCTATCTTAAAAAATTGAAATATTCACTGATCTATGGTTATTCTTGTAATATAACTAGTGTTGGTGAATAATTCAAATTAAATGGAATTCTATATATTCCATTTTTAAAGAGACTTCATTTACTTTCTTTCAATGTTTTTTTTTCCTGCACCATTCTCACCCTGAATTATTCATATGCAACCTCACAAATTGCTTCAAGTTCAAGCAGTGCTGATATAAATCATAGGTCCATTTTCTCTAGAGGACTTTAGCATAAAGCTTCACAACTTATTTTAAAATGAAAATAGTGTTCAATTAAGGTGACTTGTTTGCTTCAAAAATTAAATATCTTCTATTGATATTTGCAAGGAGAGAAGATTGAGATTAGATTCCACAGGGTTGAATAATTTTAGAATGAAGTGGTTGTCCATCTTACTCTTTGTTTCCTTGCATCCAACTTGTACTGCACATTTATTTTCAGATAGGTCATATTTCTCAAGATATAAATATTGGCTATCAAAGCTTTTTTTCCAAAACTGTTTTTCATTTTGACTTTTGGATATTTCCTTTGTAAACAAACTGAAAAAAGCTTTGTGTTCTTTTCTACATTCCAGGTACTTCACTGAAATAGGAAAAAAAAAAAGACAATTAATGAACATGTAAATGCAAACAAACTGGGTAGAAACTGAGAGAAAAAGATTCCATATAGAGAGCGTGACTAACAAATAGCAGTTTAGGAGTAACATCATGGAAAATGGCAGAGTAGGGAATCCCACTCTATCTCTCCCCCAAATCTTTTAATGAACAGAAAATATCTGTCAGAAACACCTTTTGCAAGACTCTGGAACCCAGTCAAAAACTTACAGCAACCAGGGGGAAGTGTGGAGAAGAAAAAGAACATCTGCATCATGCTAAGAGAGGGCTTAGACATTTTAAACTGCATCCACCATTCCCCATATTCCAAATAAGCAAGACCCTGAGGATGGCAGCTCACACTTCTGGTGCAGACTGCTGGACCCAGAGGGAGGAATAGAGACCTCATTCTCGAAATTGTCCTTGTAGGTTCCAACCTGTTTGCTATCTCCTTTAGAGACCAGAGAAAGCTTTTCTTTGTTTTATTTGACTGGAGCATTACCAGTACTGGGATGTCTTCCCAGGCAGCTTTTACTGAAATCATTTAAAGACACCGGTAGTGGATGAAGGAGGCTGGTGAAAGGAATAACACAAGGAACAAGAAATATACAGAGTGAAAAGTTAGGAAATAAGAAATTAGGAAAAGACATTCACATGAAAACAAGGGTTTTAGAAACCTTCTGCACATACTGGGGAATAAGAAAGCCACATGCATGCCCAAGGTGGTATATATATGCTCCAAAGGTTTTAAAAAAACTTAGCTTTCTATTCTGGCTGGCCACCATGCTCCCCACAAATAGGTAGTCAAGGCTAGGGCAGAACAGTTCATGGCTTAGATAATGTTGAAGGGGTGCCCTAACACAGGCCCAGTCTACAAAGACAGTATTTTTATTCTTCACTTTCTTTTTCTTTTGTGGTTCCTTTTATTTTCCATTTTTACTTTGTTGGCTTCAGAGTTTAAGGTAGCTCTGTAAAAACACCACCTGATGACCAGAGGTAACGGAACAGACACTCCAGTAGCAACATATGGAGATGAATACAAATTTTCCAAAATAATTTGAAAAAGAAACTATAAAAAGCAAACACCAACCCATGGCAGGCAGAACCAACAAACCTGAGTAAGGAGAAATCTGATTTCCAGAGCTACCACATTATAATAAAAAATGGAAAGTTTCTTTAAAATTTATGAGACATGGAAAGAAACAAGAAAGTATGAACCATCTACGGGAAAAAATGCTCACAGCAAATTTCCATGAGGGGGATTCAGACATTGAACTAATTAAGGGACTATACATCAAAAGCCTTGAATATGCATCATCTATATCTAGTTCCAAGACAATTTTATCAACATATATGCATCATGCAGTAACTCCACATGCCCCCAACCTCCACTTGCTATAAACCACTAGTATGATTTCTGTCTCTGAATTTACATATTCTGGATGGTTAATTTGAATGTGAATATACAATATGTGATCTTTTATATCTGGTTTCTTTCACTGAATATGAGCAAAATCATCTGGTAGTACATTTTTGTTTTTGGTAGGTTTTTATTACTGATTCAATAACTTTAGTTGTAGATTTTCTATTTGTCTTGAGTCAGTTTTTGCAGCTTATGTGCTTCTAGCAATTTTTTCATGTCTATATAGATTTTCTTATTTTTATTTTCTCATAATTATTTTTATTTCTGTAAGTGGTATAGTAATATACCAACTTTCAGTTCTGATTTTAGTATTTGAGTCAGCTATTTTTTTTTTAGTCAGTCTACTTAACTTTAATTTTAATGTTTTCAAAGATCCAATTTTTTAGCTGTGTTGAATCTTTCTGGTGTTTTTATTTTCTGAACTCATTTATCCTTATCTCAATCTTTATTATTACTTTACTTCTACTATCTTTGCCCTTAGCTTGCTATACTTTTTCTATTTTCTCAAGACGTTAGGTTAGTGATTTGAGTTCTTCTTTTTATTTTTTTATTTTTTTTTTTATTTTTTTTTTTTTAAAGGAAAGACAGAGAGAAGGAAGGAAGGATAGAAGGAAGGAAGGAAGGAAGAAAGGGAAACATTTTTAAACACTTTCTTGTTTTATTGTATTCTGTTTCTCCGTTTTTGTTACATGGGCTGGGGCCGGGAATCGAACCGAGGTCCTCCGGCATAGCAGGCAAGCACTTTGCCCGCTGAGCCACCGCGGCCCGCCCTTCTTTTTATTTTTAATGTAGATATTTAAAGGTATAAATTTCCCTCTGAGCACTGTTTTCTCTGCATAAATTTTGGTATGTTGTATTCTCATTTTCACTTATCTAAGAGTATTTTCTAATGTCCCTTGTGATTTTCTTTTTGATCCATTGGTTGTTTAAAAATATACTGTTTAATTTCCACATATTTATGAAATTTCCAGTTTTCCTTCTGTTATTGATTTCTACTTTCATTCATTTATGGTGAAGATGTTCTGTATGATTTTTATAAATTTTTTGAGAATTGATTTGTGCCATAAAATATGGTCTATTCTTGAGACTATTACATGCATAATTGAGAAGAAAGTTTTTCTAATATTGTTGAGTCAATTGATCTGAATATGTTTGTTAGGTATAGTTTTGCTCAAGTCTCTATTTTCTTATTGATCTTCTGACTACATGTATATCCATTTTAGAGAGTGTGGGTATTAAAGTCTCCAACTATAATTGTAATATATTATCCCTTCAAGTCTGTCTTTTTTTTTTTTTTTTTTTTTTTTGCTTCATCTATTTTAGAGCACTCATGTTAGGTTTCTATTTATTTACAGTTGTTTAAACTTCCTGATTTATTGACGCATTTATCAATTTATAACGTCTTTCTGTGTCTCTTGTAAGAAATTCTGACTTAAATCTTATTTGGTCTGATACTAGTACAGCTAGTGCAGCTCTCTTTTAATTGCATGGATTAATTTTTACATTACTTCACTTATGATTTGTCTTTGAATCTAAAGTGAATCTCTTATAAATTCATATAATTGGATCATAGTTTTTTTTGGCTTCTAATCCATTCTTTCAATGTCTGCATTTTAATTGAAGAATTTAAGCCATTTTCATTTGAAGTAATTACTGTTGAGGAAGAATTTATGCCTACCATTTTTCTATTTGTTTTCTATATGTATTATACCATTTTGTTCCTCAATTCCTCCATTATTTTTTTCATAATTAACTGAATTTTATAATACAACTTCATCCCACATTATATTCTCATAAGAAATTACATCTTTTTGATTGTTTATATATATATTTATAAATGTATGCTTCTGCAATGTACCTTTTCACATAGCTTTATATTTATTGTGTGATGCATTTCTTTTTAAAATACTATAGGAAAAAATAGAATTATAAACCATGTAAAGTTGGCCCTTTTATTAGTTTCCTGGCTTCAAGAACAGCTATATAGTAGACTAGCTTAAACAGCAGTAATTTATTGGCTTGCAGTTTTGAGGCTAGGAGAAATACAAGATTGAAGGATCCACAAGTGATGCTTCGTCCTCAAAGACTGGCATTCTGGGACTGACTGTGGTGATCCTTAGGTTTCCTTGGCTTTTCTGTCATGTGCCAATGCACATAGTGGCAACTTTTCCTTTCTATTCTGGGTTCTGTTGACTGCACGAATTTGACTTCTCTCCATGGCTTCTTCTCGGGTATCCACTTCCTTTGCTTATAAGGAATTTAGCATATTGAATTAAGGTGCTCCCTTGTTCTTTTGCACACATATTAGCTAATAAAACTTTCAAAAGTCCTTTTTACAAACAGGTTCACACCCACACAACCAGGGGTTGGGACCGGAACATGTCTTTTGTGTGGACATGATTCAATCCTCAATAACCCTCATTTTATATGATTCCACATTTGTGAACTCATTAGTCACCAACATTTTCATATAAATCCCAAATCAATTCTCACATGCTTTTGCAGTCATTTGTGCACGCAGCTGCCAAATATTTGAGCCACTCGATTTCACATTCCCAGTTGAGATATCACAAGATGATGTTCTGCCTTCTTGCTTCAGCTCTCATATTGTAAAAGAGTTCCCTTTTTGATGTATATTTAGTGCCATGTTTTTCACATTTTTGTGCTTTTTTGTTGATGATTTTATAGTTTAACATGGTCCCAATCATAGTACTAAAGTGCTATCTAGCCTAAAAACAGCTGTGATATGCCTTACAGAAAAAATACATGTGTTGGATAAGTTTCATTCAGGTATGAGTTAAAATATTGTTGGCAATGAGTTCAGTGTTAATGAGTCAACAATATGTATTAAATAAGATATCTTTAAATGTATATGTTGATTGGTCAATAAAAATATTGTGATCAGAAGTTCATGGAACATTACCCCATATTCCCTGTTGCAAAAATAGTTCATTATTTGCTAATTCAGGGTTCATGAAACTTTAGAGAATATAACTACTACGAAAAATAAGCATTGGCCCTACGTATGACTACTGGCTTTTAAATTTAATTATCTAATTTAGCTACTTTCACTGTTGCCTATTATTTTTTCATACGATTTTCAGTTACTGTTTAGTATTCTTTCATATATGCCTACAGAACGACTCCCTTTGTTATCAGATCTACTAGTGACAGACTCTCTCATGTTTTGTTATCTGAGAATACCATAACTTCCCTTCAATTTTTGAATATTAGTTTTGTCATATATGTATCCTGGATTGGCACTATTTTTTTTCTTTAAGGACTTTAAACATATCATCTCATTGCCTTCCAGCTCCTTAGTTTCAGAAAGGAAATTGACTTTTAATGTTGTTAAGGATCGCTTGTCTGTGACAGATGGATTCTTTCTTGTGGTTTCAAAATTCTCTTTGACTTTGGATTCTGACAGTTAAAATATAATTTGTCTTGGTGAGGATTTCTTTGATTTGAATTTCATTGAGTTTCTTGGATGTGTAGATTCATGTCTTTCATCAAATTTGGGAAGTTTTGGGCTATTATTTTGATCATTATTTCTTAATACTTAAGATAGTAATTCTTAGGTCATATGGTAAGGCTATCATTATTTTTGTAAGGAACTGCCACACTGTCTTACAAAGCAGCTTTACCATTGCTGATTCCCTCCAGCAAAAAATGAGATTTCTTATTGCTGTACATTATCATCAGCGATTGGCATTATTTGTTTGTTAGATTTCGGCTATTCTAATTAGTCTGTAATTGTATGTCAAACTGTATAAAGTTGCAATTTTCTTGTGACCAGTGATGTTGAACATATTTTCATATCCTTATTTGCCATCTTTATGTCTTTTTTTGTGAGATGTCTGTTCTGATCTTTTGCCAACTTTTGAATTATACTGTTTGTCCCCTATTGTTGAGTTTTAAGAGGTCCTTTTATATTTTAGATACCGGTCACAGAACTGTATTCTGTAAATATATTCTCACAGTCTATTCCTTATCTTTTAACATTTAGTACAAGTTTTTAATTTTATAAAGTATGATGTCTGTATTTTTTTATTTTATATACTGCCCTGTTGTGGTATCTGAAAAATCCATTGTCAAAGACTAGGTTATCTATAGAAGAACTAGGATAAGAATTATAGTAGACTTCTCATCATAAACCATGTGAGGAAGAAAAAAGTAGAACTGAAGTACTAAAAGTGTTGAAAGGAAAATATATTGACCTAGCACCCTACAATCAGTGGAATTTTTCTTCACAAGTGAAAGAGAAATAAAGACTTTAGCAGAGAAATGAAATCTGAGGGTAATCATTGCCAGCAGGCCTTCCAGGCAATCAGTAATAAAAGGGATTCTTTAAGGAGAAGGAAAATGATTCAATCAGAAACTTGGATTTACATAAAGAAAGAGATAATATTGGAGAACAAATAGCTAAAGGTAAAATAAAATCTTTTAATTTTTTTTGTTAATCAATCAAAAAGGTGATCATTGCTTTAAGATAATAACAATAGCAATGTGATAGATTATTTTAGCTTATGAAAAGGTGAAATGAATGACAGTAATGTCATGCTGGATAGAAGAAAGGAGATGGGAATGCCTGCAGTCACGTGAAGCAGTATGGTGTTATTTGAAGGTAGACTTGGTCTCCTTTATATGTGTATGGCAAACAGTAGAGGGACTGCTAAATTTTTTTTATAGAAGAATAATTGTTATTCTCAAAGAGGAGAGAAAAGGGAATTATGTAACATACTCAAGTAAAGCTAGAGAAGGAAGAAAATAGAACGAGTGCAACAGATGAAATACAGTTACAAACATGGTCATAATAGATATTAATACAACTCTAACAATAGTGAATTTAAATGTGAGGACACATACACCTATTAAAAGATGATATTTGCAAAGTGAGTAAAAATAAATAAAGACATGACTGTATGTTGTCTTCAAGAAAACCACTTTAATTATAGATGTTCAAATAGATTAAATGCAAAGGGATTGAGAATGATATGCCATGCTAACAACATTAAGTTAAAATAACCTGGAGTCACTATATTAATTTCAGACAAAGCAGACTTTCAGAATAAGGATATTTATCAAGAATAAAGAGGAACATCAATGATAAAGCATTAACTCTCCAAGACGATATAACAGTCCTAACACATATGCACCCACAACAGTATCAAAATATGTGAAGTCCTAACTGATAGAACTTCAAGGAGACAGACAATTCATTATTATAGAAGGAGACATCTATACACTTCTTTTAGTAATTGATAGATCAAGCAGGAAGGAATTAGTGTGGGCCCAGTTGAACTGAACTGTACTATCTATCAATCACCATGACTTTGTTATTCAGCAATTCCTCCAAAAGTTACTACTTATGTTTCTAAATATACACTGTCATGTATCAGAAGATTCATGTGTCCTCATTCCATTAATATATTACTTATTTGTACTTCCACATTCTTATTTATTAAACTTAAGAAATGATTTATTTTTCACAATTCATTCTTCTGAAAGCTCCTTGATATCCTGGCATGATTTCTATTTATTGCTTTCCAAATCTTGTAGTTTTCAGTTCAAGTTCACTATTCTTTACATATTTTGCAATAAAGTGTATCTGAGTAATATTAAGTTCAAAGAATAAGTGAAAAAATATATTTTGGTAGAACGTTGAAGTCTGAAATTTGTGTATTTGTCTTTCACTCACTCTTGAAAGTAATTATGGTTGGCTGTACATTCTAGGTTCAAAAACATCAGCACTTGAGAAACATTGCTTTGTGGTCCATTAGCATCTAGTATTGTTAATGATGTCTGCTTTATACTAATTTTCTATTTTTTTTAAATTCCTATTATTTTTTAGAATTTTCTTTTGCTTTTTATAACATTAACATTTTAATTGAATATGTTTATTGTTTTCTTACTTAGTATTTCATAGCATCTTTCAAAGTAAATCATAGAAACTTTATTCATGCCAACAAATTGTTTTCTGTTACTGATTTGATTTTATACTTTCCCATGGTCTCTGTTCAGTACTTTTTGTAGCTCCATTACTTTGGACTACATTCATCTCATTTTTGTCTGATCATAGTTGCCTTTCATATTTTCTGCCTCTTTGTTTACTATTGGTTTTACATTTGGGTGATATCCCAATACCGTTGTAGTTTGCAAGCTGCCAGAACACAATATACCAGAACTGGAATGACTTTTTTAAAAAAGGAATTATAAAGTTACAAGTTTACTCTTAAAAATGTTTACTGTATACAAATATCCAAATGAAGGCATCCAAGAATAGATATCTTAATTCATGGAAGACCAATGGGTTAGGAACAGCTCTGTCATCTGGGGAGTCACGTGACTGGCATCTGCTAGTCCATCGTTCCTGGCCCCTGTTGCTTTCAGCCTCTGTCCCTACAGGGGTTCCTCACCTTGCTTCTCCTGGGCTAGTGTTCATCTCTTGGTCTCCCTGGGCTCTCTCCAGGTTCTGACTGGCGTAACATCTCATGGTGATGTCTGCTGGGCTCCAAACATCCATATCTCTGTTCTCTAAGTTTTGGCATCTGTGTCAGCACTGCTCTGAAGTTTCTGGTGGCTCTCTCTCTGTCAGCTCTGTGCTCTCCAAAATGTTTCCATTTTTTAAAGGACTCCAGTGAACTGAGATCAAGACCCACCCTGAATGGAGTCCCTTCTCCATCTAGTCAAAAGGCTGCACACACACTTGGGTGTAGATAATGCAATCAAAAGTTTCCAACATACAGAATTAAATCAGAATTAAAAGAAATGGCTGCTCCCACAAGATTAGATCAGGATTAAACATGACCTTTCTGGGGTACAATATATATTTAAACTGGCACAAATACGTATTTCAAATTATAGTCAAACTCATTTGAGGAACCATCCAATTACTGACTTTCAAAATGTCACAGTAATATGTTTTAGTATTCAAGAAATTTATTGTCATCTAATTACTCACACCTTGCCCTCAAATGGCTATTGAATTTATTTGCTTGATCAGTAATAGCCCTTTCATAAAGTAGTTCACCAACATTGAGACATTTACAATAAAATATTAATTTTAAAAATCATGACACCTTGATAGAAATTAAGAGTTCACACCAACAGAAAAATAAACCGTTAATATTGCCAACAAATATAAAATGAATGCAGTTATGACAGACAGTGCAGCACGAATGCTTTAAATATTTATATCTGACACCTGACCATATCTTCAGTCCCCATAATATCTCTTCTCCATATTAAACAAAAAAATAGTATGTTGAGTTCTATAAAATTGTTGTTCTGTACAAAAATCAAATAATGGCCAACAAGTCACACCAGTGCAGTAGACAGAAAGATAAAAATAAACATTCATCCATCAAACAGATGCTGAAACTAAGCACTAACTGGGAGGAGGCGAGGATAAAGCACTCCCGGGTCTCTTTCGTCACCTTGGGGTTTCATTTCACAGCCCTGAGCTCCTGAGCCGTCTCCTGGCTGCCGCTGATCCTGACAGAGAGCAGGGGGCACAGCTGCCTCAGCGCAGGCCTGTCGGAAGCCTCAGATGATCCAGAGCTACATCTGAAGCTCAAAAAACGGAGTGGGGAGAGCCAACCTACAGTTAGAAACAAAAGCAATATATATATATATATATACAATCTTGTCAGCTGAAGAGTTCATCAGCAGATTCACTGAAACGATGTGGATAAGAGCATATATATGGCTTATTCCGGCAGAGAGACATTTGCATTTCAGCCTGAGCTAGCAATATAAGCCATTCTGTTTTTACTGAAGGCTCAGCAAGGTTTCTGGTCTGAGAAAAGGAAACAGATTCTTTGTGCAGGTGGATTAGGTCAAGGCTACTGCCTTTGGCGGCCGCTCACCAGGGCAGGGAACTGGAAGGGAACGCTCCCCGCAGCGGGTTGTGGGGCAGCTTTCTGGGCGTGGTTTCTGTCTGCAGCCGCGAAGCAGTCGGAGACTTAGGCGATTTGATGTGGTCTAGAGACTAAACTGGAGCTCACAAGGAAGGCCAAGGTGATTACCAGTATGGGCCTTTCTGGACAGTCCGGAATCTGAGGCGGGTCCGGTTACATAATCGGCGCGGAAAAGGTATAAAGGCACAAGCAACAGTGACTAGATAGGCAGAAATCCCGACGGAGAGATAATGGATTAACCCACAAGGCAGGTATACAGTATTCAATTTGTTTCCTCTTTGAATGAGAGAAAGGGATCCAGATTTTGCTTTCATTTAAAAAGAAAAGAAAAGAAAAGAGAATTTTGGTTTAAAATGAAGCTACTCGAGGGTTAAAATAGTTATTTTAAGTTAAAGAACGTTAATCTTCAAATAAAGTTGAAATTGTATGGAAAACGCATTTGTCCCTCTAAGTCCCAAAATGTTTGCAATACTTTGCCCCTCCTGTAACCTGAGCCTGATGGATAGAAGTCCTTAGCGTGAGCCAGAGCAGGGTCTCCGAGAATGAAAGATATATTACATAATGTACTCACCCAGAGAGTTGTGCACGTGCGTTCTCAGCATTACAGTAAGATGTACAAGTCATTTTAAATCTGCAGGATTCTGAGACGATCCCACAGGGCTGTTCCAATTGGCATTTCCTTCCTGTCTGCTTGGCAATGGTTTGACTTGCTACTTGAGTGCCTTTGGTTGTCTGGAGAATACTGTCCCTTGGTGAGGGAATCACGTCCCCACATTTCTCTGGCTCTTCCTCTCCCCACATCTGCTGCCTGGACTTGGCTGGTGGCGACTGGAGCCCTCAGAGCTGCGCTGCTCGATCTCGGACTCTGGAGCTTCCTGAATTGTTCGACTCAAATGCTTTTTCTGTATTTCTAGCTCTTCGTTCTGTCTCTGTAAATCTTCCAGAATGATCTGCATCGTCTCCTCTTCACTCTCATTTTCACTTTCACGGAAGTATTCCTCAGTTTCACTTCGACCATGTGGCTGGGGATTCCAAATCTCTATGATCTCAGCTCGCAGGCTTGCTACCTCCTCATCCTGGGAAGTGATGTGCTGCTTTAGGAACTGCACCAGGGCAAGGAGCTCCTCCAGCTCAGCCGGGCTATGGTTCTCCTGGGCAAGAATATTTATAGCTTCTTCATCTTCATTCATTTCTTCTTAGAAAGACTATCTCTCAGAGCGCAATCTTGGTTTCACACTCTTTAAGCTTCTCTGTTTTCTTTTAAGGGCTCTCAAAATTCTTTCTATTTCCCACAGTTTTTCTTCTCTAGAAACATCCTTTGTTCCTCTCTGCAAATCTTGATGCAAACCATTGAAGAGAAACTTCTGCTTTCTGATCTCTTTTTTGGTGTTCTCCTCGGTGTCAGGCAGCTCTGCGTCATAGCCATGTTAGACCAGTGAAGAGGCCTCGTCACCTACTTTAGAACCACATTTCCAAACAGCATTTGCACATGTGTGAAAAACACATATAGAGCATGATTGCTGTCTGCACGGTGGGACCGAGCACTATAGAAATGTTCTGTATGTTCATTTTTATTTCCAGCTCCTTGAAGATGGCATAGTCCAGGTGCACCATCAGCCAGTAGAGGAGGAGGGGTTGCCCTCCGGCAGCTCCTTCAGCAGGCGCCGGATTCCTGCACCTTTTCGCCCTTAGTGCTCCCCACACACACCTCCTCAAACCAGGGCATCAGCTGTTTGGTGAGCAAATTCTCTGGAAGGTCTCAGAGATACTGCTTCAGCAATTTGGCTACACTATTCTGCTCATATTCTTCCGTTTAGGGACTTTTCTCAGTCATAATCCCTTTTAGTTCATCCACCTTTGATTTAATTCCTGAAACTGTGTACATGCCTTAACACCTCATGCCATACTTCTCGACATAATCTACTCACTTTCAGAAAACTGCTGGCAGCCAAAGGCCATCGTCCATCATGGTCTTCACTGCCACTACAGCCAGAGGGAGTCCAAAAATGGGTCGGAGATTCAGAACACATCAATCTGAGGCACCTCTGGCTCCTGAGCTAGTTTTTTTTTCTTTCTTTCTTTCTTTTTTTTCTGTTCTTTCCATTAACAACATCAACTGCTGTCAAGTCTTTTGATTTCTTCTCTTCATGTTTTTCTCCTTTGTGCTTTTCTTCATGTGTTTTCTTCTTTGGGTCTCTCTCTCTCTCTCTCTCTCTCTCTCTCTCTCTCTCTCTCTCTCTCTCTCTCTCTCTCTCTCTCTCTCTCTCTCATCCTTCTTCTTTCTAAAAAAGCTTTGGCATCTGGAAGACAGATTCCCTTGGACCTCCTCATTTTGGAAGGACTTTCGGCTTTATCTCTAGAGCTCTCTTCCTGAAAGACAGCACAGCCTTAAATGTTCCTTTTCCTTCCCATGGTCTTTCTAATTATCAGTCGCTGTGTCAGGAGGCTTATGGAGGCATCTTGGAGAGGGTGGGCTCGCTGGGCTGGTCGGGTAAGACTCAAGGAACTTCCTCGAGCTGATCTCCTCAGAGCTAGGAGTCCGAGTCAGACCAATGGTCACTGGGGCTGCTGGTGGGAGGTAGGACACACTGGGTCATACTGACTCCCTGGTGAGGAGGCAAAGGTGTTTTCTGTTATCTGCCCATTACACCAGTGAGGGTCACTGCGGGACCGCCCCAGCCTCTGCGACTTCCTCCTGGCGCTCAGGGACGTGGGCACAGCCGCCACATCCGCCTCCTGCCCCTCGTCCCTGGTGCCTCAGGAGCACCATTCCCACCCCTCCCAGCCGCCGCTTCATCCGGTCACTTCTTGATCTTAGCGGTTTATTTTATTTTGTAGATGTATTATCTTCTTACAGCTCTCTAAAATATTTTACAGACCTCATCTACATTGTTATCAAAATCCTCATATGCTATTTTCCATTGCTTTATTTTCCTTGGTAATCTGCTTTCATTTAGTTGGTTTTCCTCAAATTCGTGGTGATCCTTTGTAGATTATGTATATTTATCTATTAAAAACAATAGGTTTTTTTTGGGGGGGGCATGGTGGCTCAGTGGCAGAGTTCCCGCCTGCCATGTCAGAAACCCGGGTTGAGTTCACGGTGCCTGCCCATGTTAAAAGCCAACAACAACAACACACACACACACACACAAAAAAAAAAAAAAAAAAAAAAAAACAATTATTTTTTAGGATTTTGCTTCTTCTAAAGTTGTGTGGATCTGTTTCCCCTCTAGATAATTTTCCTGGATATGAACATTCTGAAAATTGGCAGTGTACACCAATCTATAGATATCTTTTTTGCAAGTGTTACTCTTAGCAAGCAGTATGGCGATAAGACTGGATTGGTTAATACATCTTTCAAGGTAATCATCAATTTCTGCATGAGGTTAAATATTCCACAGTCTCCTCTTTCCTCTCTTCTCTTTATCCCCCTTCTCTCCCTCTGCCTTTTTATTATTTATTTATCTGCCTATTTATTAGTTTTCTACTTGTTTCCACTCTTACTTTTTGAGAGGCCAATTAAACATGTCTTCCAAGTTCTTTCTTGAACAAGAAGTCTCTTCCATTTTATTTTAAGAAGTCTGTCTGGGTCCCTCATGAGAGAAGGTGAAGGCATTTTGCATATCTGCCTTGCAGTTTTATAGAGGACGTTCTTGTGGGCAAGCCACTTAGACTCTAACAGTAAGTCATGAGTTTTATAGGGTAATGTCTGTGTGTTCAACTGATTATGGCATTATGAAACCAGCAACTATACCGTGCAAAATAAGACATCTTATAATCTTACAACCATAGCATGCCAGCTCCATCTTTTAGGGGGGTGATTGCTTTTGTTAATTGCAGTTATGCATCTTGCTTCTGAATGTGATGGTATTTGCTAGGTCTGCCTTTGTCAACTAATCCATATTATATAGTACAAAATACATTTATACATTTTATCTGATTTAATTCTCACAACAATCAAAGGCAACAGCATTCCTATTTTGCAGAAGATGATTGGTGATATTGTTCTACATGAATCCACAGTTCATGTCTTACTTACCAACATAGCACTCTATTTTCTCTTTGTGTTTGTGATTTAGCAACACAGCCAAATTCATGATCACTGGTAAAAGGGGTTAATGGGTCAAACTAAATAACTACTGTCGGATTTGAGGATTTTTTAAAATGACTAAATGAAAACTGACTGTGAGATTACTTTGTAAAAATCTATGCAAAAAATGAATGGCTGGGCTTGCATTCTTAGGGCAGGTCCTTAAATGAGGCTTCTCAGCTGCAGGGGGAGCCACCATCCTCATACAATGACCCTACCCTTCACCCCATTTTCATAAAAAAACAGGTGTGAATTGGCACCACTGAAAGTTCTAAATATTTCTTAATTTTTATTCCCATTGGACATTCTCTTATCCTTCCCAATGACTGACGTGCAAATTCTTTGTAAGTAGAAATTCAGCATACTTGTTTGGATCTTCCCACAATTTGGAGCTGTATAAACCTGCTCTGTGGAATAGCAAAGTAGGAGCCCACTGAAAAAAGAAAAAAGTGAAAAAAAAAACAAAACGAAACTATTTTCAGCAGTAAATTACAGCCAACTGAGCCCAAGGCCAAAGCTGTTTGTAGTCAGTATAAACCCTGGAAATACTGAAATGAGTATCCTGTCGCACAAACAAGGCTCTTGCAGTGATGTATTCCTTGGACAGGGCAGCCTATGGGAATAGTAAACTATTCAGCCTCAGATCCATTTCTTAATGTATCTCAGGGAACACATGGAAAACCTGACCAAGAAGAAGCAGCTGATTTCTTGCCATTTACAGGCCATCTTAAGCCTCTAGCAGCTCAGCACTGCTGCTGACCTCAGATGCATGGATGCTGGATTCCTGCGAGGAATGCAGTTCTGCAGCCATGGATCTTCAGTTGCTACTCACTGCAGGCTGTAAGATTTTAGCTGACTGGCAGTATAGAGAGATTGGACAGCATCAGGATTTCCTTTCTCCTCTCAACTGTTCAACCAACAGAAGAATACCAGCCAGACCAAACCAGGCCTGTGAAGATGTATACAGCATCACCTAACCCCCAAGCATGTGGTTGTGATGATTCTCATCCTTGATTGAGAGAATGAGTCCTGCCAGGAATGGACCAAGATCCCTACAAACTAACGTCATCTATTACTCCAAAAATCCTGATAGGTAAATGCTCTTATCTTCAGTTTCCCAATGAAGTCTTTGAAATATAGAGATGTTATTTGACTTGCTGAATTCAAATACCAGTAAACAGTGAGCCAGGTCTCAGTCATTTACTCCATACATTTATATGCAGAAACAGAAAACAAACACTTTAAAGAAAACTCCTGTTTCTGGGATCAATTATAGTAAATTCCTTAATGATTCAGAAGTCTTAAAAGTTAAAGAGATTATTTCCCTCAATGGATCATTGAGATACAGATGAGGATGAGATGCATTGTGGGAAAAGGATGAGGAAAGTGATTACTGGGGACCTATTAATGAGCAGAGGAAGCATGGAATCTTCCTTTTCCAAGAACAGTCTCAAGGAATAGGTCACTCACCTGTGGAGCCAAACAGTGTGGGAACATCCACATCTTTCCTACTTTACAAACTCTTGATCCATTAAGAAGCAGTGACAGGGTGGGCAACGGTGGCTCAGTGACAGAGTTCTCACTTGTCATGCCAGAAACCCAGATTGATTCCTGGTGCCTGCCCATGTCAAAAAAAAAAAAAAAAGGCAGAAGAAGCAGTGACAGGTGTACAGAATATTGAAGCACTGAGAGAAATTTCCAACGAAACAAACTTTATTGCATTTTTATATACAGCTGCTCTAAAAGTATCACTCTCATAACCCAAGAATAGGACCATTCCCATCATAGAAAGTCTTTGAATTCCTTGCCCTTCCTACATTCTATAGAACCACCATGGAACAGAACCAGTAACAGGTAGCAGCATTTAGATTCATTGAGTGTAAAGAAAAGGGTAAATATACTATGGGGCCCCAACACTGAGGGTTAGGTATGTGAGAGTTTGGTCCCAGCTTTTTCAACTTTCAACAATGGTGCTTCTTCCTTCTACCACATATGAGTGCCACAGCTTCTTTTCTGAGGCTGTCTGGTTTAAACCACACCCAAAGGCAGAGATTGCCTCCCATAGTCCCTGAAAAGATCCCCTAGGTTGGGCATCTTTTTAGCAAATTCAGACTTTCAAAAGAAGTTCTTTGGACACATGATAGATGGATAGGTAGCTTGAGTCCTATTTTCCTGGAAATATCCCCAGGACTACAGAACCACAGTGAAGAGAAGGCATGAGGCAGGAGAGGACTTCTGGAAAGATACCATGGCAGTAGGTAATGTCAAGGCACCAATAGGAAAGCGAGACTAGGGAGTTCCTCATTCTCCTCTTCATTGGATTCACCTGGTGGCCTGGATGTTGCTGTTGCAGGAGAAGTTTCTCAGGCAACTCTCTTCTGCTTCCCAATCTAAGGGAGTGATGTTTTTGATCCTAGTGAGGAGAGTTGATTTGTTTAGCCATGGCTATGGGGGACTTTTCTCCCTGGAGTGACCACAAGACCTAAAGGGATTGCCACACTGTGTTCTCCTCTACCATCCCCTTGTGGGTCATCAGAATTATTTGTAAGGCCTATATGGAGGTCATGGACACCTTTGCTTTCTGTATCTTGTTGGCCTCTCTGGAAGAAGGAATTCATCCTGAAAAGAAAAAACTGAGGCAATTAAAATGTGTCACAATTCAGGCAAAAAATAATTCTTGAATCGGTCAGAGCCCCAACAACTAAATGTTGAGGAGCTTTGCTCAGGTAGCAGAACGGGGTAGTTTATATAGGGCAGAACTGAAGCCTGGTGAGGATATGTTCAGATTGCGTAACAAAGCTGAATTGGTTTTTGGATTGTTTATAGTTGAAACACCTTTCTTAATGTGTCTATATTTGATTGTATAGATGAAATTGGCATTTTTTTAGAAAGGCAGTCATTTAAGGAAAACATACTGCAGGTATTTAAAGGATAGGCTGCTTCTAAATTTTGATGCTGTTACTTGGGTTTGTGAGTCATGGATTGGCCAAGGCCTGTCACCCACCTCTTATTCCTCTACTGATCACGTAAAAAGCTCAATTGGAAGACACCATTATTTGCGAGTGTCTGCACACCATCTTTTCCTTTGAAGGCCAGGAGTCACTTCCATATTAGCCTTGAGGAAGGAAAATATACAATTAGTACTTCTGTTCAAGGTTGTGAGAAGACCTGGTTTAGCAGTTGGCGGGGAGTGTAGAATTCGGTAGCATACAGGCAATGCAATGGAGTCTTCTTTACTTTTTTCAAATACAGGTGTTGTAGCTCTCCTTCAACATGCCCCTGAGCCTTATTGACAAAACTTTGAGATATTAACACTTATAACAAAGAAAATGACTGCATCAAAAGATTCTAGCAATGAGCAGAGACCCTAGAAAGGATACAATATTCACCATTAAATCAGTTGATGAGTGTGTACCCTTTTAGCTGCCCAGTAAGCAGAAGAGCTAGAGAATCAGGGAAAAAACTGTTATAGAGAAACAAAGCCAATTTTACCAATATCCAAGAATAGTAAAGCTTTAAAAGAAAAATTACTGAAAATGCTATAGAATTGGTCTCTGTAGTTAAACTGGTTGTCATTCAGATGCTTTGTTGCAAAAGGAGAATACTTTACTATAAAGAAAAAAAAATAGAAAGAGAAAAATTATTTGTTCCAAGTGAAACCTATTTGGTAGTAGAAATGACATCCAACCCTTTCTCTACAACCTACCAGAAAAGCAAACACAGGATAAAAATTCCCCAGGCTACGATGCAAAGAGAGGGAGATATACTATGGATAAGAATCCATGTATGTGGGTACCAGCAAAATTCCAACAGGGGAAGGAGCATGGGGAAAACAGTGAACACAGAAGTTGTAGTTGAGAAAGAGAAAGATAGCTTTTGTTTTTTTTGGTTGAAAACAAAAGCCCTGAAATTAGTGATTTAGGTTATATTTAACTGAATCCACAGTTTATTCTTTTATTATACACATAGGTTAGTTTTACAGCCCAATTGGTAATTTTAGCAATAAATATTGAGTGTCTTAACTCTTTAATTAAGTGAAAAATCACTACTTTTCCTACGGAAGATTAATTGAAATTTTAAAAAGGAGAAAAGGAGAATAATTTAAGCACAATTTTAGCATTTGATTTTTAGTGTTATTTACATAAGTCAGTATTGACAAAACTACACCAAAATTATACTATAGAGAAAGAAAAATCTTTCCTTTAATAAGTTTTCATGAGATTTATATACATATTTTCTTTTATGGATTTTAAGACCTATTTTCTTTTGTTTCATAGATAAATATGGCATTTAAAACCACATGCTTTCCTCCCTCTCATTATCCAACTGTGAAAATATTGTTTGCTTGTCTTATCCATATAATGTAGGATGGGAAAACTTTGTTTAACATATAGTGATTATATAGTAAAACATTCTGTCTTCATTTAAACAAACGAGTAAAGTTGCCAAATCGTTTCGCAAGACAGACAAAGTCATTAAATTAGAAACAGCTGGGGCAAACCTATAATCACCATATGCCTCCAGTAGAGAAGGATGAGAGAAATGGGAGAACAGATTAGTCCAGATAAGTGTTTGGCCCAAAGCTGAAAAGAAATTCCAGAAAGAATAGTTTACTTGTAAATATGAAAGGGACAATTGCGATTTAAGAAAAAAAAGAAAGAAAGCCTAAAATCAAGTACATTACAAGGGCTTTTCTTAGGCGGTAGCAAAATTGCTTAACAAATTTATTTTAACAAAGGAATTTTACTTACAGTTTTGCATACTTTTGTACTGAGAAGGAAGATATGATAGATTTTAAGTTCACAAAAATCTGAGAGAAACCTTAATAAAACATGTTTAGAACATGAGACATTTTATTTACATTTGTTTTTGTTCTTTGCTCTGTTTTATATTACGAAGATTATAAAGATTAAAAGTGAAGGTTTTACTTCACTTTTTACTCTTTATTTTTATGTATTATAAATATAAATGCATATTTCTGTATATAATGTTAGACAGCACAATGTGCTGCCTCCTTTGGGTGTTAATTTTCCATGCCACATTGATGGGGAAGGCATCATTTTTTTTTTAAGTACTAGAAAGAGGCATGTTAGTCAAGGTGATAATGTTAATTCGAATTGAAACAAATACTCAGACAAAATGAGTATATATGTCTGTGTGTGGTTAATGTTTAAACAAAATTTTAGCCCCTATGGTATTAGCCAATTTCATAACCTTACATGACTATTTCTTAACAGTCATGCTATTTTGGTAACAGAAATTGGCTGACAATGGAATTTGTGCACAAGAATGTCTTTGAGATGCGCTTTAGGACCTCAATGTTTGAAAGGGACATAACATTTTCATTAACTCTTTGAGATTATTCTAACTCTTAATAATTCCTGTTTTCCTCAGATTAATCTATATCCTTTATTTTCTCAGATATTAATTGCACACTTAGTAAGCGCCAGGTTCTCTCCTGTATCTATGTTTCTCATTGTTCTTGAACTGTAGCACTTACTTCACATAAAAGGGGCCAATTTTTTTTTTCCATAAGCAATGTGATAGCATAGGTGGATATAACAAAGGGCATTAGTATAAGAAAAGGGTAACAATAATAGTTAACCCTTTTGTTAAGTGCTTACTATGTGCTAGGTATGATTTTAAGTGCTTATCATCTAGTAAGCTATTTAATTCTCACAATATCCAGTTGAAATAATTGAAACCCAGAAATAGTAAACAACATGCCTACTTACATAAAGAGTGACAGAACTGAGATTCAAATAGTCAGTTTTGTTTCTCAGTATCATAAACTATGTGATTTTCTACTCATCCCTCAAAAATTGGTCAAAACTACTTTGAACTTAACATCAATTCACTGCAAGGGGTCTATAGTTGCACCCGTATAAAAACAGATTAAGAACTGAACAAATTATAAGTCATTTCCTTAAAGACATATTTCAATACTAAGAAAAGGGATCTAACTTACTAATTAGGATCTTAAAAATGATGAGGTAAATTGAAAAGATAACATGCCAACTAAGTAGGACACATTATATTACACCTATCACATTTATATTGTTAAAGAAATAGAGAGCACGTGAAAAAATACAAAGCTAAGTTTATTAATTCGCCTCTAATGAAGCAGTTCATTGAGTAGTTTATTGATGGGGAAGGCATCATTTTTTTTTAAGTACTAGAAAGAGGCATGTTAGTCAAGGTGATAATGTTAGTTCGAATTGGAACAAATACTCAGACAAAATGAGTATATATGTCTGTGTGTGGTTGATGAAAGCAAATCCTATGACTAGTCATAGTCTTGTGTACTATGAATTAACTCGAGTACATAGTCATTTATCAATTTCCACTGGTTAGATCCAGGTATGATGAAATACAGTATCCATTTTTTATATCATCTTTTACACTCTTATAGCCTTACAGAAATCTGACATGACATAAATGTTGAGGTGACTGTCTTTCACTGCTAGGACATTTTGATGGCAGATGTCCATTTATACACTCAAATCATTTTACTTCTATGTCTTCCTGAGGAAACTAGATTTCAGGTCTTTACTCAAACTGCATGGTTGCATATTTTATCTTGAATATTATTAATTCATTATTTCTTCAACCATTCTTTCACTCAATGCTTTAATAAGCATTGTGTGACGGAACTGGAAGAATCAGAATGGGTGATGTTGTTTTTACCTTCTAATTTTATTAATTTATTTTTTCAACAAAGACGTATAAAAAAATTCTCACCTTGTCATCAGGGAGCACATCCTTTAGGAAGGGAGACAGAGAAGAAAATTATCATTCCAAAGCTATTTTGGTATTATAATATTGGTAGGATGAGAACAAAATGGAATTCAGAGAACGAAATGAACTTAGGCATGGACAAGGAAGCTGTCAGAAAAAGCTTGTTGAAGAGATAATTTATGCCTGAATTAAATTTTGGTACATATGTAGGAGTTAGATAAGGAAGGTAGGAAAAGAGGAGATGGTGTTAAAAGACAAAACTCATTAAGAGAGATGATTTCATTTTAATCCTATCATTCTTATAGTTGATGTAGGATTTTTTCCCTTAATAGAATAGCTATATAAATAAATACAGATGGAATGATAGAATTAGAAAGTCACAATTTTGAAATCACTAATGAAATAATGGATCTAGCATTAATAGCTGCAAAAGTTATTAGGTGAGAGGGTATAAGAGAAAGACCAAGCTGCCAAGCTTAAACACTTTGGTCAAATGTCAAACAGTGAGAAAGCCAGGCTTTTTGCGCTTCCTGATGCAGTTCAAAGTACACAACATCACCGTGAAAAATTTTTGACAAAAGAAGGAACTTTCATTGAATCAAGCTCTGGAATTTATTACTATTTTACATGAAATACAGTGAATAGATAAGGCATATAGCTATGTAACCATGAAGTAAAGTCAGCAAGATTCAAGATGTGGATAATGCACTAGGTTCTTCATCAAATGAAAATAAAAATAGAAAACACTTCCAAGGTTTTGGACATTAGAGATATCAAAAGAAGCAAAACATCATACTTTGGATATTGACTCTGATTCCTTACCTGGATTTGAGTCCCATGCTATTACTTTTATGTATGTGTTTGAGGAAATCACTTAATCTTTCTACGTTTCAGATTTGTAATTTGTTAAATAGAATAGAAATAGCTCAAAAACAATGTCTTACTGAGTTTTCCGAAGACAGTAATCAGATAGTTCAAGCAAAGACCTTACCGAAGCATTGTCCAGAAGTTAATTATAGGATCAATAATTATCTAAAATATTCTTTATTGTTATTAAACATTAGCTAACATCACAGAATTTATAGTGTAAGGGGAGACAGAGGAGTTCACTGGCAATTTTAATAGAACAGGAAGGTTCCTCTGAGAACAATAAAATAATAAAAAGTAAACATCCAGAGTATTCTAATTATCCATTCCTTCTCCGAATCCTCATAGTTATGAGGTTGAAGAGATTAACACATTTTGCTGTAACATAAAAATATTCACCAAGGAACTGACAGTTTAAAAAATTAGTCTTAAGTAAAATTCCCTCTGTCCCTTGCTGGCCACTTAAAATTACTTAGTATCCGTGCTCTTCTGCTCATGTTCATTATTGATAAGTCCATTCAATTACTGTAAGGTTTCTGTAAACATTTGTCAATGCAATGCAAATACAATGCAAATTAATTAAAAAGGGAAAGTGCATATCTTGCAAGAATCACATTTTCACTGTGTCAATAAAATTAGATTCACAGACTATTGCAGTCGCATAAAAAGCCATTGCTAAATGAAGACCTTACAAAGTTTGGAAGTTTACAAAAAAAGGAAATGTTGGTGATAATTATGGCATTTAAGCTGCTTTAAAAAAGAGAGAGAAAATATTTTAGAAACCCTTTGAAAAATGGATAAAAAAACTGTATTTTAATAAAAATAATACTTTATAATCTTTTAGTGAAATTCAACTTGTGATAAAGGACATAATTTCACACTATTTTAAACTGTTGTTAGAAAAATATATGCAAAAAATCAAGATTTTTAAAGTCCATATATTCTAAGAATTAGGATGCATTCAACATTATATCCTGTCTTGTTAAAATATAAAATAAAAGAAGCTACATTTTATTTATTAGGTTTATCTGAATGTAAATCATCAATAAAACCCTTTCTTAATTTCACTACCACTGCCACTTTTCCTATGAAGGTTTGGTTGCAGTTTTAAGTGGATTTACTTTAAATGCCCTTTTCCTATACCATGCATCCTTGCATAATGAGGTCCTCTAGTATATGTCTGTTTCAGATGCTATAATAGACATGAGATCATGTCAGAAAAAGACTTGACCCAATTTTGGAAGGCCATAAACAACTTCTCAAAGGAGACTTGGATGTTTTTCTATAAAGAGTATAAATTGTATTCTGAAAATTGGGTAGACATGTGGATTTTTAAGCATGACCATTATATAATCAGATTTATATCACAGAATGAATATTTATATGATGTATTGCTTGTTCCTGCCTCTCAGCCAACCACCAGTCTTGTTGCAGCAAACATTTTTGAGCAGGTATAATTCAAAGTATCTTGCTTCAGCTTCAGTGCATCACTTGCATTCTGCTCCAGGGTCTTTGGGAAGCCATGCCAAACCACTCAGCACTGATGCTTGAATATTTGTGGCTATGTGGAAGAGTTAAGCACTCCTTGAGCCAGTACTTGATCAAGGAGGATGGGAGCTAGGGGATAATTGTCCCCCTTTTTATGTCACAAGGCAATTCTAAGGCAGGAAATACCCAAAGAAGTCTAGTGAAATCAAGCTTCAGTTGTGCACAGTGGTGACCAACAGGATAATTCACCTGTGCCTTGGCTTTTCTTCCTTCCACGTTTCATTCTTTTCACTAAAGATCAGGTCCCCAAATCAATTCCCTGCACCCAAATCTTTTACTCAGGTTGAACTCATCATGAAGATGAGTTCATCAGAACAACACCTAACAGAATTCTAATAAAGAGAAATTTAAAAGGTGTACAGCAATTTTCATGATCTAGAAAAGATTTGATGAATGCCTGAAAAAGAGCCATAGAGTAGCTATGAGGAAATGTGATACATTTTAAGAGTATTGAGATAGAATCTGCAGGATCTATAAGACTTATTAGCTGATTAAATACAAAGAGTGAGGATAGTATGGAGTCTAAATAGCCTCAGAGATCCTGGAAATGCTTGGGCACATCATGAAGAACAGGATTTGGTGCTTTAGTGAAAAAAATTATGAGTTGACTCTGAATATGTTAATTTTGTGGTCACTGTGTGTTACCTTTGTGAAAATGTCTAGAGGCATATGGGAAAGCGATCTGGAAATCAACAAATTTCTTGATTAGAAAGACTCATTTAGGAGATATCACCTACTTATTATTGGAGCCCCTTGCATAGATGAGGACACCGCAAAATATATAGACTAAGATTAGCATAGAGGCAGGAATCATAAACTGGAGAGAAGAGGAAGAAGAGTCGAACAATAGATGAGAGAAACCTTCAAGGTGTTACATTTTGCTCCAGTACATTTAAACTGGATATTGTAAAAATAATTCAGAAAATGAAAAGCAGTTGCAGACCTAAAGCAAAACATTTTAGAATATGAAAGATCAAGATTACTAAAAAATTTGAATTCATATTAGATATGATTAAATAGGTCTGCCTGCCAAAAATGCAGTCCTGTTTTTGTGACCAAATTGTATTTGAGCATATTAGATAAAATATATCAATGTTCAATAGCAAACAAGTTTTTCAGCAGCACTGATTGGTAAAATTCTTTATCTGAAAATTGTGAGACACTGACTTTCATCCCTACTTTAATCTTTAATATGAGTTTATTGTCTATTTGATTTTGTTTCCTGTACGCTGGGGCTTGGAAGGGCTCCCTGAGAATAAATCGTGGATTATGGATTATGACCATGAGAAAACCACAGAATAAAAATCATGATTATAATACTAGTGCAACTAACCTTCATCACTGACATGCTTGAATTCCACTGGCAATGCACTGGAACAAATACTTTAATTAATCCTGAGCAGTACAATGGAATAACCACCCTTGTTCTTAGTCATCAGTTGTTCTGTAAGAAAATTACCATTACAAAAGGAGTCTTTGTAATTGAAATATGTATTATTTCAATCACTGTAACTACTTGAACGTATTTCTTCAAACATAAATACCTCATCCTTTTAAAATTCTAAACATATCATGCATATTGATTGGATATTTTGGTAGCACCTTCTTGAAAAAAATATTATTGACGTCTACAGAGGAGACAAATTAAGTAAAGGTTTTGAATGTTTATTTTTTGTCATGATAAATTCCCTACTTTTAAAGCAGCTTGTGTTTGTTCAATATAAAAGATATGTTAAATATTTTATGGTAACATTACTTCTTTTTAATGCAACATTTGATCCTATCTAATAGTCTAATTGCTTAAAACCACTTTGTGGTTTTATATCTTTAAGCTTCACAGTTGGGTCATATCCAGGAACATGTTATTCACAAAAGTAACTCAAAATTTCCAATATTTAAATATCCCACATCCTATACCCTTACTCTGGAAAAATATTAAATTAAATATTCAGATTTGTGTCACTTCCATATCTTATCCATATACGCTGTATATTTATAAATGCAATTCAACTGGTATTTCTAGCATGTTCTAGTGAGTCTCATAGTTATTCCACATACTGGATGTATCAAATGTATCTAAAACATGATTTGGTACTTTAAATTTCAATAATGTCCATGGTTTTTAACATCAAACTTTCAATGATTTTGTAAAATGAAATGTGAGTGGATCTTGAAAATTTGAAAAATGAAATTTGCTTACCTCTAGGAAGGAAATTAGTCTTACCCATCTTTGTATTTTTGGTAAGCCAGCATAGTGCTTTGAATACAACAGATAATTTTCAATTTTTTACTAAATGAGACATGAAAACTTTTAATTGAGAGAAATCACTGTGTAACTGGGCTAAACACCAACACTAAATCTTAATGCAAGAACATTGCCATGCGACTTTAGATATACATAATTATGTTCTACAACCCGATATGTTCATATTTTCTGAACCTCCAAATTGACTCTTATTTTATCCTTACTGTTTATATATACATGATCAACAATGGAAAATTTCACAAAATACTAAAATGGGCTTTTATCTCTTTTTCATTTTCTGAATGTTTTTGCTTCAGGATGTTCATGACGACTTTGAGCCTTCCATTGTCTCACTGAAGGGCTGTCACCTGTCCTGGAGAGTAGCCCTTGCTTTGGGGTTTCCTCAGCCACTCTAGTGAAAACTGCCTCATTTTATCTTGATTTTACTCAGGGATTTGAACTTTTTCAATAAGGAAAATCTGAGAAACTAAATCTATGCTAATGGCAAATATAATCTTTCTCATTCGTGAACAGATGTTTTAGCAGGTGCTTCCTAGAGTCAGTAGTTTAATCCAAAAGTGCTTCTGATTGTAGTTCAGAATCAATATCATAAAAGTGTGATTCAGGATTCAAGTGTTACTAGCAAGGGAATCTCCTGTAAATCTCCTATAAACCTGTATAAACAGGTAATACATGATGGCTACCTCTAAATAGTAAAAAACTGACTGAAAAAAAATGTTTATCTTGAATTGCTGCAAAGGAATATGATCATAATTATTGAATATTTGTAGGGAAAATCTATCCTCAAGGCCATCAAGTGTTTTATTTTAATTAGATGAGGTAGTTTTCTTTGTCAAATAATGTCAAATAAATATTTTATTAGAGACTGGATTATCTCATTTGTAGAGTCATACTGGAGGTGAAAGAAAGGATGAATGACAGTGAAAATTTGGGCAGGCGACTTTCAAGATTTTAAGTTCCCTTTAGAGTCTAAAATTATCTCAGTGGGTAGCGTTTGCTACACTTTTACTGGGAGATCTCTTAGTACATGCCGTAATAACACCAATATGTCAGTAAAAACCTTTTCTGCATTTGTCAGTCAATTCTCTAAAGAACAAGGTCAACCTCATTGTAGGGCATATTCCCCTCTTTGGCTGTGTGTTCATGAAAGCTATTTTTTCCTATTTCTATTCAAAATGACCTCCCTGCTTTCAGCAGCACAAAAGTTTGTCTTCTTATTGTCATTTCTTTTCATTCTGCAGTAATTTTGAGTTTCATTATTCTATGTTTTGACCCGAGACCATGTTGCTATAAATTGCATTTAAATTGACTTCTTACCCCTAGCCTTAGTTCCTTCAAGTGTTTAACTTAACCTATTGCTTTAATGCTATTATTTCCCATGATTTTTTTCAGGATCTTCTCTTATGCTATGAATTTTCCCAGGAAGGTGACTGCAACCATCTATGTTTTTAGTATAGAATTCCCTGCTCATGTTTAGAAGTATACAATGCAGTTTCCATCATTCATATTTTAATCTCAAAATCAATATAGCTTGAACTAAACTCATCTTTCTTGCCACTTTCATTCCTTTTTTTAAAAGTTCTGTATTCTAACTTTAAAAAAAGAAGATACTTTCCACCTACAATATAGCCCAAATCAAAATTATAGATTTTAGGTGGGCCAAGGTGGCTCAGTGGCAGAATTCTTGCCTGCCATGCCAGAGACCCAGGGTTGATTTCCGGTGCCTGCCCATGCCAAAAAAAAAAAAAAAAAAAATTGTAGATTTGAGATTCTCTAGGATAATAAAGCAAAAAAAAAATCTCCTGGGTGTTGAGAGTCAAAATACACGAGTGTGTATCTTTCACAACCATTCACGGATTAGGTGACTTGGACAAGTTAAAAACTCTGAGTATCTTTTTTCTCATGTACACAATGGGTATACTAATATTGATTTTATAGAATTTTTGAGGGTTGAAGGAAACAATTCATGTAATTTACTTAACATATTATTATCATTTAAATTATGACTTGTATATATTACCTGATTAATTTTTTATTTTATTATTTTCAAATTTATAGAACTCATTTTGTTAATGCTTATCTTTGAATTTATGTCCACTACCTTTGCTTTACTTTTTGTCTAAAATGTACAATATTTGATATTGAACCTTCCTAAATTTCTTCACAGTCCTTTCCTCTCCAAATTCTGACAAATCGTCTTTTTAAAATGCATATCCATTGTCATACCATCAGTGTCTACTTCTTACCTCTGGAATAAGTCTCAAACTCCTTATGGTGGCATCAGTAGATCACTCACAAACTGGCTTTTGCCTAGGTTTTGTCAGCTCCATCTTTTAGTGGTCCTCCCACATCTATTTTGTTCCTTCACATCAAACCAATTCTATTTAAATATGCTAGACTTTTTCACATCTCAATAGTTCGCACATGATACTCATTTTGGGGGGGTATTCTCGTTGGCTTACTTTCTCTCTTAAAAATCTTTGATACCTTCCAGAAAACTATTCATTTGTCACCAAGCTGGTGGAGGTGCCATTTCTCTATGCCTCAACAGTTTTTTGTGAAAATGTCTTCCAGTGCATTTATCATATACTGGTGTAGTGGTTTATTATTTTGTGGTTCCCCATCAGACTTAAAGGCAAGGATTGCATGGTTGCAATGTCCATCCCAGTGCCTGTTACTTATTCAGTAGAGGCCCAATAAATGTTTTCCAAAAGGATTTTGCATTCATTTTCTATATATTTCAACCCAGTATTACTGAGTTATGAGGAAAAACACTTCATTGCTGAACTATTCTTTGAGAACTACAAGAACTGCTATTTTTGACTCCGTTGTGTTCCTTGATTTTAATAGTTTGGTCTACTGGTGGTACTGTGATAAAACTGTTAAATAAAATAAAACACCGACTGAATATGACACAGAAGATGATAAGTCTTTCTCACTACATGAGGACATCACAGAGTCTCTGCAGATCATCTCCCTCCCCGAAGATGTGTTAGTTCTCTTGAACTTGTTATCAATGTCTCCATCACAATTTTTGTTAACAGTATACTTTAAGCTGCAGATATTTTCATAGGTTACACCTCCTTTAAAATTTTCACAGTTGAGGCTATGTGTCTGTAATATTTTTGAGCTACATGTTTTTTCTTCCCAAAGTATTGCAAAATGTCTATATAGTGGCCCATAATTTACTGAATCCTTGTAAGTATAGTCAGAAAATTATGAGCAGAAAAATGTCACACATTTATTCTCTCATTATATTTCCAAGCAAGAAACTTTAAACATAGCACTGCAAGTCTGTTCTATTGGTAAATTCAACGGAAAAATTTAAACTGTAAATCTGGCATAAAGCAGAAGGCAATTCAAGTTGCAAACTCTAACAGCACTTTTATTCTACAAGATTTTCCTTAAAAAAATCAAGAAGATAGCCTTATATTTTACTAAGAATAACAGTTAATATAGTATTGCCAATTACTCAAAGGGAGATAAGATTATTTAAGCAATTTATATGACAAATTTTAATTTTCAAAATATAGTTACATTTATTTTAAATAAATTTCATTTATCTGGTTTTTACACTTAGAATTATTAGGGTAAAGGCTTTGATTGTCTGAATTTTTAAAAAAAATAATTCTAGTATTTTACTTTTCACTCTTTGGGGAAAAAAAATTATTCCCTCCATTGCTTTGTCAAATAATTTCTACTCCTTAGGTTAACAAATGTAATCCTAACATCAGAATGACAGGCTGCTTATTTATTGCCTGTTAAAATTTGTGGTTCATTCTTTATTTCTGAAGAAGTAATTGGAGGGTCTAAATATCTTTTGAGGATTAATATACACTTCCATTTTGAACACAGTAATAAATTGTAAAGGGATGTTATTAACAGTGAATAAATGCAATTTTTTGAGGAATGAATAGCATTCTCCCTTAAAATGGGATATGAAAATTAAGCCATAAGCCAAATAAATTGAAAATATTCTAAGGATAAAAGGGACGATCTTGAATTAAGATACTGCTTAATTTGCTTTAGATATTTGTAATTGTATTTTAATTGCATAGTCCCATGAGTTTATAATCTCCTGCGTTTAGAATATAGAATATATTAGTGATAAAGCAGTAGAATATAGAATATATTAGTGATAAATCATTTTTCTTCTAGAGGCTTATAGTAAGTGGTTCTCCCATAATGTTCCTTATAAAAACATCATTGTACTAATGTGTAGGCGTTGGAAGGCTTGAACCAAATATAATATTGTTTGAGTTATCAAATACTCCTTTTTATTTCTTATGATTTACTTTATAATTCAAATTAACCACTCCTGCCTAAAATAAGAGCTTAGCCCAATCTGTTCACTAATGCAGTAAATATGCACTCTTTCATCAACTATGTGTCCACATATAGAGGCAGTTTCTGTTAGCATGGGGCTTAGAGTAAAATACACATATCAATCAAATAATTCAAAACAATATACAATTGCAAAATTTATAAGAATTTTGAATAACTGCTCTGATACAACACTGTAAGAACTAAATCATCTGAATTATACTGATGTCAGGCCCTTTCTCCATAAATATTAGAAATTTAAACTGATATCTGAAGGATGATTAGAGAGATCAAGAATTCATAATGATAAACTCATACAACATAAAGAAAAGTAAATTAATAAGGAGAAAAATATCAATAAAGAAATGTATTGTTTAGTAATTTTCTTCTGTGTTAAATGCTATTATAAAAAAATAAACAAAATTGTATGAAATATCTAAAAAGAAACAAATTAAAATCAACTCTATAAAGACAAAAGGATTTCAATTTCAATTAGCTTTTTTACAAAGAAAATATGAGTGTTATCTACTGCTCATATAGGTAAAAAAACTATCTTAAATTTTAAATTCAATTTATTTAGATTAAATTATTATTTTTACTCATTTCAAATATGCCTTCTCCTTGAACAAGACTAGTTACATCTTCTCTCTTGTTTGAAGTATAGCTGTAGCATATAATATCAATTATCCATATTAAATATTTAATTTAGTTCCCAACTGATTCCTTCTCTTAAGATTTTGTTCTATAAGAAAATCATTAGTAATTATTATTTTAACACAATAGTTAAGATCTTTCTTTACTTTTATTCTCCAGTCTGTAAAAAAGCATTTGATTATTTTATTATCTACTAATATTTGTCAAAAATAAAGTGCATTCGCCAAGAAGAGAATTCACAGTTTGGACTTTCCTGTCAAAACTCATTGAAAAAGACAGAAATACAATTGAAGATTTCACAATGCATCCAGTCAAGCAGACCATGTGGCTGAGTTAGAAATTATTTTAAATTATATTCCTGCTAGGGTTCAGAAAGCTAATATGTTATAACGTGCATTATAAGGATTTTAAGTAATTTTAAAATATATTTTTTAATTACAATTTAGGAATGAACTAGTATTATTATTTCAATACTTACATTTCTTATCAAATTGTTATACAATTCTTCCTTTCACACTTATTTTGTGTCTGTAAAAAGTATAATACGCAGCATCTGTTTGAGTATTACTGTTTGAGAATTCATAAACTAAATGAACTTGTACCCACACTTATCAATAGACTAAATTAGATGATGAGATAATTTAGGCTTGGTTCACAACAAATACTTAGACCTAAAGCAGTGATGATGTGGCCATCACATCATCTGGAAGTAGTTTTAGTGTGCTCTCACATAGTCAATGTTACTGGTTTGGTTTATTTTTACTACAGCAACAACAAAGCCTAATTATTAAAAGATCTACACATTGAATTTGTTTTTCAAATTCACACTCGCATTACTTATTTCAGCTACATAAAATAATTCTACTAATATAAATCTTCTCCCTAAATGAATAATTTCATGTGTGCATAACTGGAAATATAATGTCATTCTTTTTTCATTTAACACATTTTTAATTAGTACCTATGGACTCTTCTGTCATTAAGACAATTCTCTTCTCTTTAATATCCTTATTTTCTAACCACCAAGGTGCTTAACATACATGCCAGCATTTCAGCAAACCATTGACAGTACTAAGTAAATAGAAACAGCAAATATAATCTTTTATAATTAAAAATAAAAGGGTGATAGGTAGAGCTGTCCATATTTATTTAGTGTACACTATGAGCAGTGCATTATACTTGAAATTAAAGAATCTATAGTTATTTTGAATTATATTTGACTTAATGACAAAGACATGCTAAGCTTGTATATGAATATGATAGTATGTATGTTTATGCCAGATAATAAGAGGACAATATTCTTATTTGAAATGAAGTATGCAAGTATTTACAAAATAATGTCATTTTGAGTACAACAAAATGTCCATTAATATGGTGCATATATAAATATTCTGTAATTTAGTTTCTTATAAATTTGATTTTCTAAAACCAAAGTCACAAGATACTGTTTAGAATTTAATTAGCAATTCTTTGACGTCATGTAATTAAAACTGTGCTTATTTGAATCTTTGTAAGAATTAGTTCACTATTGTAACAGCATTAAAAATATACACACTTCGTGCATCATCATTTTTACCCCGTCATAAGTCCCCCCTCTGATTGAACACCTCAGTTAGCCCTGCCCTGGGCATAACCACAACTAACAAGGCCTCATCTTCATACATTTTGGATGAGGCGAGCAGCCCTTAGCATCTCTGAAGGCCCCTCACACTTTTTCTACAAGTAGTCCTTGCTTTTTCTTTTCCTAATGATCCATTGCCCTTTCCTGTCACATAATTAACTGGCAAGGCCTGTATCTCTCTGTCTGGGATGATAAGAAGCTGCCCTCAGCTGTTCCAAATGGCCTTGCTCCTCCTGCTTTTAAACTGTGTAGTTTAAAACTCCCAATCTCCAGCACGAGTGGAAAAGGCACTGGGTCACAATCAAGGAGTGTGCTCCTCCTTTTCCCCCTCCCCTTTCCCATAGGCCCACACAGGAACTCAAGGTAAGTAAACCCCAGGCCCCTCTGACACTCTAGTCTCCCTTCTCCCCCTGCAGGCCTTTGATCTAGCAAAATGCTCTTTGATGCATTCTTGTTGCTGGCTGTGTTTGCACATCATTACCCAAAGAACTTCAGCATAATAAGGAAAGCACTATTTAATAAATGATCGTTTTTCAAAAAAAAAAAGATGTACAGGAACAGTTGAATTGTGGTTTCCCTTGATTTTTCCTTGTCTATTACAAGCATTACAAACTGTATTGTATTGTTTACAAGAGCAGAGTTGTGGAATTTAGACTTAATGGTTTCATATTTTAAAAGTCTCCAAAATTTACAGCGTGACCATGGAGATGTTAATTATTTTTTCCTCATTTTTTCTTTAAAATTGGTATTACAATAAGAATTAGCAAAACTTATTGAGCACTGTATTTGTTTCCTGTTGTTGCTTTAACAAATTACAGGAACTTAAAATAACGTAATTTTCTTACAACTCTGTAGGTCAGAAGTCTGGAATAACACTTATTGGGTTAAAATTAAGATATTAGAAGTGCTGGAGGCTCTGGGGAGAATCTGTTTCCTTGTATTTTCCTGCTTCTCATGATTGCTTTCATCTTTCAAGCCAGCTCTGTTGGATTGAGTTCACACATTTCATCAAAACACCCTTACTTCCATCATCACATTTCCTTTTATAATTCTGATTTACCTACCTCCCTCTTCCACATATAAAGGACTATTGCAATTACATTGGGTTTACCTGCATAATCTACGATAATCACTTTATCATCTGATTGACAATCTTATTTCCATCTGCAGCCTTAATTCCCCCTGACCAGGTAACAGAAAATATGTACTATTTCCTAAGATTAACGTGGACATCAGCGGGAGGTCATGAGTCTGCCTAAAACAACTATGGACTACTTGCCAGGCATTATTCTATTTCTTTTTATTAAAAATGTTTTTCATCCTCACAAAAAAACCATATGGACTTGGGACCACTGTTATTTCCACTTTTCAGATGAATAAATTGAGTAATAACAGTGTAACTATAACCTGTAGTATATAAAGATGTCTACTCTATATTGATGCCATCAGGATTAAATAAAATAAACGTAAAATTCTTAAATAATGTTTAGCAACTCAGGACATGTTAATTGTTATTATAGTATTATCTTGATCTTTAACATCGTTATTCCATGGTCCTTAGAACACTCTCCAAATGAAAATAGTTTGCTGAAGTAAAATAATATGAATTCTACTAAATATTAAAATAGCAGATTAAATTACACATTGACAATCTTTGTCCTGAAACCACTCTAAAGTGACAGTAAAATGGATTTTTTTTATCATCATAAATATAAAATGTACAAGAATAAAGAAAATGAGGTAGAGTATGACAATTATAATACTTTACAACGGGAAATCAAATAAGTCATAAAAGACTTAGAAAAGCATAGAGAATTAAACCACAATCCGAGAATAGAGGAATTTAATATAAAACATTATTTATACCCGATAATCTTAAAGAACTCAGGAATGGGAGGAAGTGAATTCTTCTGAAGGCATAGCTGCAGTAGAGGCAAAAAGTTGGGTTCTTGCTTTTAAAATGTACAACACATAATTAAAACCCTAGGAGATTCTTCAATTGACCAATTTACTCTCTGGCGATATCGAACCAGAATGTTATGCCAGACCATTAGGCAGGTTGATACCTCACTGAGGCAGATCCTTTTTTTAATGGGTGCATTCACTGCACAGCAGCTGTAACTAATGGTTTCTGCCAATGACCTTCTCTGGGAAACTTCCCTTGGCCTCCTCAGAGAAGCCCAGGAGGTACATCACCACAGTCACACTCAAGATAGAAGGCAATGCATGGCCAACAGAGACCCAGAATCAATTTAAAGTGAGAGTTATATTCCAGATCACTGCCAGGTCTCTGCCACGCATCAGTTCTCAGCTGTCAATTATCTGAGATCACATGCCTACCTCTTCCTTATTCTTTTTCTCTCACTCCAATTTAGGTTTCTCTTGAAGAGTATCTTCCTCAACAAGTCATCAGCATCTGTATCTATCTCGCAGGTTCTGTTTCGATCACATATAATTTAGGGTTGTGGGGCACTCGACTGAACAAATAAATGGGCATGGAATAGAAAAGGATTCAATAAACTCAAAACAAGACTGCAAATGCATTCTTCTACTCTGCTCCAGGAATGCTGGTTGTAAGGATTCAAAATAGTATTTACCAGATTAGGAGATTTTTTTCTAGGAAAACTGACCTTCCAAGAATTACAGATATTGAGAGTTATGATTAGCCTTAAAAAAGGGCAAAACTACATCACCTTAGAGTGAAGTTCACTACTTAAAGTGTATTACCTGCCCCTGAGATTTCAATAAAACTACATTACCTCTCCCCTACTTGGCAACCATGAATTATCATATATTTGCAAAAAATCTTCTGCATAAAGAAATCAAGAAGTATGTCATATGCTTACAAAAAAATAAATACAAGGCAGGGAGAAATAGAACAACTAATGATATGGTTTTTAATAAATTCAGAAAGCTAAAAGAACATATTTCTTTCCTGGCAGAAGAAAAGAGTGGAAAATTTGGAAAATTTTTCTGTTTTCCAAATTGAAAAATGGAAAATATGGAGAAAAAAACATGGCAGCCCCAAAGTAAAATTTAATGGAGTTTATATTTCCGAAGGTGAAGCTAACTAATACAATAAAATAATTAATGAATAATGATCACAAAGGGTACACATTTATTTTTCACTCTCTTTTTTTTTTCGCATGGGCAGGCACCAGGAATTAAACCATGTCTCCCACACTGCAGGTGAGCATTCTGCCTGCTGAGCTACCATGGCCTGCCCTATTTTTCACTCTTTTTAATGTTTCAAAAAGATGATTCCAATAAATAATAAGCCCTATTTATGCATTTAATTAACAAATAGGTAAAATAACATAAATTAAGTGTTGTAAAGAAGCTAAACACAGCGTTTCATTTCAATAGATGTATCAGTTCCTCTGAAGAGGAAATACTTAAGCAAATGTGAAAAGAAGAGAGCAGAATAGTGATTGAATAAAGAAAAAACAAACATTAATGTGTCTTGAATACTATAAAATACTAGATTAGTACATATACACATATATATGTATACATATATACAGCCTTTTGAAAAAAACTGTTAAGCTGATAATTAGGTCACCTAATAAAGGTAAATTCATGAAGCTATAACAAATGAAAATAACTGCATATAAAAATTAACATAAGAATCATAAGCAACTAATTATTAAACAATGCAAAAAATGAATTTAGAAACATGGGTCAAATTAATAATTTTCTAGGAAAATGAAATTTACCAAAGCCATCTGCAAAACAGTAAGAAAAATCTATGTAATTCAATTATAACAGACAAAGTTATAATAGATAAATATATAAAACATTTACCAGCCAGGCCAGTTCTTAAAAATATTAAAAAGATAATTTCTATTCTATTAAATTCCAGAGTCTATAAAAAGAAGAAAATGCTTATGAAACAAGGATATCTTCCTAAGTTTTGTCAATTTTTTTATCATTTCAAAGAAACAACTTTTGGTTTTATTGATTCTCTATACTGTTTTTGTTTATTGTTTTCGTTTCTCTATTTCTTTTGTCTCTGTTCTAAATTGTGTCCTCTCCTTCTTTCTGCTTCTTTGTGCTTAGTTTTCTCTGTTTCTGGATCTTGTAGTTGTGGGGTTAGGTATCTGATTTGAGATTTTTAATCTCTCTATGTTTTTTCACATGTTCAGGCACCAGGAAAACGCGGGTCTCCAGCGTGGCAGGCGAGAACTCTGCCACTGAGCCACCGTTGCCCACTCTTTATTCTCTTTTAATGTAAGCATTTAGAGCTATATATTTCCCTCTCAGTACTGCCTTTGCTGCATTGCATAATTTTTTGCCTGTATTATTTCTTTTTTTCATTTGCCTCAAGTTATTTCCTAATTTTTCTTGTGATTTTTAAGTATTTATTTTGTGTTTTGTAATTTTCACTTTAATTTTCCAATATCCCCTATGTTTTCTATTCCTAGAATCATGGTTTTGTGGTTGGACAAAAATACATTTTGTAATTACAGTGTTTTGAAATGTATTGATATTTGTTTTGTCAAAGAATATGTATGTTCTATTCTGGAGAATGAACTATGTGTACTCTGCTGCTGTTGGATGAAGATATATACATATATACCTATCTGTTAGGTCTAGCTGGCTTACAGCATCATTCGAGTTTTCAATTTCCTTATTGATCTTCTGTCTAGATGTTCTATCCATTATTCAAAGTGGTGTACTGAAGTCTCTTATTATTAATGTAGAACTTCTAATTCTCCCTTCAAATCTGTCAATATTTGCTTAATATATTTTGGGGCACTGCCACTAGGTGAATATATATTTATAACCGTTATGCTTTTTTTTGTTGCTGTTGAATTGACCACTTTATATATATATAAATATATATATATATAATTTTCTTCTTTGTCTCTTGTAGAGGTTTTATTTAAATTCTATTTTAACCTAAAGACTAACTAGTGTAGCTAACTGAGCTCTCTTGTTTGCTATCTGCTTGGAATATTATTTTTCATCCTTTACTGTCAACCTACTTGTGTCTTTGACTATGAGGTGAGTCTATTGAAAATAACACATATTTGGGTCATTCTTTTTATCCATTCTCTTATTGATCTGTCTTTTCACTGGACAGTTTAATCTATTTACATTTAAAGTAAGTCCTGATGAATGCATCTATTCGTCTTTGTTCTTTTTCTTATACTTGATTTGCCTCTCAATACTTCCGCTAATACATACTTTTATATTTATTTAAGGTTTAGTAGTGTGCCATTTTGAATCCCTTCTCATTGCCTTCTCTCTATATTTTTCAGATATTTTCCTTGTTTAAATTTTAAAACATAAATTTATAGCAATAATATTTGTTTTGATATTAACATAACTTCAAGAGCATAAACATACACTGTTCCTATAGCCCTCCACCCCTTCTGTTTGTTGTACTTTTTACAAATTATGTTCATTAGTTGTATATCTAAAACCATTGTTTTAGAATTACTTTTTCTACATTTGCATTTTAGAATCTGTGAGAAGTAAAATATGTAGAATTACATACAAAGAACTATCATTCACTAGTACTGGCATTTGCAAATACCCATGTGTTTAGCTTTATGTCACTTCAATTCACTATCTAGTGTCCTTTCCTTTCAGTCTGAAGAATTCCCATTAGTCTTGCTTGTGGGTCAATTGTGTTAATGATGAATTCTCTTAGCTTTTATATATTTGGGAATATGTTTATCTTTCTCTAATTTTTGAGAGACAGACTCACTTTTACCACTAAATATTTAAGTCCGTGGCCTTCTTGCCTCCATAGTTTCTGTAGAGAAATTGACACTTAATGTTTTGGAGGAGTCCACGTACATAACATGCTGCTTTTGTCTTGGAGATTTCAGACTCTCCCATTCCCTTATGCTTGGCGTATTCAGAGAAATGGAAACGAAAACAAAATTACAAAATATTTTTTATCAACTGAATTTTTTAAAACAATAATATCAATGCTGATATATATATATAATTTGTGTATGTGTATACATATCTATATATATATATATATGCAAAGATCTAGAAACTGCCATAGTGCTGGTATTTGATATTAAATGCGTATTTTAGCCATTAGATTAATAAACAAGATATATCAAAAGAGTTGAAAATGTAAAGTCTTTGGATCAAGATTTTCTCAGGATTGATGGGTAAAGTGCACTTGACATGCTCTCTATGTACACCTGCATGCACTTGTGAGTGTGTGGGGTGTGTGTATGTATCTCAAAAAATTCATTATATGTTGGGCAATGTTCTATATGCTTTACAACTGTCAACTTACTGAATGCTTAGAAATAATTATAGTTATCCATTCCATTTTTTTGTACTAGCATGGAGACATTCAATAATCCACCTAAGATCATCAGCTATTTAGTTGGTAAAGAAAGAATTAGAATCCAGACAGTATGGATCTAAATATCTGTGTTCTTAATCATTATGAAAGGCTGCAACAATTTAATATAAGGATTTCTACTTTACCATTATTTATTATGGAAAAAAAAAATGACTACCAAAGGTATGAATTTCCATTAGGTTAGATTAAAAGAAATGATGGCACAACCCTACAGCTATGCGATAAAAGCCATGTCAATATTATGTGGGAACAAATACATGAAATATCATTAGATGAAAAAGTAGACTCAAATATTATATATATTTATCCCAATTTTGTGCAAATATACATCAACATAGAAAAGGATAAAAGCATGAAATAAAATAAGCAAAAAGTTAATCAGTATTTCTAAGAGATAGATTTTGAGATTCTGTTTTTCTTTATATTTATCTTCATTATGCAAATTATTGCAATAAATGTGTATTACATTTATAGTCAAATAAAAGCATTTTAGAATTTTAGGAATCGTACTGCTTGCTAAAAAACTGTCTGAAATAAATTTCGAAATGGGTATGCTTATTTAAGTCCACACTGTTATAAGAAATTAAGGTGGTATTTAAACAACAAAACACATTTTGTTGCAGTTTCCAATCAAATTTTTATTTTAACTTTGCCTGTTTGTGACAATTATGGCAAAATTATTTTCATGCAGAAATCATTTTTGTAGTTTGAAGGAGAAAGAGTATTTTCCAAGGATTTGCAGATCTTACCTAATAGCCCACATTGCATCCCTCTGGGAGAAAACCTCACAAAAGAAGTGGATAGTGATATAATGTAGAAGGTGTTATCAAAACCTCCAAGTCTTATACTTTCCTTTGCCATTTTTCTACGGCCCTTTCTTAATATGTCTGTATGTGTAAATGGTAGTGTCATCTTTCTTTTGAAAAATAATTTCCCTTTTTTAGCATACTGTTTTACTTGAAGATAAGCGTTATGTGTTGCCCTCAGTATGAGATTTACAAAATGATGTCATTATATCAGCTTGGTTTGATGATCAAAGTCTAATTTCTATAATTTATTTGAAGACCAGAAAAAAAAAAAAAGGAAAGGTTTAGGCTTGTTTTCCATGGAATGTGTTTTAGTAATTTAGGTTTTTAACATATTTTTGACTACTAACTTGTTTAGTAAGTATTCTTTTTTTGGCAAATTTTAATTTTGTTTGCAGTATTTGTTACCTTTCTGCAGACTGTTTAATAGTGAACCAGGAGAACAACAACTTCTGTGTCATCGCTCTGGCTCATCGCTGCCCTCCTCCGCAGGCTATTTACAACTGAGTCACATATTCTCATGCTCTATAAGCTCAAATTAGCAGAAGGACTTTTATTTCCATGGTTTTACTAAAAAAATAAAAATGAGAAATCCACAGAAAAACATACCCTCAGTGTAAAACACATAAACCACAGGGAAGTGCTAATATCTGTAAGAAAAATACAGCTCTTTGTCAGCGGTACATTCGAAGTCACCACCGGGAACATGTATTTAGCATTACTATATGCTAAGAGCCATACTAAGTAAAGAGGGGTTTTCTATTTTTTTGCCTTTTTGCCTTGTTATTTTAGAAATTGTTTCTCCGTTTAGAAATTTCAAGTTGAAAATTTCATCTATTTTGATGTTTTGTATAATAGAAAAAGAAAAGGCCTTAAAATACCTAACTATACTTAAGTGCTTCTCTGAGTACTATGTTCTCCATCTGTCCTATCAAATAGATGTCTTCCTGAGGATCAGGTTAAAAAATTTCTATAAAATACTGTCTAAATTGTAGCATTAGGTACTTATATTTGTTGTTGAACTTTATTTAGTTGCTAAATAGGTTTAGAAAGCTTTACATTTTCAAATACAAAGTCGCTAGACTAAACTATAATAAAATTCTATCTCCCCAAATATTTTAAGGTCTTTAGTGTTGCTACTGACTGAGGATGCTCTCTAAGAGGAAGGTCAGCTACATTTTTTGGTCCTAATTTCTCCTAAAAGTTACTCTTCCCTCAGTGGCACTCACTGAATACTTATGCCATTAAGCTGGCCAAAGGGAGATAGGCCCCCTGTCCATTCTTTTTCCAAGTTGGGAGAGAAATTATAGATTAGTGAATGAATGAATGACTAAATAATGAATGGATGAATGAAAGTTCCTTACAACATAAATGAACTGAGCTATATCTGGGTCAGGCAAAATGTTTTGTGGGGAAAAGTTGATGATAAGAAAAAGTATAACAGTCCCTGAGAATGGTATAAATCCAATAAGTCTGGCTTTCAAGTTTTAGCTATGTTATTGTTTTGTCATTGCAGGAGAACCTCTCATAGTGTCAATGCTCTCATGCATGGAAGGGACACCATTTCAACACCTAGATCTGAGTGAGCACTGCCAAAAATACTCAGATTCGAATCCTGGAGAAAGAGAGCATGGGTGAATAGGGGTGGTAGTGGGAGAAGAGAGAGAGAGGGAAGATTTTCTGCTTATGAAGGAACCGACCCCCATAGTGTGAGATCATATCTGAGAATGCCTGATGTGTTTTACACTCTAGGGTTAACTTCAGCCTTACATAAACTCCTCCATGCATGGCTGTGCTCCTATTCATCTGAAACCTTTATAATACCTCTTCTTTGAACTTGCTCCAATGCTTTACAGTCTGAAATACATTTCCAAGCCTATTCATTCAGCTCAAAGAATTTGGCCATCTTTTGCAATGAGAATTTTAAAGTAAAAGTCTCAAATAATGGGATATTTAAAAATGAGCATTTGAAGTGGTACCAGTCCCCTAGCTCTCCTTCTTTGAACATCAATCTAAAAACGAAAATGAAATATCGCGTTGTACTAAGTCATTATCTATACTCATTCTATCCAGCTTTTCCTGTCTAATTTATAGAATTGGTGAATCACATAAATCTATGATTCACAACTAAATTATGGAGTAAAAGTAAAAATAGACACTACGGTTGAAATTATAATTTTCATCCTGATGTGATCCAATTCTCCTACACAAAAACACCTTCTGGAATTCAAAGTAGAATTGGAGGTAAATGTTCATGATTTTTCAGCATCTTTGGTCTCTATAATGCTTAGACCAGTAGCACACAATTTTTCTATTTAAAAGATACCAGAATTAGTTAAATAGATCTTTCAAATTTCATTTACTTTAACACTATTTGGATATATATTCCTAAATTTTCTCCCTGTGGTTTACTTTTTGAGAAGTCTCGTACTCAGTGACAAATTCTGATCACTGTATTTTGTCTGCAGACACCAGCATTCTGAGACAATTTGGCCAATCCTTCTTGAGTCTGACTAGAACTTGCCTCATCCATCAAAGGTGAATCTTCTCTAAATTGCATCAGGTATATCAGCCTCCCAACAATTCCTCCTCAGTAACTCATAATTTCTGTTAAAATTTGTTCTGACCTTCTTTATTGTTTCGGCTTGCTAAAGCTGCCAGAATTCAATATACCAGAAATGGACTGGCTTTTAGGGGATTTAAACATAAAAATGTCCCAACTAAGGCATCCAGAAAAAAAGATACCTTGCCTCTGAAGATAGGCCACCAGTATTTTGGACACCTCTGTCAGCTAGGAAAGCACAGTGGCTGAGTCTGCTTCTCTTTGCTCCTGGTTGCCTTCAGTTTCTGATTCCAGGGCCGTTGTCTCTAAGTGCCTGTGAGCTCTCACTTCACTTCTCCAGAGCATACTCTTGGTTTTACATCTTAGCCTGACATCTCCAAATATCTTTCTCTTGGTCTCATCTCTCTGCTCTCTTGTCAGCTCCAAGCTCTCTCTCCAGGCTTTCTTCCTTTTATCCTCTTCATAGAGGACTTCAGTAATGAATACCCACCATGGATAGGTGAGGTCACAACCCAATTAAAAGGGCCTATCCATAATTGGGTGGGTCACATTTCCTGAGTTTCTATTTCTGTGAACATGTAGAAAGAAAATGCAGAGGAGAGATAGTATTTACAAGTGGCTGTATTACATTGTTCTTCTATGATGGGGAAACATATTTTGCCTTTATTCTCTATTTACTGACTTACACATTTGGTTGAAAACACTGTCTATGGCCACAGAGACCCTGCTTAATACTAGGTCTGTCTTTGGATGTAGAGTTTTGTTGTTGCTGTTACTTTTAACTTCTGCTGTTAGGAAAATAAAATTCAAGGAGAAGATAGAAAACAAAATATACAATCTTTTCAACTCTAATGGACTTAGTTTTTCACCAATGGGTTTCTGTATATTTTGTTGTTGTTGTTCCATTGCTTCCTTGTTTTTGTTAGAGAAAACCAGGTGGCTTGGGCAATGCATGGATGATTGTTAAATTAAAAAAAAAAAAAATCTAAGGCAATTAATGGATTCTATTTCAGGCTTTACACTTGTTTGCTGATTTCTTATGAAACTATAGATCTCATTTTACAGAGAGGAAATGGGAAATCATGGCCACATAGGGTCATATGATATAGGCTGAGTTACTTTGACTGTTAAAATGAAGAATATAGTTTAAAATGCATGTGTATATATTTTGTGTCAAGGGAAATAATGTGTTTTATTTTGTTCCTTTCCAAAAGATCGATAATAATGCTATAGAAATTCTAAATAATATTTCATGTTATTTGAAGAATGTGGATTTTTTTCTGAATATTGATGGTTATACTTAATTTTCAAAAAAAAAAAACAATAGATTTTCCAGTTCCGATTGCAATGCTTTTATGCTAGACCATATATTAAAGCATCCATTGAACAGAACCACTGTTTCAGATTACTTCTAATTGCAAGAACGTGTACCTCAGTAGGGATGGCTGTGGAGAATGAAGTCTTTCTCCTTATTACACATGGCTCTTGCCTGTGAGTGTTAGATAGCCTCTGATAATTCAAAGATATATATTAATTATTAATATTAATTAGATAACAATTTTAAAGGAACTCAGATGGTCATAATCATACTACTATGTGGATACCTATTCTTATTTTGATTTACTCTAACTTTTCAGTAATATAAAATGTGATGATAGAATTTAAACCTGTCATATTGAGCCAAACTGTTATATTGTTTCTGTAATTGGTTATTATGATAGTATCAGTTACTTAAAACAATCCATCCTAGGTAAAATTATCTACCTTTGAGGAATTTGGACAACTTACTAATATAGTCTTAGGTATTAAAAGAATCTAGTAAGACAATAGGCATGTGTTTTCTCGCCAAATATTAGACAAAAAGAAGGTTTTTGCACTGGCCTATGGTGGGTTATTGGTGGAGTAGAAAGAATGTGGTTTTACCCTGTAATGGGGGAAGAGGGCACATATTTCAATGATTCATATAAAGCAAATTCTCCAATGATAATTTTAATGAAACTTATGTCCAGTTGAATAACAGCCGCAACGAAGTGAACTCAGCCTTCCCTTAACTTTTCCAGTTCAATGAGATGTTAATATAATGGTCAATGGACCATGACCATATTAGAAGCAAGCAACTTCTTTCTTTAGTTCTTTTGAAAATAGTACCAATTTGCAATGCATTTACATGTAAAATCTTGCTATGTCCAATTTTAATTTATGAAATTGATATTTTGTTCACAGAACGCAATAAAATTGCCTCTTGGATAGAAGGTGAGGTGATACTTCCAATACTGAACTTCGGAAACTAGCATTTTGACTCTAATGGAAACAAATTACTCCTTTTTCTCCTTCACACAGACTTTCCAAAAAGTTTTACTTTTCATTTCAAATCTATCCTGAGACAATTTAGTTGAAAAATATTTCCAAATTGCCAAAAGTATGATTCTTCTCCACTAAACTTTTTATAGCAATAGGCCAAATTAAGCATCAGACTATAAAAATAAAAAAACACAATGAAAATTTTGTTTTGTGTAGCAGTTTAATCATCTAAATACTTACCTTAGACAGTACTACTAAATCAAACTAAAAATAAATGCTTAATTAAAATTTAGCATTTTTATACTAATGAAACATAAAACTAATACACTAAAATTTTCAGATTTAGTATACTTTTTAAGCATTTTAGCTACAAATACACAGAAAATATTAGCTACCAATTATCAAAATGCTTTGTAATTTATAGATTACATGTCACTATGCCCAAAATCAAACTTACAGCATTTCTTCTTAAATCGCTCATACGCCTATATTCCCATTTTAAACGAACTGCGCTACCATTTATTCTATCCCTTAAACCACAAACTCAGGAGTCCCCTAGACACTCTTCCCTCATCCTACCACAGCATATTGATTTTACCACTTTGGTATCTTTACTGCCTAACAACTAAAGTAAGATTCTCATCATCTCGCACCTGAACTATCTGTGCCCTTTATCAACGGTCTTTATCCTATCATCCCATCTTCAACAATATAGCCACAAAAATGGTTCTAAAATGAAAATCTAGCTTGCTATTCCTATTTTTAAAATCTCAGTGCATCCCATTGCTTAAGAATAAGATCTGATCTTATTAGAATATCACAAGATGTTCCCCCCAAATTCTCTTTTGCTTATTTTGTTTTTATTACATAAATATAGTCTACATTTCCATCAAGACCAAAACTCTGTAGTTTCCTTAACTGTCTAATTTTGTCTAGTTTGGCAAAGGCTGTTCTGCCTCCTTAAATACTATTCTTTTCCCACCCCACCCCAGCCTTCCTTTGTTGCTATCTGGAAACGTTCTTCTCTTTTATGAAGCACCTTATTTGACTGTATATCATATACACTCAAGTTGATGAGTTTTTGATTTGTGACAATATTCTATTTTGAAAATACCTGCAAAATTTCACTTATATTTCAATTAGTTACTTATGTCACTATTTCCATTGACTGTGTGCCCTTGAAAACAGTGTTCCATATTTATCTTTTTATCTCTCTTTGTGTCTGACACATATTATGAGTCAATAAATGTTTGTTGAATTTAGTTGGCATAAAACGAATTAAAGTACATGTGTTTATCTAGGGCTTTACAATTTAAACATGGCTCTGAATCATACCCAGGAATTATATAAGCTTTGTGATGTCTATTGTCTAGGTAATACAACTAGAATCAATAGCTAAAAAGAGATTACATAGATTTTAAACAGAGTATTAAGAGAGGGGTTGATGGCTTATGTTTTAAATGATATAGAATTGATAATGAGAATCGGAATTTATTTTCTTTTTATTTGCACCCTTGAATTCTCACTCAGCAATAGTGCTCAAATACTATTTGCTTTCCTCATAGGAATCATATGTTGGTTAATGAGTCAGTTTTAAAAGTACTTTGAAGTGAGGAGTAGCTTCAAGTGTTCCTTAACAAAAGTAACACCTTGATGTGGGGTTCAGACTGCATCGGAATTTTTATTTCTGCTTATGTTCCCTCCATGGATTGAACAGAAGATATGAATCATCAAAATTCACAGTAGCTAATGGAAACGGGCCAGAAAGTTGAAAAATCATTTACATTGAAAAAAAAAAAAATTAAGGTGGGAGGAACAGCACAACTTGCTTCTGTGATGTTGTATATCTAATATAAATAGAAATCTTTTCATAAAATATCTTTTGAAAAAAACTTTGGTTCCTTCCAAGCCAGACATTCCATTTTATTAGAAGATATAAGGCATGCTAACTAAACAATTCATCCATAAGGTATTCAAATATCTCTTCAATTTGTGAAGCACAATTTTCTTTCTAATCTGATCCATATTTACATATGTAAATATATAAAATATGTTTATCATGTGAGCATGTGAGTTTTATCTGTTTGTCTGAATCTGTTTTTGTTTGAATATACCCTATTAGTTCTTATGATCAATAAAACATTTTAGTTGTCTTATGAACATTTTAAAATATCAAAATTCATTTAGTATTATGAAAAAATTAAATGAAAATTTAGAGTTTTCAGAAATAGTTATACTGTCTTTTAATATACTGAATTATAGAAATAGACATTTATTAATACCTACTATGAATAAAATCATATGCAACTATATATATATGTTAATATATGTACAAATCACAAAGAAGTTGGAACTCTCAACTTCAAGGAACTTCAATATACTGAAACAAATTTTAAATAAGGAGTTAACAGTCATAAATATTCATATTAAATAATTATCTTTCTAAAAAATCAACATATATTGGTGGCATTTTAATAGTGAGACATAAACAATGAAAGGAATATGTAAATGTGGAAGATTCCCACTGAACTAGAAGATAAGAGTAGTGGAAGAAACACGGATAAAATAGCAGATTCAGAAAGGATGTGAAGATTGAATAACTGAGTCCCTGAAATATGGGGCAATGGTTAACACCTTTGCAGGGATGGAAAATTGACTTGAGTTATAAGAACCACATTTCTGACACTTGGAGTTTCTTTCCATCTAAAACAGCACTCAGCACTATTCTACCATTTTGTAGAAAGCGTTCCTGAGCACTGTTGAAATGGTTTCCTGTGCTTCCTACCTTTCCACTGATACTTAAAAATATTTATTAATGGGTACAAAGGCTACATCTACACATCCTTTGGAGCTGCTAAAAATGTAATCTATACAGCTGCTACATTGGGTGGTAAATCAGAAAAGTTTTTCTATAATGAGATTTTGTGCAGTTGGTTACAGTCTGAAAGTGACTTTATAGCTTTATAGATAGCATCTAATTTCTCAAAGGCATATTAAATCTTTAATTAATAAACAATCAATGAAACTGAGGTAGAGTCGGCACGCAGTAAAATGATATCATTTAAACTTTACAGTTTGATATTTTGACATAAACTTCTCTTAAATCACCACCATAATTAAGATAAAAGAACACTGTCATAGTACAAAATTGTTCCCTCATGCTCCCTTAGAGATAATTCCCAACTACCAACTAAGTGGTCCTAGATAACTACATATTTTCCTGTCTTTCTTTACATTAATTTTGTTTGTTCTAGAATTTTAAACATGTAGAATCATACACATGTCATCTTTGTGCCTGGATTTTTTCATTCAACAAAATATTTTGTGAGATTTCATTCATGGTGTTTTCTGCATTAGTACATTGTGCTTTATAGTGCTGCATAGTACTCCTTCATGTGAACATATGCCAGTCTATATGTTCTGTCACCTGTCAATGGACATTTTTTCTGTATTTCCATTTTGGGACTTTTATTAGTAAGCTTCTATTAGCATTGGCATAAAAGTGTTTAAGTTAATTTAGTATTTCATTTGCCTTAGATAAATACCTAGGGTGTAAAATGACTGGGTTGCTGAAATGGATAAGTTTGGAAGAGGAGAAACACAATCATTGTAAAACAAGAACAAAACATTCTTGATAACAGAGGCATATTTACCAAGAGCAAAGATTTTTATAGAATGTATTCTCACTGTGTAAGTTAATTTTCCTAATTCAAAATAGCTCAAGACTTCTTGTCTCATATAAGGAATTCATAAACTCCACATTAAAACGCAGCTATACACATACATTTTTTAAATGGGCAATAGATCCCTACAGGCACTTCAGCAAAGAAAATGTACAGACAAAAAATATTAATATGAAAAGATGTTTAACATTTTTCATTAAGGAAATGCAATTAAAATTGTGAGATACTACTATAGTCCTATTACAATACCAACTTCAGGTGAAATTGTGGAGAACCAGAGATTCTTATTCTTTCTTGGTGTTAATTCAAGTTAATATAGCCACTTTGGAAAATAGTTTGACAGTTTTTACTCTAAAAATATAAGTTTAGCTTCCCCTACAGTCTAGCAACTATATTCCTATATGTATACCCAATTGATTTGAAAACTTATGCCCAAACAAAACTTGTAGAAGTTTTATTCATAATTGCCCAAAATTGGAAGCAACCAAGTTTCCTTGGAGCATTGAATGGACAAACTGTGGCATATCTATGCAATGCAATATTATTTAGTGATAAAAAATGAACTCTCAAGACAAAAAAAAAATTATGAACGAAATATAAGTACATATTACTAAGTGAACAAAATCAGTTTGAAAATGCTATATTTTTATGACTTTAATTACATGACATTCTGGAAAAGGCAAAAATAGAGAGTCAGTGAAAATATTTGTGATTAATAGGAATTGAGGGGCTTACATAGGTGAAATGGATATTTTCAGAACATGTGTGAATCTATTCTGTATGATACTGTAATGGTAGATACACTTCATAATGTATTTTCCCAAACTCATAGAAATTTATAGTATGAAGAGTGAACCTTTATGTATAGAATTAAAAAAAAAATCAGTTAGGAGGTTAGGTAACCCATCATGGCACACAGTACGAAGAAACAATCTAAAAAAATTATCCTACAAGTGTATTCAATGAAGTCACTGAAGAAGATGGGTATCAGGAGGGGACGGCAAGGACCTCTAAATCACATTAAAAACATGTTGAGTCGGGGGGATAGTTCAATGGTAGAATCCTGCCATGCGAGAGACCTGGATTTCATTCACGCCCCTCCAAAAACTGTTGTGAACAAATTTCCCTATGATATACATATCACATGTCTGCCTCTGTGAGTGCATATGTATAGATATAGAAATACATATATATAGGGAAATAACATAACAAAAGTTGCATCTGGAAAATAAAAAGCAAAAAATTAATAAATTAGTTAATGAATATATTGTACTTTGGTTGATAAAGTTGTTCTCCATAGGCATACAAGTTAACAATCCTGATACCAGTACACATTTATACTCAAATTGAATAATTAAATAAATGACTGACAAATGGTAGAATCAAATTTCTCACTATTGGAACAGAATGGTGACAGAAGGAAAAAGAAGAGGCAAGAATGACCTATGTGGCAATGAGTTAGAGTTTGAGAATTCAGTATGAATTTATTTTTAGCATAACATGGCTACAGATGGTTACATACAGAAATATTTATAAATATATGTATATTTATGGATTAATATGCATGCAACTATTTCCTTGCTCTGTCAGCTAAGAAAGCCTGTAAGCAACAACACTTGTGCAGTAACAACAAGCATACCTACAGTCTGAACTTATTTCTAATAACATTATCCAATGAAAAGAATCACAGCTCCTTGGAAAAATGGGTGGCTCTAGGACTAGTGTGCGAAATATACAAGATGAGCTGGCATATCTTAAAGAAACAAAAAAGTAAGATAATGCTCAAAAAACAAAAATTAAGACAAATGCAAAAACCCTATGTTAATGGTGGTATGCCAAGGGACACAGAAACCAACTGAAAAATCTCCCAAAAGCCAAAGCTAGATCAATTGGAGCACAAAATTAAATGACACTAAAGTATCATTTTTACAACCTAAAGTATAAAATAAATATTAATGGGCCCACAGTGATACAAGTGGGTGATTTAATAAATCTATAAATGATGAAGAAGAAGTAAATATCATGCACATAAAAAGACTTACAAATAATTTATATAGCTACTTTACCCTCAGTTGGGGAGGCATAAGTTCCCATTCTGTAAATGTGGGCATATGCATAGTGACTTCTGTTCAAAGAGTATAGCATGGAAGGGCATGGGGCCAGGGAGACCAGTAGTTTTAGAGTGCAGTGACCTGACAACCAGTACTTCAACCAGGTGATCAAGGTTAATATCAACAATGATGAGTTATCCTAAGAGTAGGAGCTATTGGCATGCTGTGGTCTCCTTCTTAAATATACATAACTGCAGTCTAATCATATGAAGAACATCAGACCAATTGCACTGAGGGGCATTCTACTACTCAAATCTTCCCAGGTCTTCAAAACGAATGAAAATATCAAAAATGGCTACCTGCATGAAGACTAAGGAGATACAACAAAATATGTTATCTTGGATTTTGGACAGAATCCTGGAACAGAAAAGGACAGTAGATAAAAATCAAGGAAATATGAATGAAAAATGGAATTTCATTAGTAACAGTGTATCAGTATTTGCTCAGAACAAACGTTACATGGTAGTTTAATAATAAAAGGGGAAATTGGACACAGGGCATGCAGGAACTCTATAATATCTCCATTTTTTTTTTTGTAAATCTAAAACTCTTCTAAAATAAAAAAAAGTTTATTTTAAACATTTCACAACTGTATTGAAAGTATTGTTAAATAGACACTTCATAGCAAAATAATTGCTAATAATATATTTCTGTACTTATACCTTTAACTATCCTTTTCATTTCTGCAATACATTTCAACTCTTTTTCTCTACATAAAGTGGCACAGTAGGAAATCCTTTGCAGTTAAATTCACTTACATTTTTAGTTCTAAAAAATGATGTTTCATTGTTTTTTAATTGTTTTATTGTATTTACCTATATAAAGCAAAAAAATCACATTTTATCCACATTCAAGTATAAATTGTTATAATAAATGTGTTGATGATTATTGATTCATACTCATACTAGACTAAAAATGTAACATTTTGCTCAAACTAAAGAAGTTAAACATTTTGCTTAAAACATAGAATTTTATTCTATTCCCTGCTGTCATTGATATTTAGAGAACATGAACATTATTTTCTACTTTAAAACATCAAAATAAGCAAAATAAAATTAATGAAAACCAATTTCTTCTGATACCTGCTACCTGTTATTTTGCTTCATACTAACATAAAGTTAAGTGATTGTATAAATGATGACTTAATGTTTCTTTTGATTCTGTTTAATTGGTTGAATGACTTTGTTGGACTGGAGGGTTGACTTAAATGGAACACAAAAGACAGCCACATGACTGCTCAAACCCTATTAGAGTAGATGGGCTTCCTTAAGTGGCAATCCCAGGGCAGTGTCAAAGATGGCAAATGTAGGAGATCGAAGGACCCTTTAAAGCCCAGACTCTAGAATTCACACATATCAATTCAATCACATTGATCAAAGAAAATCACAAGGCCAGCCCTCCAAATGGAAGGATTAGCAACGTCACATTTCAGAGTGGTAAGCATACTGGAATGGGTCAAATCTGTGGCCATTAAACAATTTGCCATACATATACATTAGCAGCATCAGGTGTATTGTCTGATATATGAACAAGGGAAATTTTGTGTGACAGGATTCTTTTTTATAGTTGTCATCACTGTCATCATCAATAATATCATTATTATCTCCCACATCATCATCATCATATGCCATCATCAATTCTTATGGGTTATATGGCTTTTCTATTTGCGAGATGTTCTTCTAAGCATTGCCTAATTAACTCATTTTAACATAATGAGGGTTCTGTGTTATTCTCATTTTAAACATGTTATAGCATATGTGTTGGGAATTGTTTTATTTTATTAGTTTATTTATGAATTTATTCATATATGTATAAATGTAAGTATTATAAAGTTTCTACCATATACTGGAGACATGACCAAAGGTAATGTAATCTCTTTGATTACTTTAAACTGACAAAATAAAGAGGGTTGCAATAAAAATTTCATGGTCCCTTCTCGTTTTGTATTTATACAAATTTTTATGCAAATATATATATAGTATATGTGCAAATATACACATATATAAATCATTAATTTTACTTTCACGAATTTTCCCTTATTCTCATTGTTGAGACAAATTTAAAATAATTTTTCTCAGAAAATGTTGCATACATTTGAGTTGCAACTCAGGGGAACATGAGCAGAAAACCAAAGGGTGCATGTTCACTATTTTTAATATTGAAAAAATATTTCCAAATAAAATAACCTTGTACAGTGAACCATAAGTAAAATCATGGACCAAAGTCAATACTGTAATTATAAAAATGTATCGTCTTCAATTGTAATGCACCACACCAATGCAAGGTGTTAATTATAGGGTGGCATATGGGAACCCTGTATTTATGTATTTTTACTGTAAACCCACAACTTCTCTAATAAAAAAATAAAAATAAATGAATGACTGAAAATCACAAACACACCCAAAAAGAAAATATATAATGTTGTGAAAAGGAAGAAGGCTGCTAGTTGAGTTAGCAGAACTTTGATCAATTCAAAATTGTTGTCCTCTCTACTCTGATTTCTCTACCCATTTCCCTTAGTATTTTAATGTATTAACCTAAAATGTAGTATTTTGGATAATACATTTTGCAATAGTTATATAATAAGTGAATTGTTGTTTACTTAATATTTTTATTTATTTATTTATTTATTTTTATTAATTAACGGAAAAAAGAAAAAAAGAAATTAACCCAACATTTAGAAATCATACCATTCTACATATGCAATCAGTAATTCTTAACATCATCACATAGATGCATGATCATCGTTTCTTAGTACATTTGCATCAGTTTGGAAGAACTAACAACACAACAGAAAAAGATAAAGAATGTTAATATAGAGAAAAGAAATAAAAGTAATAATAATAGTAAAAACAAAAAAAAAAACAACCAGACAGACAAAAACAAACAAAAAACAAAAAAACAACAACAACAACAACAAAAACTTATAGCTCAGATGCAGCTTCATTCAGTGTTTTAACATGATTACTTTACAATTAGGTATTATTGTGTTGTCCATTTTAGAGCTTTTGTATCTAGTCCTGCTGCACAGTCTGTATCCCTTCAGCTCCAATTACCCATTATCTTACCCTGTTTCTAACTCCTGCTGGACTCTGTTACCAATGACATATTCCAAGTTTATTCTCGAATGTCGATTCACATCATTGGGACCATACAGTATTTGTCTTTTAGTTTTTGGCTAGACTCACTCAGCATAATGTTCTCTAGGTCCATACATGTTATTACATGCTTCATAAGTTTATCCTGTCTTAAAGCTGCATAATATTCCATCGTATGTATATACCACAGTTTGTTTAGCCACTCATCTGTTGATGGACATTTTGGCTGGTTCCATCTCTTGGCAACTGTAAATAACGCTGCTATAAACATTGGTGTGCAAATGTCCATTTGTGTCTTTGTCCTTAAGTCCTTTGAGTAGATTCCCAGCAATGGTATTGCTGGGTCGTATGGCAATTCTATATTCAGCTTTTTGAGGAACCGCCAAACTGCCTTCCACAGTGGTTGCACCATTTGACATTCCCACCAACAGTGGATAAGTGTGCCTCTTTCTCCACATCCTCTCCAGCACTTGTCATTTTCTGTTTTGTTGATAATGACCATTCTGGTGGGTGTGAGATGATATCTCATTGTGGTTTTGATTTGCATTTCTCTAATGGCCAGGGACACTGAGCATCTCTTCATGTGCCTTTTGGCCATTTGTATTTCCTCTTCTGATAGGTGTCTGTTCAAGTCTTTTTCCCATTTTGTAATTGGGTTGGCTGTCTTTTTGTTGTTGAGTTGAACAATCTCTTTATAAATTCTGGATACTAGACCTTTATCTGATATGTCATTTCCAAAGATTGTCTCCCATTGTGTAGGCTGTCTTTCTACTTTCTTGATGAAGTTCTTTGATGCACAAAAGTGTTTAATTTTGAGGAGCTCCCATTTATTTATTTCCTTCTTCAGTGCTCTTGCTTTAGGTTTAAGGTCCATAAAACCGCCTCCAATTGTAAGATTCATAAGATATCTCCCTACATTTTCCTCTAACTGTTTTATGGTCTTAGACCTAATGCTTAGATCTTTGATCCATTTTGAGTTAACTTTTGTATAGGGTGTGAGATATGGGTCCTCTTTCATTCTTTTGCATATGGATATCCAGTTCTCTAGGCACCATTTATTGAAGAGACTGTTCTGTCCCAGGTGAGTTGGCTTGACTGCCTTATCAAAGATCAAATGTCCATAGATGAGAGGGTCTATATCTGAGCACTCTATTCGATTCTATTGGTCGATATATCTATTTTTATGCCAATACCATGCTGTTTTGACCACTGTGGCTTCATAATATGCCTTAAAGTCAGGCAGTGTGAGACCTCCTGCTTCGTTTTTTTTCCTCAAGATGTTTTTAGCAATTCGGGCGCACTGCCCTTCCAGATAAATTTGCTTATTGGTTTTTCCATTTCTGAAAAATAAGTTGTTGGGATTTTGATTGGTATTGCATTGAATCTGTAAATCAATTTAGGTAGGATTGACACCTTAACTATATTTAGTCTTCCAATCCATGAACACGGTATGCCCTTCCGTCTATTTAGGTCTTCTGTGATTTCTTTTAACAGTTTTTTGTAGTTTTCTTTATATAGGCTTTTTGTCTCTTTAGTTAAATTTATTCCTAGGTATTTTATTCTTTTAGTTTCAATTGTAAATGGGATTCGTTTCTTGTTTTCCCCCTCAGCTTGTTCATTACTAGTGTATAGAAATGCTACAGATTTTTGAATGTTGATCTTGTAACCTGCTACTTTGCTGTACTCATTTATTAGCTCTAGTAGTTTTGTTGTGGATTTTTCCGGGTTTTCGACGTATAGTATCATATCGTCTGCAAACAGTGATAGTTTTACTTCTTCCTTTCCAATTTTGATGCCTTGTATTTCTTTTTCTTGTCTAATTGCTCTGGCTAGAACCTCCAACACAATATTGAATAATAGTGGTGATAGTAGACATCCTTGTCTTGTTCCTGATCTTAGGGGGAAAGTTTTCAATTTTTCCCCATTGAGGATATTAGCTGTGGGTTTTTCATATATTCCCTCTATCATTTTAAGGAAGTTCCCTTGTATTCCTATCTTTTGAAGTGTTTTCAACAGGAAAGGATGTTGAATCTTGTCAAATGCCTTCTCTGCATCAATTGAGATGATCATGTGATTTTTCTGCTTTGATTTGTTGATATGGTGTATTACATTAATTGATTTTCTTATGTTGAACCATCCTTGCATACCTGGGATGAATCCTACTTGGTCATGATGCATAATTCTTTTAATGTGTTGTTGGATATGATTTGCTAGAATTTTATTGATAATTTTTGCATCTATATTCATTAGAGAGATTGGTCTATAGTTTTCTATTTTTGTAATATCTTTGCCTGGTTTTGGTATGAGGGTGATGTTGGCTTCATAGAATGAATTAGGTAGTTTTCCCTCCACTTCGATTTTTTTGAAGAGTTTGAGGAGAGTTGGTACTAATTCTTTCTGGAATGTTTGGTAGAATTCACATGTGAAGCCGTCTGGTCCTGGACTTTACTTTTTAGGAAGCTTTTGGATGACTAATTCAATTTCTTTATTTGTGATTGGTTTGTTGAGGTCATCTATGTGTTCTTGAGTCAAAGTTGGTTGCTCATGTCTTTCCAGGAACCCATCCATTTCATCTAAATTGTTGTATTTATTAGCATAAAGTTGTTCATAGTATCCTGTTATTACCTCCTTTATTTCTGTGAGGTCAGTAGTTATGTCTCCTCTTCCATTTCTGATCTTATTTATTTGCATCCTCTTTCTTCTTCTTTTTGTCAATCTTGATAAAGGCCCATCAATCTTATTGATTTTCTCATAGAACCAACTTCGGGTCTTATTGATTTTCTCTATTGTTTTCATGTTTTCAATTTCATTTATTTCTGCTCTGATATTTGTTATTTCTTTCCTTTTGCTTGCTTTGGGACTAGTTTGCTGTTCTTTCTCCAGTTCTTCCAAGTGGACAGTTAATTCCTGCATTTTTGCCTTTTCTTCTTTTCTGATATAGGCATTTAGGGCAATAAATTTCCCTCTTAGCACTGCCTTTGCTGCATTCCATAAGTTTTGATATGTTGTGTTTTCATTTTCATTTGCCTCGAGGTATTTACTAATTTCTCTTGCAATTTCCTCTTTGACCCACTCATTGTTTAAGAGTGTGTTGTTGAGCCTCCACGTATTTGTGGATTTTCTGGCACTCTGCCTATTATTGATTTCCAACTACATTCCTTTATGATCTGAGAAAATGTTGTGTATGATTTCAATCTTTTTAAATTTGTTAAGACTTGCTTTGTGACCCAGCATATGGTCTATCTTTGAGAATGATCCATGAGCACTTGAGAAAAAGGTGTATCCTGCTGTTGTGGGATGTAATGTCCTATAAATGTCTGTTAAGTCTAGGTCATTTATAGTAATATTCAGATTCTCTATTTCTTTATTGATCCTCTGTCTAGATGTTCTGTCCATTGATGAGAGTGGGGAATTGAAGTCTCCAACTATTATGGTATATGTGTCTATTTCCCTTTTCAGTGTTTGCAGTGTATTCCTTATGTAATTTGGGGCATTCTGGTTCAGTGCATAAATATTTATGATTGTTATGTCTTCTTGTTGAATTGCTCCTTTTATTAGTAGATAGTGTCCTTCTTTGTCTCTTTTAACTGTTTTACATTTGAAGTCTAATTTGTTGGATATTAGTATAGCTACTCCTGCTCTTTTCTGGTTGTTATTTGCATGAAATATCTTTTCCCAAACTTTCACTTTCAACCTATGTTTATCTTTGGGTCTAAGATGTGTTTCCTGTAGACAGCATATAGAAGGATCCTGTTTTTTAATCCATTCTGCCAATCTATGTCTTTTGATTGGGGAATTCAGTCCATTAACATTTAGTGTTATTACTGTTTGGATAATATTTTCTTCTACCATTTTGTGTTTTGTATTATATATATCATATCTGACTTTCCTTCTTTCTATACTCTTCTCCATACCTCTCTCTTCTGTCTTTTCGTATCTGACTCTAGTGCTCCATTTAGTATTTCTTGCAGAGCTGGTCTCTTGGTCACAAATTCTCTCAGTGACTTTTTGTCTGAGAATGTTTTAATTTCTCCCTCAGTTTTGAAGGACAATTTTGCTGGATATAGGAGTCTTTGTTGGCAGTTTTTCTCTTTTAGTAAATTAAATATATCATCCCACTGTCTTCTAGCCTCCATGGTTTCTGCTGAGAAATCTACACATAGTCTTATTGGGTTTCCCTTGTATGTGATGGATTGTTTTTCTCTTGCTGCTTTCAAGATCCTCTCTTTCTCTTTGACCTCCGACATTCTAACTAGTAAGTGTCTTGGAGAACGCCTATTTGGGTCTATTCTCTTTGGGGTGCGCTGCACTTCTTGGATCTGTAATTTTAGGTCTTTCATAAGAGTTGGGAAGTTTTCAGTGATAATTTCTTCCATTAGTTTTTCTCCTCCTTTTCCCTTCTCTTCTCCTTCTGGGACACCCACAACACGTATATTTGTGCAGTTCATATTGTCCTTGAGTTCCCTGATACCCTGTTCAAATTTTTCCATTCTTTTCCCAATAGTTTCTGTTTCTTTTTGGAATTCAGATGTTCCATCCTCCAAATCACTAATTCTATCTTCTGTCCCTTTAAATCTATCATTGTAGGTATCCATTGTTTTTTCCATCTTTTCTACTTTATCCTTCACTTCCATAAGTTCTGTGATTTGTTTTTTCAGTTTTTCTATTTCTTCTTTTTGTTCAGCCCATGTCTTCTTCATGTCCTCCCTCAATTTATTGATTTCGTTTTTGAAGAGGTTTTCCATTTCTGTTCGTATATTCAGCATTAGTTGTCTCAGCTCCTGTATCTCATTTGAACTATTGGTTTGTTCCTTTGACTGGGCCATATTTTCAATTTTTTGAGCATGATCCGTTATCTTCTGCTGGCGTCTGGGCATTTAGTCAGATTTCCCTGGGTGCTGGACCCAACAATTTGGAAGATTTTTCTGTGAAATCTCTGGGATCTGTTTTTCTCATCCTGCCCAGTAGGTGGCACTCGTGGTACACGTTTGTCTGCGGGACCCACCAGTAAAAGGTGTTGTGGGTCCTTTAACTTTGGAAAACTTTCGCCGTTGGGGAGGTTCACCAGCCGAAGCGGCTTGTAAGAGTGCCAGCCGGCCCAGGGTCTCAACGTGGGAAGGGTCGCCGGCCGCCGCAGCCTGGGAGAGCACCTGCCTGAATTTCCTAGTCGGCCCAGCCAAGCGTGGTGGGAGGGCGCCAGTCGCCGCGGCCCGCCTGGGAGATTGCAGGTTCCCGGGGAGTCACATGTTTGGAAGGGCCCCCCCCACCGTTCTCCGCGGCCTGGGGATTTCTGATCCAATTCTCTCAGTTGGTCCGGGGGGCCGCGTGTGGTGTGGGCGCCAGCCACCGCGGCTTGAGGGGACCACCTGTCCAAATCTCCCAGCCGGCCCGCCAAGGGGGAAGGGAGGAACTCCGGCTGCTTGCCGCCCCTTCCGGTGAAGCCCGCGCCCCTCGGCGATCTCACCGGAGCAGGTTCTCTCAGCCATTCAGCCGTTCCAGGATGGGGTACGCAGTCTTTTTTATCTCTGTCGTGGCTCTGGGAGCTGTTCTGTATCGTTTCTACTCCCCTAGTAGCTGTTCCGGAGGAGGAACTAAGATCCACGCGTCTTACTAAGCTGCCATCTTCTCCGGAAGTCCCGTTTACTCAATATTTTTAATGGGCTCAGACATTTAACTCAAATATATTTTGAAAGAAATGTTGTTGTTTTGTGGACTATTTGCAATTAAATAGTCTCCCAAGTTTTTCATGTGTTCTTTATCCTACCAAGAGTCTTGTGAGGCAAAATTAGAAGAATTAATTGAGGGTCAGAAAATTTATGTAACTTTAACAGAAACTCCTGGCTAATTGGGATTATAGTCTAAGTTTCTCTAACTCAAAATGACTGTATTATTTGCAACTAAGATTAAGCATTTTATATTAATTTTTCAAAATGAATGTTTAAAAATGCGTCCCACATGATCACTATCATGTATTTCATCTCTAAATGTAACCTCTTAAAAATTTAAGTAGCATCTTCTAGGAATTTGGCAACATTTATAATTCCAGACATCAAGACACCAAATCCATTAACGAAGACGAGACATAAATAACAAATAAATATTAATGTTGTTTGTTGTATCTTTCCAGTTTAAAGATTTCATGATTAGAAATCAGAATAGGCATCTTAAAAAGATTATAGTATAATGTGAAAAATAGCATATACATAATCTATGTTCTTATTTCTATGTTTCAACATTAATTATGAATATTGAATAAGCATATAAACTTTTAGCTAATTTTCTAGGTCATGTCACATAATTTATGAAATATTTGTGAATGAAATAGTATTGTGACAAACATTTTGTAAAATCACCCAGTGCATATGAAGTGGGGAAGAACTTTGGAAAAGGGATGAAACCTGTTTTTCTATGGATTGTTAAAGGTGAATTGGGGAGATATATCCAATGGAGGAATCATTGCTTTATCCTTATTTTTTAAATGCTTGAAAATTTTAAGAATAAGAGAGTGGTCTTTGTGCATGGCATGCCTGTTTAAACTTAATGTCTTCACTGCGGTTCATTAGAAACTAATTTAATGCTATTGTTAGAACCTAATTTATACACACTGATTCATGATTAGAAACTGATACTTAACATAATCTCCTGATAGTCATATAGGATTTCTTGGATATCTGTACTCCTTACTTTCTGGCATCTCCCACCCTCCTTCTAACTGTCTAGTTCCTATCTTTTCGAAGGAAACTATCTTCTTAGTCCAGGTGCCAGAGAAAAACCTGACTGTACCTCCTGACTGAGACACTGGAACTCTACTTGCCAAGAGGGTAATCTTTATACTACATTAAAACAATCAAGTTATTCCATTCTAGGGACATACATTCAGGGATTGACACATCACCTAATTGACAATTAAGGGAGAAGAATTGTATTTGAGCTATGAATTTCTTTCTTATAAATTAGAAATGATTGTTTTGAATGATTTCAACCTGGAGTTGCTGGGGAAGAAATGGCAGAACTTAGGAAAGGACCCTGATAACCTATTTGACTGCTGAATAAATCCACATCTCAAGGCACATTCACCCCTGAACTCTTTTGCTGCAGGAGGCATCAAAAGCATAAGCTTTTTATAGTAAAGGATTGCTTCCCTTGCAATAGAATTTTTTGTAATGAATATTTAGACATAAAAGAAGGAACTGCACAAAACATTACTTTTCAACTATCATTAAGGGCAGGGATATCAGATTAATTTTGAGCAAATATTAGATGAACAAAATTTTTTAAATTCATAAAAATTTACAGTAACTTTGACTGAAATTTGCTCTTTGTCATGATCTACAGTTGAATATTTTTACCTTTAAGTCATAAACATTTAGTATATCTATACAAGAGTTTACGAAGAGAACATTAATTCTATTTTTATATCTAAACAAAGAAATGATTGCTCCATTAATGAAATGAGAATATTAAAAGTATTAAGGTAGAAAAATACCCATAAATTATTTCTTAGAGTGAGCAACTTTAGAAAAGACAGTGATTTTTAGAGTCTGTTTTTCAGATTGTTTAAAGTTATTTCCATTCTCATTTGATGGGTTAATAATAGCATACACGTAATTTCAAAAAAAAGGGATAAATATTTCAGGTTTTGCACAGTATACTTTATACAGAAAGTAGTATTTTATAGTTAATAATGTGATCAAGCCTAAACTATGAAGATTCCCTCATGCTTATAAAGTTCGGAGTATGTTTTAGAGTATATTCACTTGTCAAAATTGACACTAGATTTGCAAAAACTGTAAAACTATCTACAAAATATCTTATTTCTCTATGACCATTTTCATATTTTATTCTTTTCTCTCTGCACAAAAAATAACCTGGGGAGTTCCAGGAAGTTCAGAGTTCAAGGAAGATGGCCGAATAGGGTAAATCGAGTTCAGCCCTGCTCCAAGAATGGACAGGAGGGCGACTGAGACAGTGATTCAGGAGTGCTGCTGAGTGCTGGGAGAGCCTTCTGCACCACATAGGGCAGCCCTGGTTGCAGAGGCTGAGGAATTGACAGGCAGAGGACTGGAGCCTAACATGGAAGCGCAGAGCCCACTGGAGTGCGCAGACAGGGAGATGGGGGACAAAGAAGTGAGCCAAGCTGTGCTCCTTGAATGCTACCTTCACCAACTCAGACCTGTGGCTCACCCTACACTCCACACACCTGAACCCCCGTCACCCGCTCCCACTCCCTGCGCTCCATGCGCCCCAGGCGCAAACATCCACACCAAGTGCGGCTCAATCCATCTTTCCTGCAACCCTCCAGAGCACTACCTTCCCCTCCCTGCACCCTGCAGGCGGTAGCCAGCGCATAAATGCTGCAGACTCATATCTTCATATGAGTCTACACCCCCGTCTGCACCCATCCCCCCTCCATAGTGTTGCATAGCTGCACCCGCCCCAATGAGCTCTGCACATCAGTTTATGGCACTCCTAAACCCGTGTATACACGCTTCGCCCCAAGTCATGCCCCTCAGGACCATCGTAACATGCTGGTCTTGCACCTGTATCTGTGCAGCAATGCATCACCGCACTGTTACACCCTGCCCCATACGCTGCATCCTCTTACACATCCACCTGACAAACACAGATTTTAGACTATTGGAGGAAATCACCTCTCAAAGTAAATCTATCAAAATATTTACATGCGACAAAAACAACAGAAGATCATTAAGTATATCACAATGCAGACAGATACAGACCAGCTAATGAACAAATTAAAACACCATAGGAGACAGAGACATTGGAACAATGAATCAAAGATGCTCATATAACTCTACTTAATAAAATAAGTGTGATGGCTAATGACATAAAGGAGATCAAGAACACAGTAGAAGAGCATAAAGAGAAATTTGAAAGAATAAGTAGAAAAATAGCACACATCACAGAGATTAAAGACTCTGCAGAACAAATAAAAACATACTAGAGGTACACAACACCAGATTTGAAGAGACAGAAGAGAAAATAAGTGAACTAAAGGACAGGATGACTGATTTGAAACACTCAAAACATCAAATGACCAAAAAAGATGGAAAAATTTGAAATGAATCTCAGGGAAATGATAGACAAAATGAAATGCACAAATGTAAGAATCATTGGTGTCCCAAAAGTAGAAGAGAGGAGTAAGGGGCTAGGAAGAGTAGTTGAGGATACAATAGGGGAAAACTTCCCAACCCTCAAAAAGAACATAAATATGCAAACCAAAGAAGTCCAATGAGCTGAAAACAGAGTAACTCCAAACAGAAAAAATCCAAGGCCCATACCACCCATACCAGACAGTCTGTCAACTGTTGAAAAGAAGCAGAAAATTCTGAAACTGGCAAGAGAAAATCTACTACATACAAGGGAAACCAAGTATGACTGAGTTCAGACTACTCAATTGGCACCATGGAGGCGAGAAGGCATAGTATGATATATTTAAGAACCTGAAAGAGAAGGACTTCCAGTCAAGAATTCTGTGCCCAGTCAAACTGTCTTTCAAAGTTGAGGGAGAGATTAACATTTTCACAGACAAACAAATCCTGAAAGAATTTGTCAACATGAGACCAGCCCTACAAGAAATACTAAAGGGAGTTCTGCTAGTTGAAAAAAAAGACAGGAGAGGGAGGTCTGGAGGAGGGTACAGAATTGAAGAGCACCAGTAAAGGTGACTTAAATGATGAAAACAGAAAGAAGGGAAAACAGCATATATTTCTCAAAAATAAAATAAAAAATATAAGATGGTGGATGTAAGAAATACCTTTTTATTAATAACTTTGAATGTTAATAGACTAAACTAACCAATTAAAAGATACAGATTGGCAGAATGGGTTGAGAAATATATCCAGCTATATGCTGCTTAGAAGAGACTAATCTTAGACACAATAATACAAATAGATAGAAAGTGAAAGGATGGAAAAAGATGTTCCACACAAGTTGTAACCAAAAGAAAGCAGGAGTAGCTATACCAATATCAAACAACATAATCTTTAAATGTAAAGACATCATAAGAGACAAAGAAGGACACTGTATATTATTTAAAGGGACAATTCACCCAGAAGATATAACAAAAATAAGTGTATATGCTCCCAATCAAGGAGCTCCAAAGTACATGAGACAGACATTGGTAAAACTGAAGGGAGTGATAGATGTTTCAACAATAATAGTAGGAGACTTCAATACACCACTCTCCTCTATAGATATAAAAGCCAGACAGAAGATCAACAAGGAAACAGAGAACTTAAACAACTTGACAAATGAATTAGACCTAACAGATATACATAGGCCATTACACTCCAAAAAACCAGATATACATTCTTCTCTAGTGCTTATGAGACATTCTCCAGGGTAGTTCATATGCTGAGACAAAAAACAAGTCTTCATAAATTTAAAAACATTGAAATTATTCAAAGAAAGTTCTCTGATCATAATGGAATAAAGCTGGATCTGAAAAACCACCAAAGAATGAGACCATTCACAAATGTATGGAGATTAAATGACACACTGTTAAACAACTAGTGGGTCAAAGAAGAAATTGCTAAAGAAATCAGTAGCTATCTGGAAATGAATGTAAAGATGGATCAATGCAAGAATCAATTAATGTAGTACAGCACATTAAAAAATAGAAAGGGAAAAATTACATGATCATCTCAAGCATTCAACAAAATTCAACATGCTTTTCTGATAAAAACACTTAAAAAGAAAAAAAAGGAATCAAAGGTAACTACCTCAATATGATCAAGGAAATACATGACAAACTGATAGCCAGCATTGTACTCAATGGAGAAAGACTGAAATCTTTTCCCCTAAGTGTAGGAACAAGACAAGGATGTCCACTGTAACCACTATTAGTCAATGTTGTGGTAGAAGTTTTAGCTTGAGCAATCAGGCAGAACAAAAAATAAAAGACATCCAAATTGGAAAAGAAGAAGTAAAACTTTCATTATTTGCAGATGACATGATACTATAGTTGAAAGATCCTGAGAAATCTACAGCAAAATTACTTGAACTAATAAACAAATTCAGCAAGTTGGCGGGAAATAAAATTAATGTGCAATAATCAGTAATGTTTCTTTACACCAGAAAGGACTGAACTGAGGAGTCAGTTAAGGAAAAAATTCCATTCAAAATAGCAACTAAAAGAATGAAGTACTTAGGAATTGTGTCCTTATCTAAGGACACAAAGGACTTGTACACCAAAAACAACATAACATTCGTAAAATAAATCAAAGAAGATCTAAATAGGTGGAAAGACATTTCCTGCTCATGAATAGGAAGGCTAAATATAGTTAAAATGTCAATTCTGCCCAAAATGATCTACAGATTCACCAGTGAAAACTCCAACAACCTATTTGAAGACTTGGAAAAGATAGTTACCCAATTCATCTGGAAGGGAAAGAGACCCTGATTAGCTAAAAGCATCCTAAAAATGAAGAGCTAGGTAGGAGATTAACACTCCCTGGCTTTAAAAACTATTATAAAGCAACTGTGGTCAAAACAGCATGGTGTTGTCACAAAGACAAAAGCATTGACCAATGGAATCAAATTGAGAGTGCAGAAATAGACCACCAAATCTAAGGTCAACTGATTTTTGACATGGCCCCCAAATCCTCTGAATTAGGGCAAAATAGTCTTTTCAATAAATAGGCATGGAAGTACTGCATATCAATAGCCAAGAGAATGAAAGAGGATCCCTATCTTACACCCTACACAAAAATTTACTCAAAATGGATCAAACATCTAAATATAAGAATTAGCACCATAAACTTCTAGAAGAAAATGTAAGGAAACATCTTCAAGACCTAGTAATAGGAGGTAGCTTCCTAAACTTTACATCCAAAGCACAAACAACAAAAGAAAAAATAGGTAAATGGGAACTCATCAAACTCAAGTGCTTTTGCACCTTGAAATAATTTGTCAAAAAGGTAAAGTGGCCGCCAACTCAAAGGGAGAGATTATTTGGAAATCACATAGCAGATCAAGGTTTGATATCCTGTAATACACAAAGAAATCATGCAATTCAACAACAAACGAACAAACAACCCAATTATAAAATGGGCAAAAATATGAATAAACATTTTTCTGAAGAGCAAATACAGATGGCCCAAAAGTATATGAAGAGAAGTTCATTTTCATTGACTATACGGGAAACGTAGATTAAGACAACAATGAGCTACCACCTCTCACCTATAAGAATGGTTGCTATTAAACAAACAGAAAACTAAAAATGTTGGAGAGGATGTGGAGAAATTGGGACACTTATGCACTGCTGGTGGGAATATATAATGGTGCAGCCACTATAGAAGACTGTTTGGCAGTTCATTAGGAAACTAAATATCGAGTTGCCATAAGACCCAGCAATAGCACTTCTTGATATATACCCTAAAGAGCTAAAAGCAATGACACAAACAGACATTTGACTATCAATGTTCATAGTAGCATTATTCACAATTGCCAAAGGATGGAAACAAACCAAATGTCAATCAACAGAAGAGTGGATCAACAAAATGTTATATATATATACAATGGAATATTATGCAGCAGTAAGATGAAATGATGTCCTGAAGCACATGACAAGATGGATGAGCTTTGAGGACATAATGCTAGTGAAATTAGCCAGACACAAAAGGATAAATACTGTATGATTCCACTTTTATGACCATGGTGAAAATGAAATCAGAAGCTTATAATACATGTTATATGGAACTTAGAGACACATATAAGGTAGAGATGGGTGGACAGTTAGCTAATGAGGTTGAACTCCGATGTAAGGAATAGATAGAAGGGAAAGTGGTTCTCTAGTGGGTCTATAAGTACCATAATGAAGATGAACAAAATTGAAAGGGGTTGTGTAGGCCTACGTGCCCCACTGATTAACACTAGAAACATAAATTAGTTCTTGCAAGAAGTAGTTCAAATATATGATTCGTGTACAAAGAGTCTTTAAGTCCAGGATATAGGGGGGAGACTGCTATTGCTTGCTATAGGCTAGGTTTAAAAGGAAAACAGCACTGCCACAGCAACAGCAGTGGCAATAAATGGGGGCGGGACAAGTATTAAGAGGAGGTTTCGATTTCCTGTTTGAACAAGGGTGTGCTTATTGGTTTTCTTGTTCTTGGGAGCAATGAAATTATTTAAAACTGAGAGTGTTGATGGGCTGTGGACTTTGGGCACTATACATGACACCTGATGAATGCAGGCTGAAGGATGCACTGAATGAGAAGTAGGTTGGCAAACGATGGTACGTACTTATGAATAAAGCTTTTGCTCCTACAGAAAAGGAATGAAGTTGTGATGCAAGTAACGATGTGAATGAATGTGTTGGACATTTGGTGAAGCAAAATAAGCAGAAAACAGGGGCTCATATAGTGAACTTTTATAGCAGACACAGTTATTCCAGAGTGGTAATTATTATTTCTGTATTATATATGTATATAATTTATAAAAATATAAAATTATATTTTATAAATTATATATACAATTTATAAATATATATATATATATATATATATATAATATATATATATATATATATATATGGCCTGATATTTAAAGATAAGAATGAAGCCAATCAGGTTCGGGTTAAAGTAATTCAGAACACTGGGGTAAGGGAGACAATGTCTATGTTTTAGAACCACACATACTCTTTGAGACCAAAGGAAGAAAGGTTTACTTGGTCTGGAACTGAAATTTTCTGTAGCACATAATCTAACTCAACCTATGTTTGAAAAAATGAAACACAGAGAGCTCAGAATAAGAAAAAGGTCCTTTAATCTTGTATAGCCTAATGTAAGGCCTGGATACATCCTAGAGTATATTAAGCATATAACCAAAAAGTATTGGCAAAGTCCCTCAAGATTTGGAAGAAAAAATATTGAACTATTAAATTTTACCATCAGGAAATCCTGATACTGTGTCAAACTTTAGGGGCACCCAAATCAATAAGCCATGCCTTTGATCTTGAGGCTCACTTTGGTGAAACTTATGTAGGTAATGGAGAAGCTTAGACTACCTATAAGCATGCCTAAGAGTTACTTCTGGAGGATCACGTTTGTTGCTCAGATGTGGCCTCACTTTCTCTAAGCCCAGCTCTGCAAGTGAAGTCATTGCCTTCACCCCTATGTGGGACATGACAGCCAGGGATGAAAGTCTCCCTGGTGACATAAGAGGTGACCCCCAGGGATGAATCTGGCCTGGCACTGTGGGAATCAATAATTCCATCCTGGCCAAAAGGAGGGAAAGAATTGTAACAAAGTATCAGTGGCAGACAGAGTTCAAATAAAGCCTAGAAGCTACTCTGGAGGTCACTCTTATGCAAGCTTCAGTTAGACATTACTACCTATCATAACCTGCCAAACTCAAACCAGGACCATTCCAGTCAATCCTAAAGAACACCTAAGGCAATATATAGGACTCCACAATTGTCCCATGCACTAGCATAAGTTTCCAGAAACCTACAACCTCTAGATTGGTCCCTGGACCAGATAAGTCCTGAAACTTCTGAGCATCAGGTAGTTCCCTCTCTCTACCCCATATTATTGACAGAGACTTCCGATATGAAAAATTTAGAATTGCCATAGCCCAAACACCCCTAAAGAGAGGGATAGAAAGATCAGAGGCAATGGTGGAGTTATACAGAGAGATAAGCTTTAACAAATGAATATGATTGCTGAATCATTAAATTTATATTTCCTTTGTCTCCAGTATATTAGAGCAGCTAAAAATAACCTAAAATGTCAAATTGTAACCCGAGTCAAACTCTGAAATACGTTCTACAACTAATTGTGGTGCTGTGCTTAGGAATTTATTACTTTTTTGTATATCTGTTATTTTTCACAAAAAAAAAAAGAAAAGAGGTCGATTGTGGCGATAAAAAAATAAAATAAACCTTCTAGCCTCCTATATTCTGGAGCAGCTAGAAGGAGAAATCTGAGAGGATCATATGGTAGCCGAAGACAAACTCTGGGATCTGTCTTGTAATTACTTATTGAAGAGTGCTTTGAAAACTATTGCTTTTTTTTAAAAAAAAATTTCTTTGCTTTGTATATGTATTATACTATACAATAAAAATGTTAACTAAAAAGAAGACACTAATATGAAAAAAGCTAACAAACTTGGAAGCAGTACTAATTAAAGCAAAGGCTTGTATATTTAAGTGAAACCCTATACAATATTAGATTCAAAAACATATTCAAAACCAAAATTGATAATGGAAATTAAAGTTATTTTAATTTCACTTTTGGGAAATAACTTAAGTTCAAATATTTTACTTATTAAAATATTTTAATGTATTTTAGTCACATGTCTCTTTTGGTCAGTCATTTCTCAGTTTCTATGTAATGTTTGGAAATAATTCAAAAATTACAATTCAATAAAAATTCACTAAAAATAAATAACTGATGGAAAGAAATTCATATTGCCTGTTATTAAATAAAAGTAAAAACTCTAATTTTTTTAAATATACTATAATCTTCTCTGTAATACTTCCCTAATTAATGCTACAGAAATACAGTACTTAATTACTGGTATTAAAAAATTGTCTTTATATTAAGACCAAGTCAAATTTGTCATTGTTAATTTTCCATGAATTTTGTTATGGAAATTGTTGACCTCCTGATGTTCTTTCAATATATTTGTTAAAAAAAATTAACTTGATAAGTTATAATGAAAGTTCAACAGCTGAATTAGTTCAGAAAGTTAACTTAGTAGTTTCTACAGGAAAAGTAAACATCCTAACAAAATGTAGATAGAATTTCCCTGGTCATTTTCCAAAATGAGGGTCTGAACTATGATGATTGTGGCCATATTATTCCTTTTGAAGATAGGAATAGGATAAATACCACCTCCCAAGTATGTATTTTTAAATAAATTTTATGATGACTTTTGCATTGTTCTGAGGTGATTGAATAATTCCATAGATGGTACATATAAGTGTATATGAATGTACAAATAAAATAAATAAACAAAAATATTTTAGGGAGGAAATATAGGTTATGGAGAAATCAGATATTTTGTTGTTAAATTTATTCAGCTAAGTGAATCCAGAAAAGTGTCCTAATTAAATTCCCAGAAGTTTACAAGGTTTGGGGGAAGGTATATGGCCTCAAGAAAGCCCAATCTTTATATTTGTTAATTCCTTTATAATTTGGCTGTGAATTTAAAGTCTGTAAAATTCACTCTCTGCTTATTTGAAACAATGTGTAAGGAGCGTGTGTGTGAGAGTGTGCACATGAAAGGGAGAGAGAGAGAAAGAGCAAGCAGTTTAGTTGATTTCCATAAAATCAAAACTTGAATACTTCTCCATGTAAATTCTCTGACATGAAAACATTCAACCTGTAAAATTCATTTCTTTGCTTTTATGTAGTCAGATAATACTTCATTTCTCCCTAATTTTTATGCTAATTGTTTTCAATGTTATATTTACATTCAGTGAGGAATTGTTTACGGTTGATATTTGGAGACAGTTTGAATTTGAAATTAATTATACAACGATTGATCTTCTCAAGTTTTCAAGACTATTTACTTTTCTGCATCCACATAACAGCTTTGATTAAATAAAAGGTAACCAGGAGGCATAACCAATATAAAAGCAACTAGATCAATAAAGACCAATAGGCTTGTTTCACTAAACAAAATGGGATTTCATGCACAATGGACCCATTAATTCATTTCCCATAGAAAACCTTCTGGCCTATTACCTCTTGAATCTGTGCAAGCATAATCTTTTTCACACATTTGGATGTTCACATAAACAAGTGTAAGTACTAATCAATGCTTTAAATGCTCAACAATTTCCTATACATTTTGCTATTACACATTACAATATAGAGATATACTTTTAAAACCTTCTCATAGTTTATTTTCATTCTTGTCAGCTTTCAACATACCTATAAAATATTATAGATTTAATAATGAGTACCAAATATAGAGAGATTACTAAAATAAAAATAATATAATAGTACTATGAATGAGCAAGATACTAATACCATGTAACATGATCAATCATAATTCTAAATATAATAATTTTAAAATAATTAAATAGAATTACCCTTAATCGTGCAGGGAAAGTAAAATAAAAGCCCAAAAGTACTTCTTAGAAAACTACCACAGCATTCAAAATATTTCTTAGTTATAGCTATTCATCATCAATCACTCCAAAGAGTAGTACAACTGAGTTTAATTATCCATCCAGTTACTAGATAATAATAGTAAGTATCTAGATAATAGTGAGTGGTCAGAACTAACACAGCCAGCACAGGACATGCATATCTGGAGTTCATGGAATAGAAAAATCCACAATAAAGAAAATGAAAGCCACTTACACTTCGTTCCTTCTTTCCTCACTTCCTTCTTCTTTTCGTCCTTCTTTTCTTTCTTTTTAATTATTATTTAAAATATCAACATATCTAATCCAACTAAGGGCTTGGAATAAAATTGCAACCAAGATAGGTATGATACCTTCCCTATGGAGAGGATATTTTAGTGTTTTTTTAGATACATTAATGAACAATAAGCAGGCAATCTTTGGTTAAGTGTTATGACTAAGCTAGTACAAAGTAATAAGACAATCTAATTTAGGTTTTAGACTAGAGAACACTACTTGAAAGGAAAACAGGCAAAAGAAGAGACCTAAAACACCTGGTGAATGTGGGAAATAGTAGTCAGGCAAAGAAAACAGTAAGAATAAGGCTTGAATTTAAGGAATAATTCTGTTAATATCATATAGAGACTTTCAAAAATTATAATGCTATCAAAACTTTACTTATACTTTTAGCCTCAACATACTCCCACCGAATAAATATGGTACTGCTATTTGTAATGGCTATCTAATAAATATAACATTGATTGCAGTAGAAGTAATAATAAAATAATAATAGAGCAGTGATTCACATTAATTGAACTCTGAATTTGTCTCCAGAATTGTTCTATGTGTTTAATTCAATATGAAAACTTTTGATGTAAGTGTGTTATTTGATTTTGTAGATGAAGCTAAGCCTAAAAATGTTAACATAATTGGTTCATGGCCACATAACCAGTAAATGTTAAAGGCAGAGAAATCACAATGAGTTTTGTCTGATTCCAAATTTCTTTTAATAATTCACCTGGACAGCCTCTGTTTAATATAAATGCCATAATTTCATCTATTCAATGTCACATAGTTAAACTTTTATTGAATTTTTCCCTATAATATAAACAATATTGTTTGGAGATTTCATATATATGCATTCTTGTACCTATCATGTATTGTTTTAGGACAAATTTCTAGGAATGCAAATGCAATCTCAAAGATTTTAGATTAATATTAATAAATTGTGTGCAATATTACCTAGGTTAAATGTCTTTTTAAAAAAATTAGATTTCTAGCTATGTCCATTTACTTTGAAAGTTGAGAGATTTCTATCTGTAATTGTGAGTAGTTGTATACAGTATATGTGTATGTGAATGTATATATAATCACGCATATTTCTCCTTTGGGAAATGTATTGCTATGTATATTATATATCTTTTATTAATGCATTGTTTATTTTTATTTTAGTCATGCTATATTTTTGTTAGATATTTTATGCATTTATTTTCAAATTGACCTGGTTTTCAGTTACAACTAAAATTGCATAAAGCAATTGCCTAAAATATACATGGAAAACCAAACTGAGGAACTCTTCCATAAAAATAATAAAAAAGAAAAAAAGGAAAACATATATAGAAGTTAATAAATATAAAATATAGAATTAGAAGAATCAGTATCTCATTATTAATAGAAGAGACAAATTAAAATGACGAGGTTGATCTAATTATGAAAAATAGATATATATTTACAAAAATATAAAGCTATATAAATTACATCAGTTTGAAAACAAACTTAGTTTGGCAAACAAAAGAAAGAAAATATCATACCTGGAAATATCATACCGTAATACAAAAACGAAAAGTGAAAAACATTATTAGAGGGTGGCCATGATGATTCAAGTGGCAGGATTCCCGCAGGCCACTCCAGAGACGCGGGTTCGATTCCCGATACCTGCCCGTGCAAAAAAGAAAATAAATAAATAAACATTATTAGAGTTATCAGAGACAAAAAACAGACCATTATTAATAAACAAGTATCAGATTACATCAAATCTCTCAACTGCAACCTTAGACAAACTGACAATAAATCGTTGTTTAAAAAATATTGACCTCCAGTTCCCAGACTAAGCACTCCACCTCTAAAAAAAATTGACCAATAAGAACTTTTAACTTCTCCAATCACATTATATTCAGTTGAATCAAAACCAAAAAATATCTCAGAAATACAAGACCTCAGGACATGAGCCAAAGACCTACTTGAAAAAACTATATTTTTAATGAAGAACTCAAATAAGAAAAGAAAGAAATCTGGGTTATTGTGTAAAAGATACGCAAAGTTAGATTGGTCTGAATATTTTCGTAGATAAGTTGTTTTTAAAAATCAAGAGAAAACCTTAATACCAAAATTACAGAGAAGGAATAAAAATATATAGCCATAATCTGAGAATTAAAATTCTAAACAACGATAACACAATAAAGTTAGTTTGGTGCATATACTGACTAGATATTGCTTGGGAAGTCAGGGCTTTTGAAGTCAATCAGACATAAATTTATTTATTACTCTAATGCTACTAGCCGTGTGACCATAATTCACACAGTAGATTCAATAGGAAATAGCTGACCCTTCTCTATCTGATATTTCCAGTCCACTATGCTTTGATGGAAAAAGCCAGATTTTCCACTTTTTGTCATGTTGCAAATCCAGTTTGTGTTGTATGTGTGTGTGTGCATTTAAAAGTTTTTTACTTTTACATCTGGACAATTAATGTATTTTATTAACAGTGACTGGACCAAATAAAACACATTCATGTTCTAACTCCAACAATCTGCAAGTTCTACTCTCTTATAAGATTGCTTCTTAGGTTTAATAACATTGTTGAAGAAGCAGAACTTGACGGACATATTCATAAAGCCATATTATTACTCTCTTTCCATATTTGCACAAATGCATTTGATAAGTTAGTACATTCTCTGAACTTGGGTAAAATCTTGGAATGGTGCCTTAACTTTTCCAGTCATTCTCTGATCTTTAATATCTTGAAATGTACAGTACTATAAAAATAGTCAGCATTATAGATTTTACATTGTTTAATATTTTCTTCTCCCCTCCTTCGGTCTGCCTCACTAAACTTCCTCCAAAAGTGCCGTGTCATAAATGATTTGCAAAAATGGCTACAGTATTTTCCCTCCCAGTTTAGCAATGTAAATGATTCGGCCAATAGGACAATATCAGATGTTATGTAAGCAGAAATGCAAGTGTTTGTGCTTTGGGGCTTTGCTGGGGAAATCATGGACATACCTAATGGAAAACCTGACAATACATTAAAGCTGGAAACTGGGAACAGGCTGTCTCAACTGCTTATCAGGGCATAAATTCTCAGTGGCAGGTACTGGCTATACAAACACATCGCCCTCAAGCAACACAGATTTGTCTCTCCTTTCCAATGGAAAGTGGGACATGCAAAGCTACCATCCCTTGACTCTGACCAAACCAGTTGGTTTCCCTGGGAGACTGGCCATGATGGAATCTTTTCCCCTGCTCTTTTGGACCCTATGTGATGTGTAAGTAATAAAGCAATCATTTGCTGACTGATTCTTTTGTGCCTGAGTTTGTGTTCCCATTATGTACCATGCAACAACTTGCTCCATGGGCTTGCTCTTGCTTACTGCTTTTGGGAACACTGTGACTATCCCATGTGAATGTGCTAGGGCTAGTCTGCTCTATGTTGAGAGATATGAAACCTAGTCTTTCTGTTTGTCCAGGTTAACCTCAAGCCAACTTCTGACTATGTGACACTTGCCAACCTAGATTATTCAGTCTCTCAGCTGAGCAGCCAGCTGAAGGATAATATTAGCCAAGCCAGCTCACACATTAAGAACCACCATGTCAATAAATTAAATCACGAGAAATAAATGGTTATTGTCATAGCCAACTAAATTTTAGCAAATTTGTTACACAGCAAGGGCTTAGTGAAATACTCCTGAATTAAGGTTGGTAGTAGCTAAAAACAAAAGTGTGAAAATTCTTACTTTGGAAGATGGTGGTAGCTTACCCATTCTCTCTTGCTTGTTTTGTCAGATTGCTTGATGAATCAATCCTACTATAGCTCCCTGATGTTGAACAGTTTCTCTGCTTGCACTGATTGCTTAATACCTACACCTTTATTCTCATTTTATTCATTTTTTCCACATCAGGAAGTATGTGTCCACTTTCTTTCTGCTCAGGTTGTTCTGCCTCTGTCACAAATTTCTCGACCAGTATCTCTTTCAAACAATTCTAAACCAACAGTCCAACTGTTGGTTCAAAGAAGTCATGTACCTTTGACCAAAGGCATGTAGGAATGCAATTACTATCCAAATGTGATAAATGCCTGGCAAACTCAAACTACTTTATCCCATCTGTCCCCTGGAGAATCCTTTTACAATTGACAGTTAAAAAAAATTCAGTGTGTCTCCAACTTTCAGGTGATGTATATAACTTCTCAAAGTACTTCATTTGAATTATCACTTTTAGAATCGAGGTGAGAGGAAAAAACACCCATCCTCAGGATGGGTGGATGAGACTTACAGCACAATGAATCCTCTCAAAATGAATTTTGTCTCTAGTTCCACCTCCCCACTTTACTTACATTTGACCTCATTATATCTACATGCAAGTGTGTGGTTGAGTTGTAAAACCCCCTTATATTCTTTTCATCCTGCTTAGAAGATCTAGCAACTCAATATGGAATTAGGAGGAAATTGATATTTATTATCATGGGATTCATATAAACCCAAGAAAGAAAGCAACATATTTTAAAATTCTGTTATATCCTGAAATTTGTTTTTTCCCAAAATCTTGGCAACGCTCATCTATTTGGTTTAAACATGTGTAATAACCATCTCCCTCAAATCCACATACTCCATTTGAGAAAAATCAATATGTATGTAATTGGCAGTGCTTGATGCATAGTTTACAAACATAATTTTAAGCTTTCCCGTATGTCTTTCTCTAGCCCTTTTGGAAAGTTTGACATATATATTTTTTTTTAAAGCTGCTGTATTTACAAGTTCAGGAACAGTAATTTAAATTTGAGATTATAGACTATAACCACAAATAAGTATACTTATAAATCCCATGAAGCATCACCTTGAAAATGCAATGACCATCTTAGAGATAATATACTGAAGGAGAAATGCTTAGCTGTCAAGGTCAGAAAGGCCTGTATATTGCATTCCAGTTCTTCCAATCATTAGCTGAGTTGCCTTGGATGAGTTTCTTAAGTTTATTCCTATTTCCCCAACTGTGTAACATCAATTATAATATCCTTATATGGACTAAATAAGATTCAAAATAATATATAAGTTATGTTACATGATTTTCCTTCACCTCTGCTATTAGCTGTACAATATGGGATGCAAATAATTTAGTGTCGCAATTTAAACTTAGAAGCAAGAGTCTCTGAGTTCCACAGCAATCTCTGCCAGGGTTGCCCTGCGATACAGACCCTCCACAGAAAGGATTCATGAGAGAGACCCTATACAGGTCCTTACAATAGGACCTCTGGATAAGCTGTAGTGGTGATCCAAAGAGAATGGGCTTTTAAATACGAAGAGCTGGGGAGTTGACAAAGCCATACCTGTGCTGTGAAGTCCTTATCAAATCCATAATCTTAGCCTAGCATCACAATCATGAAAACCTATAACAGCTGCACATGAGTATAAGCAATAAAAATCCTATCAGGATTAAATAGCTCACTGATCTGTCTGCCATTATATCACCATTCACCATATTACAGAAGACACTATCCACAGAAGATGTTCAGCAGAAGACAGTTTCTTAAACCTTCACTTAACAAATGTTGCCTGAGAATATTTCTAACTTCAAAACAATTGATAAACATAGACTACATTGGTGTTTTATTTTCCTGGTTTCTAAAGCAACTGCCATGCAATGCATTGACTTAAATGATGGGAATTTATTGACTCATGGTTTTGAGACTAAGAGAAGTCTGAAATATAGCTATTATCAAGGTGGTACTTTCTCCCAGAAGACTGTGGCATTCTGGGGTTCATGCCAGTGATGCTTGGCCCTTGGCTTTTCTGTTACACAGTGATGCACATGGCAGCATCTCTTGGCTCCTCTATTCTCCTTTGGATTCTACTGACTTTCAATTTTTTTTTTTTTGCACCCTCTGACTTTCTCTCTTCTCTATTCCCTACAAGGGCTTCGGTAATAGAGTGGGTTGGGCCACCCTCTAACAGAAGTAACCTCATCAAAAGGTCCTATTTACAGGTGGTTCACACCCACAGAAATGGACTAAGCTTGATACCATGTTTGTCAAGGGTACTTAGCTCAAAACCACTACAGTTGGTAAAGTAATGACTATAGAAGTTGGGATTTTAAGTAAATTAAGAAATTGGGAACAGTATGAATAAATTTCATTTTGTGAGGTTTTTCTCTGATACTAAATCAGGTTTAAGTCATCCTGTATAGCAGGTGATTGCAGCTGTTAGTTTGAAAATGCATTTCAGGATAAATGGATAGATTTATTAGTTATAAATTTGTTAAATTTCTATTCGTTCTAGGATGCCTATGTGCTTCAGCAGCTCATGAGAAAATAATTTTAGATGGATAAATACATGAAACCTTGTGCAACAAGCTGCATACCCAAGACATAATTAAATTTAAGCCAGGACAAATGCTATATAGCAGATAAATCAATGCAGGTACAGTATTTAATTCATGAGACAAATAGTTGTGGTCAGCAGAGCCAAACAGTGCAGAAAGCTGCCATAGTAACAACAGAGAAACAATTCCCCTGCCTCAAACCCACATAAGCAGCAGACCAGTAAAAAGAAAGGCCTTTAAAGAACTGTGACCTAGAATAAATTGGGCAGTTAAATATTTAGATAGATAAGAGTCTTTAATTTTGATGCCAACCTCATTTGAATTTCATTTTAATGAAATTGATAGTTCTACAGAGAACAGTAACTAAGAATGAATTCCTCAGATACTCCTGGGTTTGTTGTTGTGTTCTGAATTGTGATAGTGTTTTGCTATATTTCATCTTGTTAATCTCTCAGCCAAGAACCTTGAATCAAAACATTGTATTTAATAATGATAGTTAATAATAAAATAAGAATAATATTAGAATATAAATAATATTTAAGGTTTTTGGGTTTTTTGGGTTTGGTTTGATTTTTTTTCTTTTTTTTTTTTTTTTCGCATGGGCAGGCACCAGGAATCGAACTCCAGTCTCCGGCATGGCAGGCGAGAATTCTGCCACTGAGCCACCATCGCAGCCCCCTCTCATTTATTTTTTTAACTATTTTTCCCATTTAAAGCTCAGATCTTGGGTGATGTGATTTTTTTTTTTATTATCATAGTAAAATGTTATATTTCTAAGCATCATACTACAATCCTAATGGCCACTGACTACCTTGCAGAATAGAATTTTGAATAACCACAATATGTATTTCAACATTTTTAGCTTGTGATATCGTTTTCAATAAAGTTGAGGATTAAAAGCTCTCTTATTAGCAATTATATTCACAATAATACAGGAAAGATTTTTCACCTTTTTAAAAGGGATCAAAAGTACAGTGACAAAGCGGTTTATCATCCAAACCACAATATTTTTGAGAGTGCAAAATGGAGCACCATGAATAACAAACCGAGAGTGGCTAGGGTAAATACGGATTGGCACTTGAGTCACAGGGACCCCCAAAGGGTAAAGAACACCATAAAAACAATAATGCTGGGTAAGGTTTATGGGACATAAATATAAATGGAGAGACAAAAAGAAAGGGAAACAAAGAAAGCTCAATAAGATATATATATATATATATATATATATATATATATATATATATATATGTGTGTGTTACATAAGATTCTTTTCTTTAGAAGTTCGCCTTAAAGCACCTTTTCTCATACTTCCTGAAACATTAACAATATAGTTACCATTAGTTTCTTAATCTGGAAATTAATTAAAGACCTTCCTGATATTAGAGGATATTTCTTTATTATACTGAGGGAAAAAAAAGAACTTGCCAGACTTGATCAACACTGTGGAGGAATATATAAATTTGCTCCTTAGGGGAACTAACTCTCCATTTCTGCTATAAAAAACAGACTGTAATTTCCAAAATGTCTGAAAATATTTTGTGTTAATGTTATAGAAATCACATGCCTTAAAAAACACAGCAAAAAGTAATATCAGAATACACAGATACAGTAAGATTTGCCTACAGTATCAAATTTTCTCTGATAATACATTTAAATATTCATTGATTTACACCTAAATAACAGCCATTATAAAATTCATAAGTTGACCATGTGATGAAAATGTATTCTATGTTTTTCAACATATGCCTGAAACTTCTGGTTTCAGATGTGAAAATGAAAACAGGTTGGAAGTCATCATTCCCATCCTTCCAAGAAGAAAAAGCTGGACAAAATCAAAACCAATTATTTTTCTTGTTCACATTAGAGAACTGAGATCATAGAGTAAACCACAACTCAGAAATGTGGAGGGACCAGGGAAATCATTTAGAAAAGTATAAATATAACGAAGGATCTCTCAGTAGAAATCATGCCATAAAAAAAACTTTTAAAGGTTAAAGAAATAAAAAAATAAAAACAGCTTAGAATCCTATTTCAGTAAAATAATCCATCAAAAAGTACAGAATTTCTCAAATGAAAACTGAGGAAATTCATCGCTAGCATATTATCCTAAAAAAATGTATGACAATGTTTTTTTTTTTTTCTTGAGAGGAGAATAATGTTAGTTAGAAAGTTTGAACCTTCTTAACTGATCAAAAAAAAAGTTTGTTTGCAGTAATATCTGTAACAATGTATGGATAAGTGAAACGAATGACAGTAATTTCATAGAGTATGGGAGGGAAAAATTGGGAATAACCTGCTATATTTTACCTGCACTTGTGTGAGGTAATATAGTGCTATTTGAAGGTAGACTTTGGTTAATTAAAGTCATATTTTAACTAAAATACTAGATAGACTAACTCTGTCCATACATTTGATAACTAGATAAAATGCGCCAATTCTTTGAAAGAAAAAAAAAACCTACCAATATAGATAGATAGATAGGCCTATATCTACTAAAGGAATGTAATCGATAATTAATGTTCCAGAAAAAAAGCACCCAGATGATTATCTTGCAAATTATGTGACATATTTAAGCAAGATACATTACCAATCCTTGAATTTTCTCTAGAAATCAGGATCAGAGGAAACATTTATGTGGCCAGTATTATCCTAATACATTTATGTGGCCAGTATTATTCTAATACTAAAGCCTAATTACAAGAAAAGATAACTACCAATCAATACTTCTCATGAAAATAGATGCAAAATCCTCAAATATTCACAAATCAAATCTAACAATTTATAAAAATAATTCTATACCACGTATATGTGGAATTTGTCATGATGCTAGACTAATTCAAAATTGAATCACTCTTAGAGAGGAAAAATCAATCAGTTTATCAACTGTTGCAGAAAAGCATTTGACAAAATACAATGCCATTCATGATAAAAATTCTCAACAATATGAGAATGCAGAGAAACTTCTTCACCTTAAGGCAAAGATGACCTATCTCCCCACTTCTATTCAATACCATACTGTAAGTCCTAGCTAATATAATAAGACAAGAGAAAGAAATTAAATATATACAGGTTGGAAAGAAGAAATAAAGTTGTGTTTGTTGCAGATGGCATGATTTTCTACATAGAAAATTCTAAAGCATCTCAAAAATACTCCTGGAACTAATGAGCAATATAGAAAGGTCACAGTATAAAAATTGCATATAAAAGCCAATTTCTTTCCTATGTAACATCAGTAAAGAATTGGAATTAAATATATTAAAAATACTATTTACAATAGAATGACACAGAAAAAATGAAATAGTCACAAATATAACAAAATATGCACAGGATCTATATGCTGAAAACTACAAAACTTTGATGAAAAGAATCAAGGAAGGTCTAAACAAATGAAGAGATAGTCCATTTTCATGGAATGGAAGACCATCTATACTGTTAAGATATCAACCCTTCCAAAACTGATTTATAGATTAAAGGTAATCCCAATTAAATTCCAAGCAGGATATTTTTTAGATATTGACAAACTTATTTAAGGTTTATGTGAAAGACAAAGGATATAGAATAGCCTTCTATATAGCCAACTATGTGAAGATAAAGTTGGAGGACTCAGTTTTAAATATTCACTTTGACTTTCACTGTGCCATTTTCCAAATGTTTGTGCATGTGCTTTCCCAAGTACATAATGATAATAGCATATTGATAATGAATAGGAATATGGAAAAACTGATAATGTCAAATATAGGGAAATTCAAATAGATTTTCCTAAAGCACCAAGCTTATATCTGTTATGTACTATTCATTTTAGAATATGTAAAGAAACATGTTCTTACCTAAAAGATATACACATAAATATGTTTTAAATACTATGAAGATTTCATGTATAAATGTTTGATATTTATATTAATGGTATTAATTTCAGAATATAATTTATCTTCAGTGGAATGGGCATCAACATATTTGAAAGAGAAGAGATAGCAGGGTCATTAGTTTTTTCTTATATTTTTTTACTTAAACTTCAGTGCTTGGCAGAACAATTTTTTCCTCATTCAGAAAAAGCACATATCTGAGTTGAATGTAAAAATATAAATATGTGAGAGAAGGAAAGTATTTTTTAGTCCCCCTATTTATTTCTTTTCCTTTCTCATCTTTCTCCTTGTATTAAATGCATGCCTTTCTTTTATGAGACTCAGAGGGATATCAGCAGTTTATTCAAGCAAGAAGTATGTTAATACAAGCCTTTGGTGTATATGTTTTGAAAACTTCATTGAAGAAAAGTCATCAAAAATACTGCAATTTCATTATGCTTGGATGAAAGAGTGACTTGGGACATTAGTATCTTGTCTTCCCTTCAAAAACACTGTTGATTTAAACCTTAGCAATAAGTGACATTTTGATCTTGTTGCCATAGATATATTAAAACTTCTGTCAGGTTACTGCTTTGTGTCAGGTTCTGTCCCTAACATGTTCTTGATTAGGGAAAAAAATACTTGCCAGGAACAGATGAGGTTTAACATGGTATCAGCATTGTGGAAAAGTCAACATTTGTTCTGTAGTTCACTGCAAAACCAACTGCAATGAATGGCAAAGCTAATTAGAGTGGTAACAAAGGACAAAATATTGGAAGGGAAAGGAGGGCTGGGTCCTGAAATAAACTCATTCATTTTATCGCCCCTTAAAACACTAATGGAGAGTTCCTTTATCCACAGCTTAACAAAGTTATCGATTCAACTAGTCACGTTTGCCAATAGCTCCTGCTATGTATGGGGTTTATGTAATCGGCCAAGAAAATTACAGTTAAATATTAATTGAACATATGTGAAAAGAAAAAACAAATGGCCAAAATGCTGACCCAATTTTGGTCAATGTGGCATTGGGAAGTACTTGTAAAGTTGGATTTAAAGTCAAATTTTGTGGTGGCTGCATATTTCATCTATGGCCCTAGATTTGCAATTCAGATCTCTCTCATCAGGATAACAGTATCGTCACGTGTTGTGCTGCAAGACACATATTCAGCTGTAGAATTCATTCTGAGACAATTGCAAAGACAATGTAATCCCAGTAAACTTTTATGAATTTTCTACATTTGTTTTGTTAAATATTGTGGCAGTGGAATTCCACTTTTGTCAGGGATAATATATGAGGGACAAAGTTTGCCCTCCTACCTGAAGGATAAGTTTGCCCTCCTACTGAAGTAACTAGAAAATTAGGCAAAACATGAAGCAGTGATTTTCAGGACATTAAAGCAATGTGTAATATTTTTCCCCTGACAGATCAGACACCAATGAAGTGGGCTCGATGGTGGCTCAACCTACCACCCAAAGAAAACTCCCAAGCTACAGCCCACAGCATAGATGGGTGAATAGGGCATATTCTGCTGTTTCTCTGAGATGAGTTGGGGTCTGAGGTAGTTGAGGCCACTTAGAGTGCACAAGAGAAAGTAATGGAGAGGAGAAAACTACATAGACACTGAACTTCGAATATTGTTGCAGAGATTCCCTGATGTGTTCAGTCGGGAACGGATCAGCACATAAAAGTAAAACAAACTGCCAAGGGTAGAGAAAGAACTACCCAAAGATTGGGAGCCATTCACACTGTACCAGGGAAGGAACCTGTTTAAAAGCCAGAGTGAAAAAGTTCATAATTCATGAGGTTTGGTTAATGTCCTAATAAGGGTCTTGCCTTTATGGTGGGAAATTATTCCTAGACTAAACACTGTTCATGACCTACCTAACAAGTCTTAAGAGCAAGATCTGAAAGGAAATACTATTTTCAAGTAGCTTAACTGCATTGTAAATAATGTTCATAGATATTTTTAGGAATATAAAAATATCCAGCAACTAAAAAGTTCAAATTTGCAATAACATAATATTGTTAAGATGATAATACTCCTAATATTGATCTACAGATTCATTGCACTTCCCACTAACATCCCACCTAGATTGTTTTCCCAGAAATTGACAAACTTATTCTAAAATTCATATTGAAGTATAAGAATAGCCAAAGTAACATTGAAAAAATAAGAACAAAGTTGGAGGACTCACACATCCTAATGTCAAAACTTACTAGAAAGCTACAGTGATAAAAGACACTGTGATACAGGAATAAAGATAGACATATATACCAATGGATTAGAAGTAAAAGTAAAAAAATAAACACTTACCATTATGGCCTACTGCTTTTCAATAAAGGTGTCAATACAAAGCAATATGGAAAGAATAATATATCCAAAAAATAATGTTGAGGTAACTGAATTTTCACATGTAAAAGAATGAAGTTCTTCTCCTACCTCATATCATGCACAAAATTAGCTCAAAATGTACCATAAATCTAAATGTAAAAGCTACAATTATAAAACCTTAGAAGAAAACAGAGGAGTAAATCTTTGTGAACTTGGGCTAAATTAATTTCATTTTTCTACACATAACAACAAAAGCACAAGTCAAAAAAAGAAGATAAAGTAGATAAATTGAATTCCAAAATGAAAAGTTTTGGTGCTACAAAAGAGAGCATGAAGAGGTAGACTTAATATTCAGCATTGTACATTTATATAAACACACATTTGGCACATATAGTATTGTTGAGCTACAGTTTGGTAGAAAGAGAATATTCCAAATCACAAATTCCATTTAATTTACAATGATATAGAAGTTCTAGCATTTCTGGTGACCCATAGAATAGGAATTGATACAGCATATCTCATCACTACTTCCTTGGACTTATATCCCAGATTCCCTGACAAAGACTGAACAAGTCTCCACAAAGCTATCCATTCAAGGCAGCGTCTTAACTTGGTGTCCTCATGTCCTTTCAGAGCTTAAAATTCTATTCTAGGAATGACATAGATAATTTCTCTTCCATTCTTTTGTTTAAGAGAATAATTATAAACACTGTGTTATCTTTTTTATTGAATCTGACTCAGTATCATCCTGGCTGCCTTCTTAGGAATGATCTAGTACCCATTTTTACCTAAGTAATCACTCTTCCTTCTCTGACTTTGCAGAAAGCTCCTTTCTACATAACATTTTAGAGATTTTTACATACCTAACAGGCTGCTGGTGAAACAGACACTGATTCAAAAATAAGCAACTATAGTACAAACCTTGGTGGTTTATTTCTTTCCTGTTGATTGCAAACATCTCAGCTTCCTCTCTCAATCCATTTCATCTCCTTTACCCATATTAAATGATGTGGAAGGAGTTGACTAGCTCCTAATTAATATTTTCTTTTATCTGGTTTCAACCCATTGGATATTTTATATTGTTTTTGCTTTTGCTGTTGTTTTAGTTGCATTTTATAAAACCCAAGGACAACATTGTGAATTCAGTAGTCTCTGCAAAACAACTTTAATTTCCATGGTCAGAAAAGCCAAAAATGCCAATAAATCTGCTCCATGAAAGGAAATTTTATTATGCATATCGTTGTATGCCTGTCTGTGTGAGTGTGTGTGTGTGCTTCCAGGGGAAATAAATGAAGGTGGCATATTCTTAACAGACTTCAAGGTTTCCTACAAGTGAAGTAAAGACAGGTTTAACTAGAATGGTATCTTTAATTGCATTTCTAAAATTTAGAAAATGTCATTGTGATATAAAGGTAAAAAAAGAATTCCTACTTCCTCCTGACACAGACATTCCGAGATTTACTTCATCACTTTGAATTTCAGTTCCCTTTTCTGTCAAATAAAAAATCCCTTTAATAGAGAATCTTTCTCCTTTTTTGAAAATTACATGAATATGCATATCTCCTGACCAATGATGCTCAACAACCGGTAGCTATTATTAAGTACTATTTTTTTTTAATTCAAATTTCATGTTACAACACAATACCATAAAAATAAAGAATTTTAAAATAGACTTAAAAATAAACAGATATGGATGGCGACCAGATTCATGAAATTTACCAGGTTTGCCTTAGGATTTGACACCTAAGTATATTCAATGAAAATTCAAAATAATTTTATTAACTTAAAAGGTAGATCTAAAAATGACTGAAGATAAACATAGACAAAAACAATAGTTCAATAATCAAATCATCAGGTAACAACAACAACAAAAAAACGATAGTACTGAGAGGGAACATAGATGTCTCGTGTAATTCTTCATCTCAATAATAAAGAGGATTCTGTTAAACAGTTAAGGGGAGAATCTTGGAATCTGGAACCATCCCATATCACAAATACAAATGTTTAAATAACAAGACTATTGGAAAAGTTTACTAGATACATTGACCTTTATTTTAGTAACTGACATTAAGTGTTAAAGATCTTAGATGAGTGAAAGTTCAATCCATTTTCAATGGCAAGTAAGAAAAACAGTATCTGAGTAAACCTCATACAGACATTTGGAAGAAAATTTCTGACTGAGATGATATGGAGACACAAGACTTGGGCTTCAAATAAGAGTGTAGATTCTCATCCTTTAAGTATAAATGTTAGATACCTATCTTCTTGAGATTACTTCACTGCAGAGCTAGGATTAAGGCAGGAAGATGAATGAAGAAGGTATTAAAGTTTCATTCCAATGTCTGTAACTCAATGAGTTCCTTGAATTCACCATTTTCACCTTGTAACAGATTCAGCAATGCAGCAAAATTACCAGGCAACCCAATTTCTAAGGGTTGTCGCAATGTCACAGATAATTAAATAGAAACTAGGGTTTTGCCCTGGTTTCAATAAATTGGCCAGCTGGACCCCCAGCAACATCACCCTATGCAGTTATAGAGATCTAACAGCGTGTTAATGAAAGCCTCAAGGAGTCCCACAAACTATTGGGCGTTTTCTACAGGAAATATCACTCCAGGCAATTTCAGAATATTTATCTAGTATTCCTATATCAAAAAAATAAGTTTATAAGAGTATATGGTACATGCATGTACGTGTGTATGTAAATGTTAAGTGGCCTAAAAGACTTTGGAAATTAGTGGAAAATGATGGAAAAATGGCAAACAACACCCCTCCTACATAGCTCAGTTAATCTAAAAATTCACAAGCTGTCAATAATTAGTACTCAAAGGGAAGATCCATTTCTATTTAATTAAAGCACAAGCTGGTCTGTTCTATTTAGAAATGCTAGGGTAAAATAAATATTCTTCCCCACCTCCATTTTTTGAACCCACTTTTCTAATGCTTGACACTGCTCATAGTTAGCTTGCTAATACTGTTAACATTGAAATTAGTCTAAGAAAAATAGTTAGAAGTTTGAAAATGAGAATATAAAATAACTTATGTACAATTAAATTCAATTTGAAAACTGAAGAGAATGTAAATATCATTTAACATTTTTGAAGAACTGGATTAGCTTAAAGAAATCTGTAGAATAAAACAAGATGAGGTATAAAGTTCTATACATTCTTCTATTTTTTATCAGCTAAGTAATTATTGTATTTTTCCCATTTATTCAACCATTCATATCAATAATGCTAATGCTATTTTAATAAGATTGTTTTAGAAAGATTAATATTATTATATTTTCCTAATTTGGGGGAACAATAACGATAATAATAATAATAATACCAGATTCTATTAGGGCTATTTCTTGCTCAGCCTGTTGAAGAGAAAAGTGATCTAATTATAAGATTCTTTCGCCAGTGAACCACCCTTGAGTGTAAATTTCAATGATAATTTTGCCACTTATCAGAACAGTTTGAAAATTGCACATATTGACTTTTACATCTTTAATTTTCAAATCTAAACATTACTACCCTTAAACGCTTTAATGAAAGTTAAAATGATATAGTAGTAACTTTCAAACTAAACTTTAAGGATATTGCTATTGTCTAAACTATTTTTAAGTGTGGGTTCCTTTTCTTACCAATATATGTTATAAATATTACCCATATACAAACAGTTATGTTGGCCAAAATAAAGCCTTACTACAAATGCCTCCTAGCAAATTGTGACACATATCTGTAAACATTTTATCAAAAAATCCCTAAATCACAAAATAAATTTATAACATAATTTAGTTTTTAAGAGAAGAATCAATCTTTTCCTGATGTGTTGTCCTAGATAATTAACATATTTTCCCTATAATTTAATAATAAAGAAGCTTTCATACAAAAATATGCAAAGGGACAGAGAGACATGAATATATAGAGATAGTTATTAACATAATGTTAACAAGTTACCTCATGTGGTGGGATTATTTTCAAGTTTGATTTTACATAACTTTCAACATTTTAAAAACTAACTATATTAAGTGTATTGCTTTTTTAATGATAGATATGAACATTATTTTTATAATTTGTCTCATGATTAAATAGAATAGCTTAGGTCCTTAAAGGTAAACACATTAATATGTCGGATTCAGGAGGAAAAATAATACATCTTTATGTCAATTAAAGCTCTGCACATTTAATTGATAGAAGTGAAAAAAAATCTCATAGCTATGATTGCCTTATAGATATGACATTTATCTAATTCTTGCTAGTTTCTAGACACTTAATTTTTTATTTAATAGACTATTGTAATTTTTCACATTATAGTAACTTGGAATAGTTTCATTTTGACTCCTTCAGTAAATGTCTTATTGCAACTTGCCTCTATTTCTCTTAAGGGGGGCTAAACAAATGCAACACTATGAGATTAGTACAACAAACGCATCTACAATTGTAGTTTTCTTGTTGGAGGAAGAAAAGATTAAAGTTTTGCATAGGGAAAATGAAAAGTAAAGTCTTACAAATTTCTTCATATAAGGTAATTCTAAGATTTGATAAATGTATAGTTTTCCAGGGCCACATATCAGAAAAACTAGACTAGTTAGTGCTATCTTTGATTCTTTGTTGTCTGTTTTTCACCTGTTTCACACGTTCAACAAACCATTATTCTATTTTGCTTCCATAAATGTTCTCCAATCTCTGGCTTAAAGTACCATTACTCCAAGCTGGTATCCCACTCTGTCCATTCTTCTTTCTTCCCCATCTCACAAGAGTTAATTTCTAAAGCAAACAGTGAGCCATTCCACGTCGTACTTTTAAACACAACAGGGTGCATTATTGTTGATGCAATTGTGGTAGATTGAGTCATTTGCCCCAACTAAAGACATGATCTTAATCCTAAACCATGTTTTTATCATTTCAAATATACACAAATAGAGTCTTTTGAAGATGTTATTATTAGTTAAGGTGTGGCCAGACTGTATCAGGATACATTTTAGTCCTTATTACTAGAGACCTTATGCAGACAGGATATTTGGGCAGTCAGTGAATAGAAACCAGAAAACAGCAAAAAGACATAGAAGCCAGAAGTCTGAGAAATCAATAGGAAGAGAGAATGAATTCAGCAGATATCCATGTGATGAAAGGACCACCATCACCAGAATTTCACTGACTCTGGGAAAAAGCATGGCCTTGCTGACATCTTGATTTTTTTTTACTTCTAGCTTCTATATTAAGAGACTGTAAATTCTTGTTGCTTAAGCCGCCCATTACATGACATTTTAAAATAGCATCTCTGGCAAAGCAAGACAGCAATAGACTCCAAATTATTTATAAAGTCTCTCAAGCCCTTTCATATGTGATCTAAAATATACTTACCATCTTTCAATTAGCAAACTCTGTTCCACCAACACCTCTACCCATAATATACCTTACTCTTCTTTCATCAGTTCCTATAGCCTAGATATCCATTGTTTCTCTTTCTTTGCTCATGCTGACACTGTATATATACCGCCTCAATTATACCAATGCATTTTCTAATCAGAATAATTCCTGTTCTGATAAAAGTAACAACTCTTTCTCTCTTTGCATTCCGTAGTGTTTTATAAAAACATTCATTATAATATTCAGTACACTTTGACTCAGTTAATTTTTACAGGTTGATATTTTCTCCACTATGATATAAACTCCTCAATGGTGAGGATTATGTCTTGTATCTCTGGGGTCTTAACATCAAGCATGTAAAAAAAGGAATAAAAGAATATTCCAATATTTCAAGCACCTAATAGTTCTTTTACTAAGAATTATATATAGAATTTAAAACTATCATATTCATCTTTTATTTTGTAATGAGTTTCTGACAATGTACTTCTCTTTCTGTAATCCTGCATTCTAATTGTATACCAACCGAAATAACAATAATGACAAAAGGTAAACTGATTTTTTTCCATTCGCATATGCTGTTTCTTCTCCCAAATACTCTCACTTTCTATTAGATAGATCACTCTTGAATATCCTTCAATAAATTCACTCTAGGGTAGAACAAAATTAAAACTGAATTCACCATTTTTTTTTAATTGACAGTATTGAAAAGACCTAGCATAATAAAGTTTTAAATACTTATGCTGCTATAAAATATGTCCAACAGTTCCTTTTTTCTCAAAGTTAATATCACCACCTCACCCTTATTAGGCAATAAAACAGAAGAAAATATAAAGTATTTAAATTTTGTAAGTGATAAATAATGCTTGTGTGATCTTGGGAATGCTTCACAAGTGACTACTTTTATCTGGGGACTATTTTTAAAAGATAAGGCAGTTAAATATGATGATTTAGGGATGATTGGTTTTCGTGTATAATAAAAACCGGGCTTCACATTTTCTGAAAATGACTCCTTTTTTTATCACACTTGAACTCATTTTATTTCTTCTCACTATGTCAACAAGATAAAAGCTTGTTTTTTTCTCCTTTATAATTGAGACTATTTTTACTGTGGACAACTGAAAAAAAAATAGAGAATCATAGAATTCAAATATTTTATGTGGGAAGTCTTTTATAAGGAATAACATCTGTTTGAGGTTCTTTTTTGGAAATTAAGCATAGAGATGATTATTTAAAAATTGGCATGGAATTTTATGATATACATTCTCAAGATCCTTATTTCCATAGTAACATAAAGGAAAAAATGTCTAAACTGCAAAGAAATTGTTGGATTATAAATAATCTAAAGGAAGTTGGGCAGTAGGATCAACAAAAATAAAAAGCATGATGTAAGAAAAGTTGGGGATCTATTTGTGTACGTCAGTGGGACTTTTAAATTTTGTCTTCTGACAAAGTCTTCACTGTCCTTTATATTGGTGAAATAATTGCTTTCACTCCATTATAATTTTTTTTAAATCAAACTGGAAACGTTGATAATTAACTGACATGTCCCCATCTTGGAGTCAAACTAAGTAAAGGAAAGACGTTTTTCTTTATCTTATCTCTGCCAGTGAATATCATTTGTTCATCTTTAATATTACTTTGGTTCAATAGGAAAACAGGAAGAATTCTCAGGTATCTCAAATGTACCATCTTTTGTGACTTCCTATCTATTAAGCAGATGGAGTGATGTCCAATGCCCACAACAGTCTTTAACTTATACTTAAAGGCTGGCAGCCACACCAAGTACCAAGAATTCTGCCACCTGAAGGAAAGCACATCTTCTTTAACCTCTCTGTCCTGGTTGTCTAACTCCAAGTATCAGTGCCCAAACACCAAGAAAAACTGTGTCCCAGAAGTGTCTTATACTGTGTTGATAAAAGCAGTGCCAATAGTAGCAAGACAAATGAAAATGAGCATTTATTGAGCACTTACTATAAAGAAAATGATGGCTAACTTTCAAGTCTCAAGATAGTCCATCCGGTTCTCTCAAAAACTCTACTGATATATGATATCGTGCTTATTCATAATTACATTCCTTTTTTTCTTCATAAGCAAGAGCATGCATTAAGGGGAAAAGGTTTGACACTTGAGTGTCATAGATATCAGACTAAGGGTACCCCATATTAAATTGCTGGAAGTAAGAGTGATGTGAGAGGACGGAGTTTCGGAGAAGAACAAGCATGTTCATAAAAAGAAAAGGGTTGACAGAAAAACTACAGAGATATCAGGAAACAAATCATGGGGAATCTTGTAAGCCTTGTTCTCACCTTATGCTCAGTAGCCAGTAAGTTTTAAGTAGCCAGTGAAGTTTTAAGCAGCAAATAAAGGAATCATATTTAAGCTTTAAGAGAATGTTTTGCCTGCAATATGGAAAATGCTTTGGGTAAAAGCAACATTGATGGAAAGAGATCAATTAGCAGATTGTTGCATTTATCTAGGTGAAGTTAATGTTGGCTTGATCTAAAGCATAATTTCTGAACCTCAGTACTACAGACAGTTTGGGCTAATAATTCTTTGATATAGGGGGTCTGGCATTGTAGGATGCTTCACAGCATCCCCATCTTCTACCACTAGATGACATCACCACCCCCTCTCCCAGCTATGACAACCAAAAATTTCTCCAGGCATTGTCAAATTTCCCGGGGAAAAAAGTCCCTGATTGAGAACAACTGATCTAAGGTGATGTTATTATTAAATGTAAAGGTTGAGGGAAAGGGATTAGCTATTTGGAAAAGGGTTTGAAAAAATGTGTTTTCTATTTCTACTGGGAGTAGAAAATAGGGAGGTGATGTTCTTAGATTTTGTTCTTGAAAATAAATGGTGGAACTCTCTCTCTCTCTCTCTCTCTCTCTCTCTCTCTTTCTCTCTCTCTCTCTCTCTCATATTTAATATATATACTTTTTTTCTTATATATGTTTGTTATACATGTTCATGGACCAAAGTACTCAAGACAGGAAGATCATGGAATTCAATATTTGAATTGAGATATTATTACAGAAAACCAATGAAAAATGAGGAGGGCCTCAAATAAGAACATAACAGTTGGAACAGAAGAAAAACAAAGGGAAAAATTTAGTGTTTGTGGTTGTTTCAAGTTCTATGTACCCCAGAAAAATATGTTCTTCACATCTAATTCATTCCTATATGTATGGACTCATCATAAGTAGGACCTTTGTTGAATGCACTTCACTTAAGGTGTAGCCCAGGGTGGGTATTAATCCTAATATAGGAGTCCTTTAAAAGTAGAATGAAATTCAGAGAGAGCAGAAGCCACAAAAGCAAGAAGCTGAAATTCAATGGAACTCACAAGAGGATAGAGAGACCAGAAGAAGCCACCCTGTGCACTGCCATGTGACAGAGGCTTCAGGGACCACCTCAGCACACCAGTCTTTGGGAAGAAAGCATTGCCTTGATGATACCTTGATTTGAACTTTCTTTTATCCTTAAAACAGTGAGCAAATGCATTTCCATTATTTAACCTGACCCAAATTCACGGCATTTATTTGAGCAACCCAGGAAACTAAAATAGAGACTTAGTGGGGAAATGAGGTAGACATATACGTTAAGGATGAGTCCAAATTTCCTTGTTTGAGTAAAATAAAGTATTGTATCAAAATAACTATTTTGGAGAATATGGGAAAAGTAGCATGTTTGGAGAGTGTTAAGTTCAGGAAACTTAAATCTTAGGCACACATCATTAATAATGTCAGGGAATGCAATAGAATTATTTTCTTATTTAGAGGTTGTATATGACTTTAGGAACATAATTAATAGGGCAAATCAAAAAGGAAAAAATCACCTCATTTTATCAGGAAAAGCTGTTTCAATTTCATGTTACGGTACAATACTTTTATTGGTACACTTAGGTTTGTGAAGATAAGGGGAAAAAAAAGATGTTTGAAGAAATGGAAAGGAAAAAGTTTTCAGAGTTAGAGCAAAGGCATATGATTATTTTTGAGCTTTTATTAGTAGAATCTATACTTGTTACTTTGCATAGGATGTGTCTGGTGAAACAATAAATATTGCCTATACAACTTTTATTAGGCATGTAAGCTTCACTTCTATTTCTAATGAGAGATGTAGGAATTTATTTATCAAAAGCCTGCAAGTTTGCATGGCAATTCTCTATATTCTTTGTAAATATAAAAAAGGAAACTAAATTTTAAAAAAATTTATTATATTAATATTATTACTATAGCTGTTATAGTTATTGTTATTATTAAACTCTCCAGAACCAGAATAACATCTTTTAGGAAGCAGAAGAAAATTTGAAAATTTTAATACTTTATTCTTAAAAAAAGTAATTCTGTAATATATTATTAATCTTTAAAATATAAGTTCCTATCCAATCTGAATTTTTAAATAATTATTTTGATGAAATAAATACTTGAAAATCTAGGTTTCATTATTTAAGTGGTTAGTGATAAAATTTAAACTTAAATTTTAGCATTAGAACTCATTCTCTAACCCTGTTATGTTAACCGTATTCTTCATACTTCCAATAAGATGTTTTAGAATAGATTTTACCAGCTTTAATGTTTATGAAATAGATATATAATAAAAATAGTCACAAGAGGATTATCCAGTAATAATTGTGGTAATATTTTAACATAAAGATTTTTGTATTTATGCTGATCAATATAATAATCATATATGTTTTTGAGAACTGCTTTATTATCTGTCTATATTTATTGGCCAATTTCAAATAGACTGACATCATAATTCTAAATCTCTAAATTTTATTACATTATTGGTAATGTAATATTTGTAAATGTAAATGTAAAATGTAATACATACCAAATGTATTTAACCAATCTCTTTAATATTGAAAAAAAAAAAGTTGTAACTAATATTTAGATCCTATGCACAATATCATTATAACTGCCTTGGTTTATAAATTGTAGTTTGTCGATTAAAATCTTCCTAATTTGTAGCAAGAAATTCCTGGGTTACAAGGAATTCCGATTTTTGAATCTTTTTTTTTTTTAAACCTGGGATAATGTGTTGATTTACTCCTTTACTAGCTATATATAATTTTCCCATTTTCCTACATCTTTTAAGACACAGGGCTGTAATTGATTTTTTAATTTGTAGAAACAATGTAGGCACTGTTCTGAAACCATTATGACTAAGTATATTCATTATGTTACACATTCAGAAAACAAAATGAAGCAAAACACTTTGCACTGAGAGATAAACTATGATAATTGTGTCACTCCATTTAGTTCTAGATTCTAAGTTAAGTAATATCCTGGGCATTTCCCCACAGTCTCTAGTTCCCTAATGAAATAACTCAATCCCTAAATTGCATATAGATCTTATCTGAAGCTATGACTTTAGTTTGGTGGATATGATTATGATGTGAGAAAATGTTTTTCACCGTAAATAGATAACTATAAACCTAGTAAGTCTGAATATTTTGACATGCTTTTTAAATTTCATTTAAAACACTTGATTTTTTTTAACTTCTAAAACCTGAACTTCCTCTGCAATTCTTTGAATGCAAGATTCTTAATTTTTGTAAATATTCATTTCTCTATATTTTTCTTTCACTAATATCTCCTATCTCGTAAGTTTAAAAACATGATTTTTTCAGTGTAAATGTACTTTACCAATATGATTACTAGGTATTTTTATATACTTTAATAGATTAATATTTCATTTCTATTTCTTCTTTTGCTCCGTACATGTTTTTGTCTGTATTTCCGTACAAGATATTTTACTGATAATATTCATTAAATATATCACTATTATTACAAATGACACTGATTTTCTGTTTCTATTCTCTTTTCTTGTCAAGCTGTTTAAAATTATTTTACAGTGAAATCTATTAAATTTCTACATCACATTTTCTTGTTTTAAAAAGCCATTTTTGTCCTAAGACTAAAATTTGCATTTCCCTAACTTTAGCTCTTCTAATACATTCATGATTTTATTTTCAATATTTATATCACTAACACATTAGATTTAAATGTAACGAGCTCTGTGTTCAGCTCTTTCCATTTTAGCTTGGAGTATGAACAAATTAATGACCTCTCTGAGTTTCAATTTCTTAGCTTTAAAAGGAGGTTGAGTGTATCTACCACATTGGTTGTATTATAGGGAATAAATTAGATAATCTATAGATATGGTCTAGAACACTTCCTGACAATTGTAAATACTAAATAAATGGTGATGAAGAGGATTTATGAATTCATACATATGAGATTTTGAGTTGTAATGCTCCTAAAACTTTTTTAAACTTAGAAGTATAATATTATGGACATTCAAGAGGTATTTAATTCAATTTTTAATTTGATTTGATATTCATTTTTGAGAATTTATGGAAACAATATAGACAGTGTCCTAAAACCATTATGAATAAACTTGTACAGTATGTCTCAAAGTCAGAAAATAAAATGAAACAAAGAGAATAGGCTCCAAAGTAATTTCAATAAAAATATTTTCATTTGGAATTGCAACAGAATGACAAATTAACCAGTGCTCAAAAATATTGGACACATAAAGAACATTTCCTGACATGGAAGCTCTGGACATAGGAGGCTTAGATCTTTGTTCTTCCACTCTTTTAAATGGAATAATGCCATAAATAATGGATGGTTAACCGTGATGGCAGATCAACAAGCAATGATAAACACAAAAATGATATAAGACAGAGTGTTTCTGTTCAATATCCTTCAAGTAGTTTCAGATTTAGATTAACTCTAGGCATCCAGGCATCTGAGCTATCACGATGAATATCTAAATTGCTTTCTCACAAGTTCTACAAAGCAGTCTCTTTACTTTATCTACTCATTTTAGATGGCACCTCATTGAATTTCTCCTAGGCAATTTACTTTCTGCAAAGCTCACATTTCTCTGTCAATAGAGAAATTTCTTGGGCTGTGTGCTTTTTAACTTTAGCTTAATAGCATGGGGGCTTTCTTTAAGTTTTACTGTCAGCAGAATAGCACTAAGTTAACATTTATATGTCCTTTTTTCACTAAATAGCACGAGAAGACAGCATTATGCTAAGGGCAATGTGGGTATTAATTTTCTCTATGGTTTTTACAATTACTTGAATGCATCCCTAATGAAAACTAATATGTTTATCAAGCTTAAGTTGTTTTAATTAACATAAAAACCATAGCATGAGTTGCCTGTAAGTTATAGAAGGTAGACGTTTGAAATGAGAATAAGCCAAAAGAGTTCAGGATTCAAACTCATCTGGTATTAAAGAGTCTATGCTAAGAGTAGTATGAGGAAAAAGTTCAATTTATCTAAAGAAATATATTCTGATTAAAATATTGACATTTAATTTTGTTCTTTTAATAGTTGCTATATAGCAACTCCTATATAATTATCCATATTTGGTTTTGAAAAATTAGAAAAACAGAACTCAAAATAAATTCACCAGTAGTATTACCCACAGATAAAAAATATGGTAAACACACATAAATAAAAGTACAAGGGTTAATTCCACTCATTCAGCTACTTAGTCAGCTTTTTATTCATTTAACATTAAATTATTACACTTTTAAATTATTTTTTCTTCATTCAACAAATAATAATTAAGCGCCTACAATTTTCCACAACAATATGGTACTTATGTCATAAACATAAATTTATGAAACAGTCATCACTGTTCTTTTATGGAGCTTATGTGCATATATATATATATATATATATATATATATATATATATATATATATATTTTTTTTTTTTTTACTGTATGGCATCGCATTTCAGTATTTTTCCATGTGAGTATCCCATTATTGCAGCAACATTTGTTGAATGTTTAATAGTTTGTTTTTCACTTTTTGTTTGTTTTGCTTGTTTTTTGGGGGGTGGATGAGAAGTGCATAGACAGGGACTCAAACCCAGGTCTCCTGCTGGAGCTTATATTTTGATTTAGAAGATGGAAAATGAACAAATGAACACATAATTAAAATATACACTTGTGTTCATAGCTATAAATATGAACACAATTGCAAATAATGAAGGAATGAATAAAAAATGACAATTAAGAGCTAAAGAGATAGCTGCTAAAATAAAGTGGGTAAAAGATGGCATTCTACAGGTCATATTTGGCCTGGGCTGGAAAGACAAAACAATGTCAGCCTTTATATATATAAATAAGTATAGGCTTGGGTGTTAAGTATCATCATTCTAGGCATAAAGAACATAAAGACCTTAGATGAAAAAAGCTTTCTTTTGAGAGAACCAATTTAAAAATACCACTCCAGAGTCTAATGGGAAAGGAGAAATAAGTAGTAAAGTGAGGGAGAAATCAGATTATTTGCAGCTATATATTTGAAGCACATGAATCTGGGCTGGCCTTTTGACACATTTTGCCCAACAGAATGCAGTAGAAATGATGCTGTGCCAGATACAGGACCAACTCTTAAGAGATCTAACACAACCATTTTCACTCAGTAATGCAATTGTCATATAAGAGGGTCAACTACACTGAGAAAATCATGCTGCAAGGAAACCCAAGCCATTCACATGGAGTAGCTATATGGAGGAGCACTGAAATGCCAGAAATGTGAGTGATATCATCTGGAATGTTCCAGCTTAGCCAGCCACCAGATGAAGGTAGCTAAGTGAGTGACCTTAAACTATATCATTGAAAGCAGAACCACTTAGCCAGTCCCTGCCCAAATTCCCAAAAAAACAAAACTGTGAAAAATGTTTGTTTTATACCACTAAATTTTGTAGTAGCTAATTACCCAGCAATATTTGAGAAACTATAAACATATGATGCAGTATAAGAGAATTAATTACATTTAAAATTCATTAAAAGATAAGATATATGACATATTATAATATAATTTCAGATAGTGAGAATATTTTTTCATCTTTCCTAAGCAATTATAATTTGATGGCATTCCCCAAATTAACAACATAATATTGAATCACAAATCAATAAACTAAACCATTAGTTGTGTGCGGTTAACTCTTGTTTCTGTATTCCCACTGGTGGGAAAGTAGGTACATATTATTGACAGATTCCTGGTATTAGGTTCCTTCTGCTATTATATGCAGATCTATTTCAACATCTCTGTGATTAGGTTGCTAAACTGAAAATCTCACAGAAAATTTTGAAAAACACTAACAGCACATATTAAATCATATGCTAGATTTTTATCAGAAGTACATGATGTGTGTATATATATATATATATATATATATATATATATATAAAACATTATTTATTGTGAGATATATATACAAGAAAGCATTAAGTTTGGTATGGGTTACAGTTCCACAATTTCAGGTTTTTCCTTCTAGCTTTTCCAGGACTAAAAGAAATATCAATATAATGATCCAGCAGTCATCACAGTTTACCATCTGCTTCTCAATGGATCCTTCAGCAGCCTCCATACATTGAGCATCATGAATAATGTCCAAAGTAAACAACCCATGCCTCATATTATCCACATTTAGTTGTACAATCATCAACCTCTCAATCTTAGAAAATTTTCATTGTTCCAAAGAGAAAAATGACAAACAGACCCTCATCAAATAGAAAATCCAAAACTTCCCTTAACACTTATCTTTCCTCCAGTTATCCACTGCCAGCATTACTGTGGTACTGTTGATGTCTTCCTGTTAAATATAGGTCAAAGCATGCAATAGTACTTTTCTCCTTACACTTTTCTATTATTGACTCTTTGCATAAGGTTTATACCTTTGAAGTAGTTCAATGAAGACATTATTTATATTTGTAGTGTTAATCAGTGGGATACATGGCTCTATACAATCCTTTCAAGTATGTTCACCTTCAATATGGCAATATTACATATGACTCTGCTAATAAACTGCCTTTTCTTCTACTACCCTGTTACATTTAAGATAAACCTCACTAGCTAACCATTCAACCATCCGCATATTCTGTATATCTCTATGTCCCCTATATTCTACTTTATATGCCTCTGAGTTTACCTTTAACAAGGTCATAATAGTGAAATCAGTATCTATCCTTTTGTGTCTGGCTTATTTCACTTAGCATTATGTTCTCAAGTTTCATCCATCTTGTCATATGTTTCAAGACCTCATTTCATCTTTCTGCTGCATATATTCCACAGTATATATATACCACAATTTGTTTATCCACTCATCTGTTGATGGGCAATTGGATTGTTTCCACCTTTGGGTAATTGTGAATAATGCTGCTATGAACGTTGGTGTCAAAATGTCTGCGTCACTGCTTTCAGTTCTTTTGGGTATATACTGAGTAGTGACATTGCCAGATCAGAGGACAACTCAATATTTAGTTTTCTAAAGAACCACCAAACTGTCTTCCATAGCAGCTGTACCATTATACAGTCCCACCAGCAATGAGTAAGTATTCCAATTTCTCCATATCTTCGCCAACATTTGTAGTTTCCTGTTTGTTTAATGGCAACCATTCTTAAAGGTTAAGGTGATATCTCATTTTATAGTCTTAATTTACATTTCCCTTATAGCTAATGAAGATGAGCATCTCCATGTTCTTTTTGGCCATCTGTATTTGATCTTTAGAAAAATGTCTCTTTATATATTTAGCCCATAATTGGGTTGTTTGTTCTCTTTTTGAGTTGTATGATTTCTTTATGTATATGGGATACCAAACCTTTATCTGATATGTGGTTTCCAAATATGTTCTCCCATTGAGTTGGATGTCTCTTCACCTTTTTGACAAAGTCCTTTGAGGCACAGAAGCATTTCATTTTGAAGAATTCCCCTTAATATATATTTTTTCATTGTTTGTGCTTTGGATGTAAAGTTTGAGAAGCTACCTCCTATTACTATATGTTGAAGGTGTTTCTTATATTTTCTTTTAGAAGTTTTATGGTACTGGCTCTTATATTTAGCTCTTTGACCCACTTTGAGTTAATTTTTGTTTAGGATGTAAGGTAAGAGTCCGCTTTCATTCTTGGCTATTGATATCCAGTTATCCAATGCCCATTTATTGAAGAGACTATTATTTCCTAGTTCAGAGGATTTGGGGGCTTTGTTGAAAAATCAATTGACCATAGATTTGGTGGTCTATCTCCACACTCTTGATTCAATTCTATTGGTCAATACCTCTTTATATGAGTAACATGCTGTTTTCACCACCATGGCTTTATAATATTTTTTAAAATCAGAAAGTGTTAGTCCTCCCACTTTGGTCTTCTATTTTAGGACATTTTTAGCTATTCAAAGTCTTTCTCCCTTCCAAACGAATTTGATAACTAGCTTTTCTAAGTCTCCAAAATATGTTGTTCAAATTTTGATTAGTATTGCATTAATTTGTAGATCAATTTGAATAGAATTGACATCTTAACCTTCTTGTTTATAAGCAGGGAATGTCTTCCCCCTTATTTAGATCTTCTTTGATTTCTTTTAGCAATGTTTTATAGTTTATTGTGTACATACACTTTGCATCCCTTGTTAAGTTCATCCTTAGATACTTGATTCTTTCAATTGCTGTTTTGACTGGAAATTTTTCTTTAATTGCCTCCTCAGTCACTGCTTGTATATTGAAACATTACTGATTTTTGCATCTTAATCTTATCCTGCCACTTTGCTGGATTTGATTTTTGGCTCAAGAAGCATTACCATAGATTTCTCAGGATTTCCCAAGTATAGTATTCATGTCATCTGAAAGTAATGACCTTTTTACTCCTTCCTTTCTGATATTGATATATTTTGTTGGTTTGTTCTGCCTGATTGCTCCAGCTAGAACTTATAGTACAATGTTGAATAAGTGGTGACAGAGGGCATCTTTGTCTTATTCCTGATCCTATGGGGAAAGCTTTCAGTCACTCATCATTTAGTAGGATGCTGACTGTGGGTTTTTCATATATGCCCTTTATGGTATTGAGGAAGTTTCTGAAATGAGTCAGGTACTATTTCTTTTTCCTGATTGTTTTGGACATGTTTGAGCAGGATATGTGTTAATTCTTTTAGGAATGTTTGATAAAATTCCCCTGTGAAGCCATCTGGCCATGGGATTTCCTTTGTAAGAATATTTTTTTACGACTGATTGAATCTCTTGTATTTAGTTTGTTAAGATCTTCTATTTCTCTCAGATCAGTGTAGGTTTTTCATATGTTTCTACAAATTTTTCCACTTCATCTAAGTTTTCTAGTTTCCTATTATATAGGTGTTCAGAATATCCTTTTGTGATTTTTTTAAATTTCTTCAGGGCCCATGATAACAACCCCCTCACATTTCTTACTTTTTTATTTGCATCCTCTCTCTCTTTTTCTTTGCCAGTCTAGCTAGGGGTTCATTGATTTTATTGATTTTCTCAAAGAACCAATTTTTAGTTTTATTGATTCTTTGTATTGTTTTGTTGTTGTTGTTGTTCTTCAATTCATCTATTTTTGCTTTAATCTTTGATATTTTTCTTCTTTTTGCTTTGGGGTTAGTTTGCTCTTCTTTCTTTAGTTCCTACAGATGAGCAGTTACGTCTCTTATTTCTGATCTTTCTTCTTTTTTAATATAGGCATTCTGGGCAATAAATTTCCCTCTCAGCACTGCCTTTGCCCCATCCCAGTTCTGCTATATTGCATTCTCATTTTCGTTTGTCCCCAGATAGATACCAATTTCGCTAGCAATTTATTCTTTGACCCACTGATTGTTTGTGTTTTTTAATCTCCATATATTTGTGAAAGTTCTGTTCTTTGGTGGTTCTTGACTTCCAGTTTCATTCCACTGTGATCAGAATAAGTGCTTTGAATCATTTCAATCTTTTAAAATTTATAAAGACCTATTTTGTGCCTCAGTATATGATCTATCCTAGAGGATATTCTATAAGCACTAGAGAAGAATGTATATCTTGGTGTTTTGGGGTGTAATGATATTTTTATGTCTCTTAGATCTAATTTATTTATCACATTGTTTAAGTTCTCTATTTCCTTGTTAATCCCTTGTCTGGTTGTTCTGTCTATATAGAAGGGTTGTGCATTGACATCTCCCTCTACTATTTTTGAAATGTCTGTTACTCCCTTCAGTTTTGCCAATGTTTGTCTCATGCACTTTAGAGTGTCTTTGTTGGGAGCATAAATATTTTTGACTATTATTTCTTCTGGGTGACTTTTCCCTTTTATTAATATATAGTGTCCTTCCTTGTCTCTTATGAAATCTGTATTAGTATTTTAAGCTGCTGGAGTACAATATACCAGAAAGGGAATCACTTCTAAAAAGGGAATTTAAGATGTTGCAAGTTTACAGTTCTAAGCCTATAAAATGTCCAAACTAAGTCACTAACAAGAGGTAACATTCACACAAGAAAGTCTGATGCTGTCCTGAACACCTCTGTCATCTGGACAGACACATGGCTGGCATCTACTGGTCCCTTGCTCCTGGGCTCCATTACTTTCAGTCTCTGTTTCCTGTGGGGGTTCCTTGCTTGGTGTCTGTGAGCCTTCACTTAGCTCTTCTGGGACACAACTCTGGGTTCTAGCTTGCTTGGTATCTCATGGGAAGGCACACAGTCATGTTTTCTGGGTCCTGCATCTCCAAACATCAGAGTCTTGTGTTGACTCTGCCAGATCTGAAGCAACTGTTCTCCAAGTGTCTGCATCTGTGTCAGTGCTGAAGTTTCTCCAAAATGTTTTCATTTTAAAGGGCTCTAGTAAACAAATGGAAACCCACCTTAAATGAGTGGAATTGCATCTCCATCTAATCAGGAGGTCACAGCTACAATTGGGTGTGCCACATCTCTGGGAGATATTCTAATTAAAATTTCCGCACTACAATATTGAATAAGGATTAAAAAAAAATGGCTGCTCCCACAAGAAAGGATCAGATTAAAATATGGCTTTTCTGGGGTACATAACATTTTCAAATAGGCACAACATCTTTATATTAAACCCTATTTTTCTGATTTTGGTATAGTTACACCTGTCTCCTTTTGGTTACAGTTTGCAAAGAACAACTTTTTCCATTCTTTTGCTTTAAATTTAATTGTATCCTTGGGTCTAAAATAAGTCTCTTATAGGCAGAATATAGCTGAATCATATTTTTTGCTCCACTCTACCAATCTGTATCTTTTAATTGTGTGTTTAGTCCATTACCTTTCAAAGTTATTACTGTAAAGGTATTTCTTGATTCTACCATCTTATCCTTTGATTTTTATTTGCCAAATCTATACATTATATTCCCTCCTCCTCTTTTTATCCTTTGTGTCACCTTTGTTCGAAGCTTCAGTTCTGTGTGCTCTCCAGATCTCTCTCCCCTGTCTTCCTCCCCCGCCTCCCAAGTAGACAGAACTTGTAGAGCTGGTCCCTTGATGACAAATTTCTCTCAGCTTTTTTCTGTCTGTGAATATTTTAATCTCTCCTTCACTTTTTAAAGACACTTAGTTGGAGAAATAATTCTGGCCTAAAAGTCTTTCTCTTTCAGATCTTAACTATGTCATATCACTGCCTTCTCACCTCACAGTGCCTGTTGATTAGTCCATACTCAGTCCTATGTTGTTTCCCTTGTATGTGGCAGGTCACTTTTCTCTTACCCTTTCAGGACTTTCTGCTTCTCTTCGACATTTGACAGAGTGATTAGAATGTGTCATGGAGTAGGCCAATTCTCTTTGGGGTTCATTGGGCTTGTTTGATTTGCATATTTTTGCCTTTTGTAAGGGTTGTGAAGTTTTCCTCCATTATCTCAACTAGTTTCCTAGTCCTTTACTCTTCTCTTTTCCTTCTGGGACACCAGTGATTCTTATATTTGTACACTTCGTGTTGTCCATAATTTAGTTGAGATCCAATTCCAATTTTCCTTTTTCTTCCCATTTGTCCTTTCATGCATTCAAATTCAATTATCCTGCCCTCTATTTCACTTATTCTTTCTTCTGCTTCTTCAACTCTGCTGTTGTCTCCAGTATATTTTAAATTTGGTCTACGGTATCTTTTATCTCTATGAGATTTGCTATTTTTCTATTTATTCTTTCAAATTCTTCTGTATGCTCTTCTAGTGTCTCCTTGATATCCTTTATGCCATTAGCCAACCCATTGAATTTATTTGAGACTTGTGTGACTATCTTTGATTAGTTGTTCCAAATTCCACATTTCCTCTAGTATTTTATTTGGGTTATTTAGCTGGACCATGTCTGCCTGAATCTTCATATGTTTGGGATTTCCTGTTGATTTCAAAGCATTTGATTATTTTGATAGGGTTATTTTGAAAGTTGATTTCTCTCACTTGTCGAAGGTTTTGTATTTTCTTGTTTGTATTGACGGTCTCTTTTGCACTCGATTTCTCAGTAATTCCCTGCAAAACCAAAGCCTGAAGCTCATGCAAGGGATACATTTCTATATGAGTACCTGTTTGAATCTAGATAAATAGGTTGCCAGATAGAACTTTCCATTTCTTCCCAGCAGGTGGAGTTTGTGGACCTCTTTGTCCCCTCAGGTCCATGTCCTCCTAAATGCAGCAGCCGGGTGAGCTGGATGGGGACCAGGTGCAATTCCAGTCAGATCCACTGGTCCTTGTGTGCTCTGAAAGCTCCCAGCCCCTGGGCTGGGGTGTGGGTAGTGTGCACTTCAGTAGAGGTTCTGCTTGTGGGTCCGATGAGTCTGCATAGCATGGGGACATGAGGCTTGAGTATGGGCGTGGGGCAGGGCATGGGATGCGGAGGCATGCAATACAGTGTGGGGCATGGTGGAGCAGGGTGGGGCCTGGGAGTGCAGGGGCATGGCACAGCATGCAGGCAGAGTGTGGGTGTGTGGATGTATGAGGCAGGGCATCACGTGGATCTTGGGGTGTAGCATAGGTGGGCAGCATGGTGATGTGGGCATGGTACAGGCATGTAGAGCAGGGTATGTATTGTGGGATCATGGGGGACCTGGGAGAGCCCTGGGTGTATGGTCAGCAATATGCTCAGTGCTACAGCTGGGTGGTTTCTGTGTGCAGGGGAAAATCAATATATTAGCTTCCAGGTTTCTCCAGGAGTTCCTAGTTGCCAGGATCTGATCTTACACACATTCACCCCATTCTCTCCATTCCAACACCTCTGCTTTTTTATCCAGGACCTCCCTATATAGTGTAGAAAACCCTTTCGGGTCACTTGCATCCTGGAACCGCTGTCCTGGTCATTTTTCCCGTCACTTCTCTAGTTGTTCCACAGAGCAGGGCTGAACTCCACCTATCCTAATCCCCTATCTTCCCAGAAGTCCATGCATTGAGAGCTATAGCCACCATTGCCCTCTTATGTGTGTCTCTGCCAGCTTGTGACTGGCTGCTGCCCCCTTTCTTGATGTATATTTAATTTCCCAAATTTACAGATGAAAAAATGTCTTTACATAACTAAATTGTTTCAAATATGATTGAAAGTTTTCCAGTAATTCAATCAAGTTTCAAGATTTAAATGTAAATGTAAATTAATTACAAATTCTGATCTTCACTTACACTAATAACAATTTAAGAACTCATGTTGCTACTAGATACTAGCTAATGTATACTAGCTGGGCAGATTTAAATAATGGGACTCTTGGGCAGTTTCCTTAGGTTCATTTTTATCTTTCCCATCTAAATAAAGTATTTTCAAACCTTGTGGAATATAGCATTCATAAGAGGTACTTTTTATATGCACATTACCAGGTACCACCCCATCTAACACACTCTGATTCAGTATTCTGATTGGATAATGCCTCAGCCCTAAGACCAAATTCAGGGGGAAATTAAAAAGAAAGAAAAAAAAGAAAATAAGCCAATCCCAATATGAGGTCATGCCCATGTCTTGTGCAAAAAAAATATATGATTTACCCTTTAACTTGACCATCCTTAACAGAACATATTAAAAGACAAAGAAGGTCCTTGAGCTCCACCTATTTCTTGGAATGTGCCACTAACACTGCTCTCTCTTAGTTTCATTTCTATCTCGATTACTTCAGCATTTCATTTTCAAGTTGTCATCCTTAGCTTCTATCTCAAAAGTTAATGTTGCAGGGCTCATTCTCAACCGTATATACTTGCTTTATAGCCAAATCCTAGGAGATCTCATCCACATTATAAGCCTCTACTATCACATGTATGCTGATAATTTCCAAAATTTTATTTCTCTGGGCCCATGTTTCCAAATTCTACTTGCTTATCATCATCATGTGAATGACTCACAGATATCTCAAATGCAATATCTAAACCTGAACCTATTTTTACTTTCAATCGTTCTGAATTCTCATTCTTACTAATGAATTACTAAATCCGCACAAGTAGTAAAACAAGAATCTAGGATATGCCCTTGATTTCTCCTTCTTAATTGCCCCTCCTATTTGGTCATCAAATCCTAACATTTTATCTGCTTAATATCTCTTGAACCCTTTTCTTCCTTCCTATTTTCACAGTCATTGCCTTTTCATTCTCACATGACTTCTTTATAAACCCTTCATGTTATTTCCCTGACTGCTAATTCCACTTCTTCTCTTTTCCTTAATCTTATTCCAATATACTTCATACTGCACTTGTCTGAACAACCTATGTAAAATGCAATGCTGACCTTATTTTTTGACTCTGCAGGAATTTATGCATCAAATTTTCAGGAAAATTTCAATATCACTAGTGTAATTCCCAAAGCCACTTCACTAATCTCTCTGTAGCAATTATTCTATGTCTTGTATAGCATCTGATACATATGGATGTGCTTAATAAAAGATAGATAGCTGATTCATTTTTCAAGAAACAAGAAATATGCATTTTCATACTTCCTCATTTCACTTTTCCTGGCACTTTTAATATTCGCTTAAAATTAGCCAGAAAATTTATGTGAAAATGGTAAACAATTGATTCTATCACCTGAATGAGGCAATTTGTAAATCTTTAAAACTATGCAAATGAACTTATTACTATTATCTTACATATAAATGCTTAATATAAAACAAAATTCATTAGTAGATTAAAAAATTAATGTTATATTTTGACTTATATTGAAAGCCCAGCATGACATAGTGATCAGAGCATTGGATTAGGAGTCAAAAATTTCTTTTCATTATTCTGCCAATAAACAGCTACAGTGCTTTTGTCAGCAAAAATAACCTCTGTAAGTCACAGCTCACAGCTTTCTTATCTGTAAAAGAGTTGGCTGGACTAGACAACCTTTATGTCCTTCTCTAGTTGATTATGTCCTGATCAGTACTTTTAAATAAAATAACTTCTTTTGACGCAGATGACTTTATCAATCCCATTTTTAAATATGATGAAGAATTTCTCTGAAATCCTTTATCAAAGCTTTTCCATATGTTAAACCTAAAGCTGTTTTAGGCTTTTCTTATAGATAGGAAAATGGCAATAAAACTAAAAGGTTATATAAAAAGTGGGTTGATAAATTATATTTGCCTATTGTTAATACTAACATGAGTATTTTCTTGTAGTGTGCAATAGATTTAACACTCTCAACCCTCCTGTATTTCTATATATAGCATCATTTATAAAATCTTTCTATTGGGGACAATGGAAAAGTTTTGGTAATGGATGGTGATGATGGTAGCACAGCATTGTGAATGCAGTTAACAGCATTGGATTATACACTTGAATGTAGTTAAAAGAGAAAACTTTATGTTATATATATGACATTAGAATAAAATTTTAAAAATCCATGGAACTGAATAACACGATGAACCCTAAGTTTCACCACTGACTATAGGTAATAATTTAATTATGAAAATGTGCTTTCAACTGTTAAAAAGAGTTGCCAAGCACTGAAACTGCCCAGCAAAAGTTATCACTTAGCCAGATAAAAGACTAAACAATATTTATTCTGTTATTGATTTCCCCTCATATGAGAACTTATCTATTTCATAAACACTCTTATTTTATGATAGTATTGATAACTGTCACAGAATCCAGATATTTTCAAAATGTCTAAAGTCAATAAATTCAATAATTTTTCATATGTTTTAACAATAATGATAACACAAGATGTGAAAATCCACATTACAATATTTGTTGGAAGTTTCTTCTAGATTTTATGTTAAAAGCACATTTCGCTGGAAACAGTAAATGCTTCACAAAAAATGTGTCACCCTGACTTTTCAGTTTAAAGGTACAATTGTACATTCCAACTTTGTCAAATTAATAATTATCAAATTATTCTTACTGGATTTTTCCTTGCTAGAAGGATCACTAGAATATCATAAAAATAAGAATCTATAGAAATTATTGTGTTTATTATGTGCTAGAAAAAGAATAAGGAGGTGTTATTAGAAAATTCTTGTTAGACTCTTAATTATAGCAATTTAATAAGCTAATGAAGCATTTCTTAATCGTTAGAGTTCACATTCCCTTTAAACAAGAATTTTGTCTGAAGAAAATGCAAATGAGTATTCCCAATCACTCAGCAAAAGAAACAAGAACAGGACTTTTGGCAAAAAGCTGAGTAGGGACAAATATTATCACCAAATGCATGCCATAAATATTACTCAGTCAATTCACTTCTCTTGGATTTCTCTCTGTTCATTCTCAGTACAGATCTTTAAATGTCAGAACATTGAACAATTGCTCAGGATAAGAAAAAAATTGTCAAATCCCAGCCAAACTTTATATTACATAGGTTGTTAAAACTTTACCTGATGGTGTTTAATGATTGTCTGTTCCTACTTTCCCAAATTTCTTCTAACCGAATCAATAATCTGAATTAGTAACTCTTTCTGATTTTAAATATAAAGGACAAATATTAGGGCTATTAAATCTGGCTACTCATTTCCTATACTGCTATCTTTCAAGGAGTGTAGTGTGATGAAAATAAGGAGACTTTGCAATTAGAATGACTCAAGCTTAAAATTTCCAAAATTCAAAAGTGGAAGATACATTTGGAAGGCAATGATTTTGAAACTCATAGAGTTTAAATTTGTGGGGGACTGGTCAGAATTCAGAGAGATTTGATTCAATATAAATCAATTTCAGTATCAACCAACAGAGCTCTCTGTTGATTTATGAATTATTTTCTTCCATAAACAATCAGTTGAGGATGATTCCTTTATCTTTCTTGTAATTCTGCTGCTCTTATTAATCTTCTTGACACCAGCAGGAAAAAAATAAATACAATCAGAAAATAATGCTAAACTTTCTATATCAGTTTGATGGAAGTAGAACAGATATATGAAAAAACAAACCCTTTCATGTTCCTATGTGTTTCTGCATCATGATGAGTATTGGTAGATAAAATATCACATTTGTTTTCCCTTGAGGTAAAGTAATTCTTCCAATTTGAACGAAGTAAATAAGTGTCAGCAGTATATGCTATAGTATTTAGTAATTTTTTCATTTTATGAATAATGGAAAGTAACGGTAATATTTTTATAAAAATATTTTTTTACTCAAATTATATTTTAAACTTCAAATCATTGAGATTTTATAAAGTTAAAGGGAAAATTTATTTATTTCATATTATATATATAATATATAATATACACACATATATGTATATGTATATAATTTCAGTGGATTTAAATAAGAAATAAATTAAGTTCTGCCAAACTCACCATGCTTTACATATCTGTATTTTTTCCAATTAAAGCCAAAAAAACTCATTAAAAGCAATTAATAGATGTGAAGTGAGATTGATTTTTCCAAGTGGCTATTGAATCAGGCCAAGTGTAAATGGATTGATTATTGGAAGCAATGAGTTCATAAAGAAATTATACTTAAATTAGGCAATAAACAGCCTGCATAAGAGATAGCAGGGGTTAGAAGGGAATATATAGAAGGGAGTATACATATACACTACACAACAATCTGAACATTAGGGACATGTATGTTTGTTAACAATACAACATTTAATATCTTAAAAGCAGTTAGATACTACAGTGTGAAAGAGGGACTCTCATATATGCTATGTTAGTGTAGGATGCTACTGGAATATGAAGGAGTGGCATTTAAGGCAGAGATATTCAAAGAATTCTAGAAGGAAGAAAATTTAAAGTGAAACATGACGATTAAATAGGAACTATCCAGGGGAAGGGAAAGGGAGAGGCCAATGAAAATGTTCCAGATAAATCAAAAGGAAAAGACAGCATGAAATGAAGGAAATGTAGAACACATATAAAGGAGATGCTAGAAAGATGAAGAAAGGTTTTTAAATGGCAGTGAAGACCTTTGAATGTTAGTTTAAGAAGTCTGAAAGGTATTCTGAAAGAAATGAAGGCCTATTGATGATTTTAGACATGGAAATTAATTGCAATATTATTATGATTTTAAGATAGTGATGAAGTATAATTTCTCAAAAAGTTAAACAATGAATCTCACGCAAATATAAAATGAGCACGTCAAACATATTTTTAAAATCATTAACTGAGGAGAATAATAGAAAGGTGTTATAATGCGTTATAACAAATTCACTTGAGCATTGATCATTCAGTTGCAAGGTACTGCAGGCCCAGTGGTGGGTAAGGGCACCATCCCACTCCTTAAATTACGATCATGAAGATCAAAATGGATTTACTAATAGGTTAAAGCTGTTTATTACTTTCTAGGGAGAAAAGGTTATAACTTGGGGCTATCTTTTCTACAAGTCAAAGATCAACTTTATCAATTATTTATATTTCTTTGGTAAATAGCCATTTGCATTGCTATTCCTTTTCTAAAAATCTGACTTCTTCCCATATAGAACTATAAAATAGCCTTGTCAATAGAAAGTCAGTCAAAGAGATATACCTTAGAGAGTCAGATAATTCCCAGAAGTTCTGCAGTTAATGTTCACCACTCCTCTGAAAGGAAGCCCAGTAATCTCTTTGCTCATCTCTAAGTCTTTGAAAATTTTACCTGATATAAACTAAGTCAAAGATTATTATGGTGTCAGTTAAGGTGGTAATAAATATGAAGAGAAGGATATTGATTTAAGAAATATTTTGGAGGCACATATAGAAAAATTAGTTATACAAGAATTAGTATATTATTTTCTACAGCTGATATAAAAAATACCATTAATTTACTGGATTAAAATAACTCAATTAGTTATCTTACAGTTCCTTAGGTTAGGAGTCCAGTATGAGTCTCACAGGTCTACATTGTTGGTATGCTGCATTCTTTTTGGAGTATCTACAGGAAAAGCTGTGGTTTTCTGCTCATTGGGAAGTTGGAAGAATTTATTTCTATATGGTTGTAGGACTGAGAGGTCTTTGTTGCCTTCCTGACTGTTATTTCAGGGCTACTTTTACCTCCTGGAGGCCTCTCTCAGGTCCTTACATGTAGTCCCTACATATCAGAACCAAAAAACAGAATTGTTGGATCTTTCTCAAGCTCCATCTTTGACCATGACTTGGAAAGGTTCTCTACTTATAAGGATTCAACTGATTACATTGGTTGATCTAAATAATTCAGGAAATCTTTTATTCTCAGGGTCCCTAAACTTAATGACATCTTCAGTATCCCTTTGGCAACATAAGGAAATATATTCACAAGTTCGAGGATCAGGGCATTGACAGCTTTGGTGCCTTTTATGCCATCTCCCATAGAGAGTATGTAGAAGAAATGAAGATTGGAGACTAGATTTCAACTTGAGTTAAATGGGTAGAAGGTGGTTCCATTAATTAAGTAAATGATGCAAAAGGAAAACTAGATTTTCTCCTAAGAGAATTAGTTTAATTTTGAGGAGGTTTAGAAGTCTCTGGAACACTAAAACAGAAATATGGAAAAGAAAGCTGTATAGACCACTGGTACTCAGATATTTATATGGGATATAAATATGTTTGGGATTTAACAGCTTATAAATGATAAGTTCCATCATGAAGATTAATGAGCTCACTCATCAATAATTTGCTGGTGGATGAGTGGGCTCAGAAGGTAAATATCAAGGGAAAGTAAAATGAGGGCATTCAAAAAATAATTAGAGAAAACTGAATCAAGTGTTTTGGCAATAAAGGGAATACACAAAGGATTACCTGTAGAAGGCAATGGGGGATGCTATTGTTATAAGTAATGATAGTTTTGTTAATTATAATGAGGACTCTAAAATGTCAAAATACTGTTGAAAATAATCACTGATGAAAGAAAAGAAGTAACCATATAAGGAAGAATCTTTAATCAGCAGGATGAGATTTTTGAGGCAATAAGAGAAGCACTACAGAGAGTAATTCTGGAAGAATTGGCTTTATAAATGTACCTGCTGTAACGTGAAGGAATGAAAAGGGAAAGACATGATAGCAATATAAGTTGGTAAGGCAGTAAGAAATTGAGTATATTATTTTGGAAACCTCATATTACTTTATTAAAAAGAAAGACAAGTCGTCAACAGGAATTTAGGAGATAGTTTGGGACGCTAAAACATTTCAGACATTCATTCATTGAAATGCTCAAATGAAGATATACAACGTTTGGAGATCAGTCATTGTCCTCCACTCAACTCTCATTCTCAGATAAAGACAGATAATTTTTTGAGAAATAAGAGAGTGAAACAGAGCAAATAGCAGGAAACTCGTCTCAGAAAGAGGAGTACTGTGGATTCCTAAGTCTCAGGATTTTCCCAGAAAAACCTTTCCTGATCTACTTATTAAAAAAAAAAGTCACCAGATAAGTGCTAAAAACATAGGAAATTATAGAATCAGGAGTAAAAATTAATTCCATAGATATATTAATTACCACCAGGTGGAGTCAAACTGCAAGCAGGATGTGGATAGGCTTAGATCTAGAAGCTATACCTGCGAGTTATTAGAATATTAATTACACTATATTATCCTAGAAATTTCATTAATGTCACAATAATGTGACCCTACATTTTATACAAATCAATTGAAGGGCACTTAATTCAGTGTTGACTGGCCAGCATTTTATTTTGTACTTTTGTTATTATTATCATTATACAAATGATATAATTTATTTGCCAGAGAAATTTGTTTTAAGATATTATTTTGCTATTTCTAACTTCAATGCGTTTTGATTAGTAACTTAGTCTGAATGATTTTGATCATTTGGGATCTCATGAAACCTTCTTTGTGGTCTGGAGTACATGATTTTTTTGGCTTTCTTGGGTGCTTATGAAAGACATTACTGCACTGGATGTGACATTTCACACTAAATGTCCATTGTCTGACTTAATTAAATGTAGTATCTGAGTACCTTTTATCATTGCTCACTTTCTTCTGAATTATATGTCCATTTATTTTTGTAAAATCCCTAACTATTTGTGGATTTATTTCATCCCTTAATTCCAAGATTTGTTGTTTAATATATGTTGAATTTTATTGCTAGGTACATATATGTTCATGAGATTTATATTCAGGTGATCTATTGCTTTTTTATTAGCACTTTATTTTTCATTATTTTAATCTGCTGGAAATATTTTTGTCTAAGGTTAAATTATTTTGGACTTATCTTTATATAGCTTATACTTCTCAATATATTTCATTTCGTTTATTGTCAGACTTTCCATACCTTTGTTTTAAATAATGCTCTATAAGACCATATAAACATTTATTGTTGTCATTGATTTAATTTTGCTGTTTGAATTAACTTGGTGATAATAGCCAATTCATATCAATTATACTTTTTGCTGTATTTATTTTATTTCCAATATTGTATTCCATGTTTATCGTATTTTCTATTTTTATATTTTACTCTCCCTTCTTGCCTACCTTGGATAAAAATAGTCATTTTCTTTTCCTGTTTGGGTCGCATAACATTCACTAAATTCTATAATCCAAACTGTAAAACAATATAAACTCTACTTTTCTAGTAAGGCGGATTCTATCAACTGATAATTATATCTATCTGTGAAAGATAGTGCAGATACAAGCAGACTAAATTATCATTTGTCCTCAAATCAATTAAATCATAATGTCTGAGGATGAACACCTTGACATCTTGTAGTCCAATGGAAAGATTTAATGACTGTTTTCTAATGCCTGATAGTGCTCTAATTACATCAATATATTAAATAATGTCAAAAATTAATGTCTTTTATCAATATACAGCAAATATACTCTTAATATGCACTGTTAGTCATATGTACTGCTATTATAAAAAAGGTGAACTAATTTGCCCAAGACCACAAAGCTAGTAAAAGGAAGTATCAGCATTTGAATTCAGACAGTCTGTAGTCTTTCCTTTAGATACTACCCTAAAAGCTACTTCTTGAAAAGAGAATTTTAAAAGACTATCAAGGGTGCACAAGTAGTTCAGTGGTTAGAATGCCTGCCTTCCATATGGGAGACCCAGGTTTGATTCCTGGACCATGAACCCCCATCCCCACCCCCCAAAAAAAGTCTATCAAATGTTTATTCATTCAAACTCCTGCCCTCACTATCTAATTTTATGTTTGTTTATAAGTTACATTTAAGTCCTACCTATTCTGGCTACAAAACTCTACAAGGTTTCCATGTTGCTTCACAAGCTTTAACCAGAAACAATTAAAACTGTCTTAATGTAACACTCACACCCTCTATATGTCCTTATTTTCTGGTCTTTTGCATCATGATGCAAAATAATTACCTCTGCTCATGAATGAGCAGGTTCTACTCAAGCATGGTCTTGGATATAGTAGAGATTCAAAGCTGTGATAGGGCATTATATACAAGGATTCACATGCTCACAATACTCCATCAGCCTACTAAAAACTTTCTAAGTATGAAGTCAGCCTTTTTTAGTCCAATTCCAGCTACCCATTAAGCTACATGTCCTTTAGCAATACATTTAACTTCCCTGTGCTTCACCTTTCTCATCTGTAGAATGGGTGCGATAATAGTACTTATCTCATAGAGCTTTTTAAAAATAATTAGCAAGACAGTACACACACAGAACTTAGAACAGTGTCTAACAATTAGTATGGGATACATTAGCATTTGCTCTTCTTTTTAAGACAAAATATTTGAGCACTTTTGCAATAGCAATATAAATAAGTAACTTTTTCAACTGAGTATTGATGTTTGATTATAGCATTATGTTTCTATATCAGCAACTCTCCACACCTATAACCATCACTACCACCTGTGTTAGCATTTAAGAACTCAATAAAAAATTTTACATGTATTAATGAATTAACACACCCTGTTTACCATTATAACTGTCCACTTATTATTTATTTCACTATAATGTAAGTGTTGCTTTATCTTTACCTTCCTGAATAATTTAAAATAAGAGAAAGGAGACCTTTGTTACCAAATGAAAGAATAGGATATTTTCCCAGATGTGAATTTGGGTATTCAATGGACTTTATTCCATGTTTGGAATAGAAATGACCCAACCCGCGGGACAGACGAATCTGGACCTGAGGGAGGGAGTGAGAATGGATAGGGACAAGAGACACAGAGAATGGAGACAAAACAGGATTCTGATCAAGTCTTGTTTATTGAGGGCAAATCCAGGGTATTTATGCAGCAAGAAAGGGGAGGTGACTTGTACATCAGCAGAGGTTGGGCATTACCCTGCAGTTAAGCAACCAATCAGCAGAGACTAAGTTAGGAAAGGCAGAATAGCCAAGGCTGGTCAGCTGATTTCGGGGAAGGGCAGAGCAGAAGTGAGGAAATAGAAACTTAACTTGAGTTAGTACCTAAGATGGCGTCAGACCACAAGATGGCTAGCACACTGCCGGTGCTATAAGCAGTTTCCCACAAGAAAACTACTGGAACAATGTTATAATAACAGTACAAATGGAACAAAACTTCCATTTATTATATAACTTCCCTCTAGCATTACATAGATAGTTTTCTTATTATTTGGACATAAACCTCCAGAGGGCAGCTGAACTTAAATACAACATCAAAAGTCGGCAAGCCTGGACCCTGGATGATTCTTTGCAAGTGTGTAGCTGTAGTGGGAGAACTTTATCCTGGTTGATAAGTTTCTCCATTTCTTATAGGATTATAAAGTTCATGTCTTTGTCAGGAGAACTAACTAAAGGCAACTGAGTGAGAATTTCAGCCGCTGAACCTACCGTTGAACTAATTCCCTTCCATAAAGAAACTTAGATTCTTCACATTGATACTGAGTGCAATAAAAATGTGTATATTAAAAAATAAGCTGTAGGGCCTGGGTTCGATTCCCAGACCATGCATCTCCCCCCAAAAAATAAGATAAGCTGTAAGGGTAATGACTTATAATAAAGAACCTTCATGCAAGAGATCATGATTGACATTTTTATATTTTTATGTTTTATAAATTTTTATGATAAAATGAATTTCAGAAGAAATATTTCATTTTAATATTTTTAGTGACATTCTTAGTGAATTAGAAGGAACTTTTTTTTAATTTTTAAATGAAATGCCTCTTATCTCCAGTTTTATTTTCAGATTGCTTTTTTGTAAAATGTTCATTATATGTACCTAGGTTTTTCTTCTGAATTAATCGTACTAAGCTTGAATGCTGAGAAGGCAATAGTTCTCCCAAGTTTCATCCATATCACAACTGAAATCATTCATTCATTCATTTAATTATTGATCAGTGACTATGTGCAAGGTGCACACCGAATGCTGGGATATAACAGGGATCAAAGACAGAGATGCCTTCTGTACTATTAGAAATGTGCACAGTGGCAAGTTTTTATCAAAAAATTACACAAAGAGGAGTAAATCTTTGACCGAGAAAACTATGAAAAACAAGAGGAACATGGAACTCTGGGAACATAAAGTAAATATTTCTTCTAATCCAGGAATTCAGGTACAACTTCCCTGAAGAAATAGCAGATCACCTAAATTAAAGAAGAAAACCATCTGGTCACAGTTGTTAATCACCTTAATCAAAAATTGATTATGAGTTTTCCATGACAAATATACAGGAAGTTATAATTGCATTTCAAATAAGCACTCACCAGTAATGATTATCTAATACTGTCTATTTTTACTGGTTTACACGATATATTCAATCTCTCTATAAATATATCTATTCTATCTATATCTATCTATATAAAACTGTTACAGATATCTCTATAAAACTAATGTTGATCCTATTAAATCCAAAGTAATTTTATATTATACCCATTTTTAAGTTATGCTTATATCACTTTCAGATATTTATTTCTATTATTTTATTTATGTTTTTTAATATAACAACTGTTTCATAATTGTTTTCAATGAGGCAGGATTTAAATAACATATAAGTAAATATAAAACTTTACTCAATAGTGCATATTTTGGAGCATAAATTTTTTCTTATCTACCAGAGATTTAGAAAAATCAAAATTATTCTGATTGATGCAAGCCCATTTATCAATTCATTAAGTTCTGACTTTCCCATGACAAACAGTAGGAACACTGGTTTCTTGCTTTGTCAAATGTTTCCATTCAGCAGAAACTGAATCTAATTTCTTTTACCAGAGTTTTCATTTCAAAACTCCTAAACTTCTAACAGGTCCAGCCAATTGAAAGTGGAATGTCTATAAAAGTAGGACACAAATGGAAGGCTGGCGATGTGTTTTTTTATTGTAAAAGCAAAAAACACCATGGCTTAATCACTTTTATACAACATAAGATAAATCTTATTGGATTGTTTGAGTCAGAGTGGAATTGTAAAAGTCACATGCAATCCTCATATCTGTGCATGAGTACATAAATTCTCCTGGATATTAGTTTCTATGTAACATTTCCAGATAATATAACCATCAAACCCCAATGCCCACCCCACCTTTTCACCTCTGGGATACACTAAAATACAAATCAGATATTTTTAATATCTGAGTCATGTTAGGAACTATAGTAATCAGAAAATACTATTTAGTGCATATGTCAAACATTAGGTGTGTGCTCTTTACATAGGAAGACAGAATTCTGAGCTATTTTAGCTTCCACCAATAATGACTGACATTCATTTACATCCTTGAGTGAACTACTTGGGCAAGTTTTGTTTTCGTGTAAGTCACATTGTTCACTAGCTATATTGGTTACCTATTGCTGCATAACAAACCACTCCAAAACTTGGAATAAAAAGCATTTATTATTGTCATTGATCAGTTGCTGATCTGGATTAATCAGCCCAACTGAGGTTGGGCTTACTTTTGCATCTGACATCAGCTGGGAGTTTGAGTGTAGGTTAGGTAGTCTAAGACAGTCATATTCATTTAGTTACTGCTTATCTGGTTGTCATATGGCTCGGGGTAGCCTAGGCTTATTCACCTAGCAATGATGAGATTTCAAGAGATTGAGTGAAAGAACACAAGTCCTCTAAGTGCAAAGTTTGGAACTGGTACAACATTACTTATTCTACATTTTATTGAATGAAGCAAGTTATAGGGCCAGATCATACTCAAGAGGTGATTAAATACGTGCTAATTCCTAATGGGAGGACCTGAAGAATAACGTTGCAAAAGAGATGGGTACAGGGTGGGTAAAAAATTGTGACTATTTAAAAAAATAATCTATTATAACAGCTTTACAAGAATTCTACTGATGTGTTAACTTCAGTTTTTTACAAGTTTTACCTGTTGATAAGATTAATCCTGTGCCAACATGAGGTTTAAAATCTTGCCTCTATATAGAAAGACTTGGATGTTGGAGTAGGACAGAATAAACTACTGTAAATCTATTTCAGATGACTGCTATTTCTCTCCTGTTGCCAGCCTCATCTCTCAAGTGTTCATATTTGATCTGCTCCATTTCCCACATCACTGAAACTCCACAGGCTACAGTGGAGTAGAGTACATTTTTGGCTACATAGGCTGTAAGAGCCTAAACTTTGGATTTAGAGAGACCTGTATGTGAAAGCCAGTAACTGTCCGACTGAGTGACCCTAGACAAAGAATTTATCCTCTCAAAGTCTGTTTCCTTATGAAGAATAATCAGTATAATGTGAATATCATATAGGTTTGTTGTGAGGGTTTGGTATTTTCAATAGAGTAGGAGAGTAGGTGTTTAAAACTGATTCTTCTCATTCCATGGATTTCTTGAAATAAACTTAAGTTTTAGAATATCATTTCTCATAAGCAAAACAATGCCCTGATTTTTCCACAAAGAAATGGAAGCTTATGTATATATTTTTAATATGGAAATATTTAGGAGGCAGAATAAAGTAAAAGAGTAAACAAATCAATGTATCTTAAGGTTTATGAGGTTCTTGAAGGTATTTTCATGGCTTCTTTCCATGTGTGTATATATATATCAAAGTAGATTACACAAAAGGAGGTGAATAATAAGAATAAAGAGCTAAGTGCTGTCTTAGGTAGGATGTAGTCTTTGAGGATACAAAATAATGTATAGATTCATTCATAATCATTAGATATTGGATTGGCATTATTAATAATTAATAAATTTGGAGCAACCTTTAAATTTAAATAAAAAAGGGATTTTAAGCCAATTAATAAAAATGAAAATAAAAGATGTAAAATCATGACATTGATTTATAAGAAACTAGGCTATATTACTGGGTACAACGTCATTATTTAATTAGTCTCCACTTAAACTGATAAGGTTAGCACGTCCTCATTTCCACAGCTTTGTCTCCTTCAGCAAACTTTCCAAAGGCCAGTAAGGGAGTGAGCAGTTTATATTCCCTTCAAAGCAAAGTATTCAATCTGAGTAATAAAATTTAAAGCTTTATTTCATTCCACATGGAGGCAAAGAGAAAAAGACTGTTGTAAACTCACAGAGAAATGCTTATAAGATCCTTTTCAAACATATGTCTTCTCTCATTTAAATAAATAGCCCCACAAATATGACTACTCTGAAGAGTCCTGAAAAGGAAATGTGACCGATAAACATAGGGTTCAGACAAGTTCTATTGCCGGCTGTCCCTTATGGCTGCAACTTAAGTCCCTACAGGCTCATGAAATGGTATAAATCTGTGTTTGTTCACTTCCTGTCAGAATCTGCTCTTTACAACACACTCCCCATTCCATCCAAGATGCTATAGTCCTACAGCAACTCAGACACTTACACTCTGGCCACCTTCAGGACATTGCCTAGACCTGTTTGCTTTTGTTACAACAGGAAGTTTTTGCAAGTTTTTTGTCTAAGGTAAGCATCATTGATCTTTCAACTTCTCATTGTCATTGTTGACTTCTCTCTGTTAACTGCTTGGCTTGTTTCTATATGGCTTGACTCCATAAATTCATTGAGAATTTGTTCTCCATGGTCTTGCCATTTATTTTATCACATATTCAAGCCCTACATCTTGAATTCTCACTTAACTATGCATTCAGCACTAGTTTCTAGGAAAATTTTTCAGATCAAAGATGTTACAAATCTTTCTTGTCTGCATAACCTGAATATGTACTGTCTTTCCAGCTGTTCTCTCTCTATGATGACATTTTTACCTATGCTTGTCTTGACGAAATTGCTGTCAATCCATTGTAGGTCAAGTGAAAGTTGTGTACTTAATCATATACCATACATGCATTGTTAGTTCCTCAAATGTGGAAGTTCATCTGGTTGGATAGTTTGTATATTCAAGGATGAAGTAGATATTTACTTAATAAAAATAAACAAGTCATTTTGATTTCAGAACTCCATTTATATACTGAGGTCCAATATCTAACCCACTATGTCCCTCTCTCCTTCCCCTGAATATTGTCATAACTGCATTTTGAAAATCAGTTTATCCTTTTGTTTTAGAATATATTTTTATTATAAATGCTATATGCAATAAATTAAAATATGCAAATTTGAGTCAGGAAATAGTCTAAATGACACATTCTATATAATGAAAATAACATTGGTGACATTTTGCTATTTGCAAATGTCTTAATAAAATAACAAAGTTGTACTGATTCTTATGCTGACATTAAATAAGTCAATTTTTAAAAATTGAATCATTTAGAACTTTCAAAAAGACTTAGTCAGGACTATTATTTTTCATTTCAAAGGCAAACCCCTCCCCTTAGATACCTAAACACTTTTGGAGAATAAGCAGTTGTATAAGATCTCTAGGAGACTTGCAGTCACCATTTCATTTCACTATGAAAATCCAAATGCCACCTTGATCTCCAGCTGTTACTCACATATGTTTCTTTCTTATGGCTTTTTATTTTTTTCATCCTAAACTTAAACATTATTGCCCACAATAATCAGATCATTTGCTCCATCATTTTATTCATTAAGATTTCTGAGAAGCTTTCATTGATCACTTTACTTATTGTAGTGGCCCACTTCATTCTCTATTTCCTCAGTACAGCTAAGTTTTAATCATGGGCATAACACTACAACACATAATGCACATAACACACACATATGTACTCTAGCATAAAAATATATGTATAGAGTTATGGCTTATACTAACACTAAGTTGTGAGCTCCACAGGGACAGAGAGTCTTCCCTGGAAGAAAAGAAATCAAATATGTGTTTCAGTAAGTACACACATACACACACATTAGCATTGCAAAAATCATTTTTGAAAATAAAATCCTGCATCCATTTAAATAACAGAGGCCATATGTGCCAGTTTGAGACTGGTGTGTACCCAGAAAAACCATGTTCTTTAATCCTCATTAACTATTGTAGGGTAGAAACCCTTTTGATTAGTTTATCTCCACTGAGATGTGCCATGTCCAGGTGTGACTGTGGTTTCTTGATTAGATGGAGATGTGACCCACCTATTCTTAGTAGGTCTTGATTAGTTTACTTGGGTCCATTAAAACAGGAAACATTTTGGAAAAGAGACAGAGCTGACAGCCAAAAGGAGACCCAGAAGTTTGAAGGTACAAAGAAGAAAATGCCCTTGGGGAAGCTGCTTGAAACCAGAAGCCAAAGATGCCAGCCATGTGCCTTCCCATGTCACAGAGTTCTGGACCCATTGGCCTTTCTTGAGTCAAGGTATCTCTCTGGATGCCTTAGTTTGGACAATTTTTATGGTCTTAGAACTATAAAATTGCAAATTAATAAATCCCCTTTTTAAAAGCTATTCCATTTTCTGTAATATTGCATTCTGGCAGTTTTAGCAAACCAATACACCAGACTAGTTACCAGCTTATGCAGTTGTTATTAGCAAAAAACTCACTAGACAAAGATGTCAGCTATGCCATGGTGCAGAGCTATGCACTGTGACTCGACAAGTCACTCAATATGGCTTCCTACCATCCAAAGAGACCCCAGGAGAGTAGAAAGTGTTTAATATTTTGCTGTTAGAAAACTTCCCAAAACTGCCATCTAATTTTAAACCATTAATGGAAAAAATCACAAAGAAATGCTCAAATATTGAAGGAGATAACTGAATTTTAATGAAAATAATTTACTAAAACAAACTACAGACTCTACAGCTTTGTCTATACTATATGACACTACAGTTATGTTTCTTTATTTCCCTGGACATTTAGAATAGCAAATTATCTCTCATTCTTGAAAGTATATCTGTCTCCTCCTAAGTTCTAGTACAGAAAACAATCAATCAGTGTTGATATAACAAATGCTAACAGTGAGGCATTCTGTAATAGGAGGCATTCTCAGAAGCCAGTCTCAGATTTCTGTAATTGCTTCCATTAATTTGAATATAAATGTCAATGATTCAAAATTAAAGATTCTGTCTAAATTCTATCTTTTCTAAATTCTATCTAAATTGTATAGCCCAGCCTGTAACATACATTATGTAATACCAGTATACATTATGCCACTCACATTTGTAGTGTACAAAGAACTAGAGCTAAGGCTCATCAGAAAACATTTAAATCATTCCCTTTTTAGAATTCCTATCTGTTGATATTTTCTGAATCTTCCTTAAATACCCAAGGAATATGACTTTTTTTGTGGGTCTCTTGTGTCTTCAAATTGTCCCTGAGCTATCTCTGGACAAATTCTGCCCATTTGAGAATAAATATATGAAGGTATTGGGAGAGAATAGGCCTCCTCTGTTCTAGGTAGAAATTATTCATTTGATTTTCATTATAGGTTTAATAGTTTTTTGTTACCAAGTTGTAATTATAGCTTTACATTTGCGATCTCTCTACGGAGAGTTGTAGATGAGTACTTCCATGGTCTGGAAAACCTATAGAAATGGCTATAGGTGTTAACCTAAGAGAGGTTGTTTAAAGTTCTTTTTGGATTCAGAGTGTGACCCTCTCTATCTGCAAATCGACTCAGTATTGGAGTTCTTCAGAAATTTGGACATGGGACCATAAATGAAGACAGTTTTGGCAAAGCTTGTAAGTTTTCAATAGAATTTTCCACCAAAGGTGCATGCGGTACATGGCTCCTTGTGAAAGGATCCAACAGTGTGAATCCTATGAAGCAGTATTTTCATTGAGATGGGCTATTTGGTTTGGAAATAAAAAGTTATCTTCAGTTTAATAAAGATAAGGGTTCTGTTTAAACATAGCTAAACAGGCTCTTTATTGATCATAACTAGACCCAAGTCTTTTTCACAAAACAAAATTTGCAACTAAATATTTTACAGAACATACTTTACAGAGTCTTTGCTTAGAACAAGAGAATGTTCTACCTCAAAGGAGAAACAGATTTTAAAGTATAGGCTAGTCAACGCTTTTCAGGAAAGCCAAATGATACAAAGATAAGTTACAGATTTACAGAGATCTTTTTAGTCCAGCAAGCCTTGAAACCAAAGACATATATGTATATTTAGCAGAAATATTTAATATATCTGCTACATTGTGGGCAAGGATAATCAAGGCAGTAGTGTTTGTTTCATTAAGAATAGCCTAGAATCAGAGCAGGCAGTTTACGTTTCTATTCCAAGATCAATGACTGGATTACGGAAGAACCCAGATTCACACTGAATTTTTAGGAATGGTTTCTGTGTTACATTGCATTACACAGAACATAGATTGTCTCAATGTGCTTATTCCCAAAAAACAGCAAATCTAAATATATGCAAAAAATGATAAGGCACAATGTTACAAGAAAATAAGTCATTCTTGCAGGTCTTCATTCAGCTATTATGAAAATATGTATCGCTCTCCAGATATGTATCAAATGTTGCTTAATATCCAATATAGTGTTAGAAATAAAGAGGGGAGCATGGCAGACAGAGTTGGTAATAGTTACATTTGCATCAAATGTATTTAAATAAAAACCAGGAATAAGTGGCTAATTTTTTTTTTTTTTTTGTATTTCTGGGGGCTAAATAATTGCTCAAAGGATTATTTGCTTTAGTCACTATATTTCTTGTTGTGGTTCCCAGCAGTAAATCCTCTTAAAAATACAAAGGAGTGAGTTTTCAGTTTTCAGAGATACTAAGGGAAGGAATAGAGATACTGTTTCTTATTGTATAGCAGCTTTTCAGCCTAGGGTGGAGTTCAGAGACTTAAGTACAAAAGAGGAAGGAGGCAACTGGAAAAGGAAGACAAAATGAGGAGAATATCTAAGACCCATCAAAAGAGAAAGAAAGTTAAAAAAATAATGAGGTTGATAAAGGACTCGTTCCAGAGAAGATTAACCTAGAGCAAGAGATAATTTCTTCCACCAGCACATACTGCATTCATAATATTTCTAGGATGTGGTAGTTTAATTAATTAGTATTTTCCAGGTTACAAAGTAATTTATCTGGTAGTTATTTGATTGACTATAGAGTAATATGAGTTAAAATTCTAGAAATACTCCTGATTCAAAATGACAATTACATCATCACTAAGTCTTTGCTGGATTTGAAATTATTTTCAGTTCATTGGTGGTTCGTGAATTAGATATTACATGGTTTAGCCCTCCCTTAAATCCTGAGAAAGTAGTTTAAGAGAAAACAATCAAAGGTTTATGTCTTTTTTTTTTTTTTTTTTTTTAGTGTACTAAATGTTATCTGTCAGCAAATCACATGCTTATACTTGAGTCAATAAAAACTTAGTGAAGGATCTTCTGGGTAGCTTGAACTTTATAGCTTTGGGTTGTCTTATACATGCAGTTGAAAGATGAATAGATATGTCTGGAACCATAAGAATAACTTACTAGTCATCAGAGCACAAATATGCTTACAAGCAAAACATGGACAGTGAACAGAAGTTTAGAATTCCTTCATTGTGTTTTCATGTATACAAATGAATTAAAAAAGAAAACATAATGGAAAGTATGATTTTGGAAAACAAACATACAGTTAATAATGCTCAAGGACATTTACATTTTTCAGAAAGGCTTACATAATGCCAGCGGTCAAAACATGCAAATGTTTATATGCTATTAAATACATGTTGCTTAATATCATGCAGCTTTACCCACAATGAGAGATGCAGGTATGCTCTAAGTATATTTCACTATGTTGTATATGTTGTAGTGTTTTAATTTGATCCCCTTTATTTTCCCTATCTATCAAGCATGTTTACATGGATTTAGACCTAGATTTCAAGAAGCGGGAATTAAAGTCATGCAGATAAGTAATTTATAGGTTGATACTGTCGTTCATTTCATCTGGTAAAATTTGCTACCACTTGATGATGATATATATACATACATATATATATATATGCATATATTTTGCGTATCCTCCATACGCATTCTTCCAATTACTGTAATGACTCATCTACCATAGTGCAGGTATTACCAGGCCATTGAATATCTGTTTAAAACAATTCTTTTTACTTTATAAACATATAACACTTTGAAATAACAAAGCATTAAAAAGACAAAATACATTTTTTATATCACAAAGTTTTATTTTCCTGCTACCCCAAATATATGTTGTAGTAGGAAAAGAAAATAGTAAAAACAGCTATATGCAATGATCTTAACTTCTTTTTAAAGGCACTCTAATTGACTGCATTACTGATGTTTGAATAATTTTGTTAAAAATAATCAAAATAGCTATGTTTTGCCAGAGATATTTCTAGTAATTAAATTGTAGAACATGTAATAAGTGAGGTTCAAGTGTTAATAGCTCCTCCCATCATTTTTCACTTCTGAATGCTCGTAAGTCAGAAAAGTCTTTAAGACTTAGTAGCTGTATCTTAGAAGTATGGGGTGTCTTTTTGGTAAAATCATATTCTAACCAAAGCATAAGACCACAAAGCAGGAGAGAAATCCTTTCATGTGGTCATCATTCATTCATTCAATCATTCATTCAGTGTGTATTTGTTGGAGCTAACTTTTTGCTTAAGACATGCTGAACATAGTTTAGAAATACGTTATGTATGATGAGTTCAGGTAATGAGATAAATAGTTGGATAAATCAATGGAAAATGAATACAGGCAAACTCAAGCCAATAGAAAAACCAGTACCATTTTCTGGTTTAATAGTTTTCAATTTCAATTTTCAACTAACTGCCATTTCTCACTATTTTTAAGTCACTTCTTTAAATGGCGCTTCTTTCCTCTTTTTAATTTGTTGTGTCTTAAGTTATTATGAAGTGAATGGCCAAATAGTCACACATATCAGAATTTTATATAAAATAAAATAAACCCCAAACAATATCCAGAAGTTATCCCATGTAAGAAGTGGTAGTCAACTCCATGTGCCGAATGTGTGATATCACTTTAGCTAACCTAGAAACTTATATTTTCTTTATTACTTGGTACTCAACGGCATTTTTAAGTTATGCAGTAACTTATAGTAACTTATAGTAAGATAATGAATTAGTATTGCTGATTCATAAATTTCAGATACACAAGATGTTGTAAGTACATCTTATATACTTATGTAAATAAGTATATTTACAGAAATAATTTAGCTGTTTATTAATAAATGAATATTATCAGTTTAGAAGCAACTGTAAAGTGCTTAAATGCTATAAACCAATCTTAACAAATATGTGTGTGTGAGTGTGTGTAAAAATATACAATTCTATGTTTTAGATAATCTTGATATATTGAACAAGAAGATTACATAACCTAGTCAATATATATACCAACTGTTCCTTTAAAGAAACTTTCTTTCTTCTAAGGAAGCTTTTGTGTGTTTGTTTGCTAAGTCTAAGCTACTATACAGGATGATTCTCCAAACTCCTTTACATATTTTAGATACCATGATCTGACCTCATATACATATTTAGCTGTGTATCTCATTGTTTCACCCTTCCCCCTCTACCTTTCACCTTATGATAGAGTCATAACATTCAACCCCTGTGTCTCTTCTCTTTGCTTCCTAACTTGTTCACATTTTTCTCATTATATGAAATATTTCTGATCATTAACAGATGTCATCTTTACCGGTTGAAATCTTATCCATCCTCTAAGGTGCAGCTCCAATGTCAGCTTCTAAATGAATCATTCTAAAATAACTCTATTTAGCATTCATCTCACTCCTCTGTGGTACACAGAATATTGCTTGTTTTTTAGTATCAAATATATCACAATTTTCTTAGGATTTTAAATGTGTGTGTCCATGTCTATTTCACCTTACAGATAATAAAATGTTTAAGACCAAAGACCATAACTTGTTTATTTTTACACATACAGTAATGCCAAGCATAGTCTTTTGCCAAAAGTAAATGCTCAATAAATATTTGTGGAATTACATTGAATTGAGTCAAACTGAACCAGCTCAAGGTTGCTATGCTCTGAGTTCCTCTGCTGTTCAGTATGCATTGCTCTTGAATTGAAACATTTGTTTCAGTTTTTCGTGTAGTTGAAAGCTGATGTACTCCTAACTTAGATCTATCTCAGTGAATTGGAGAGTGACACTTATTAATATTTGCATAGCTCAAAAGCAGTTCACACTGTACAAAACACTCTACAAATTGGAAGTGCTATTTATAAGTTAAGAGGATAGATAGTGTGGTAAATTGCAGCAATTTGACACAATCAATATATCTCTCGAATTTTTCAATATTAAAATTAAGAGAAAGAAGCACCTGCTGTACATGTTCTTAAACAATGGGCCACAACTTCATTTTTGCAAATGGTGACACTGTCTTGTTAAAAGAAAAATCTGAGAACAGTTGCTAGGGATATTGCATGCACTCATGGTGTCTATGGAAACTACGCCTGCACAAAATGTGTAATGAGGAATAAAGAGATACCTGGAAGAGTGCCCAGTGTCAGAAAGACAATGAGAATATGACTGCAAAGTTTATAAAAAAGCAGAAGTAGAATTTTAAAATTATACAAACTTGTGCTTCTGGTTATGAATAAAAGGTTTTCATTCTGGGAAAAATAGAAAGAACAGAAAAACAAAAAACAAAACAATGTTGTTTTTAAAATCTTGCTTTGATTTAGTGGTACATTATGAAATCTGGAAAACAAGGACACTACTTCTAAGGCACTCACAGTTGCCCCTTGCCTATGAAAGTATTATCCATAAGCTGTGTAAGAACCATCTTATGCTCTTCAACTACATTTATACTTCAAAGATAAGAGAACACAATTTATTTTCATTTTGAAATGTCGAAACCCTGGTGCATTAATAATTTCAAGTTTCATTAGTTTGAATAAACTTCCATATCCTTGACAAGGCTTCTAGAGGCTTGCTTCTGCTAATATAGATGCATCTTTGTCTGAAAGAATTGGTAACATTTACAAAACAAAAAGATGTATGACCTGCCTGTATGTAACTAATAGCTTCACATATAGTGATTTTCTAGAATTTCACATGTCCATGTTGTGATATGAAGACGATAGGAGCTTTAAATTAATGAAAAGAACATAGCAGGCAGTTTCTGTATGGTAAATATTCTGAAATAACAAATTACTCATTTATTAGTTCAATTTTTTTTAAAGTGCCTCTTAAAGTGCTCTGAACTCTATAACTATCAGAAATCCAATGATGAGTATAAACAGACACAATCCCTGCCCTCTTGCAGTTTACAGCTTAATGAGGAAGAGAGATCTTAATCAAATTACCAGACCTACACATATCAAATATGTGTCATAGATAATTCTTTCTAAAATTATATGAAATCAATATTTTCGTTGAAATGAGCTAAACGTAGGGATTATAAGTATAGGGAAATATGCTTTGTGCTAATATTTTAAAAACAGTAATTATTTTTCCACTAAACAGCCATTGACAAGGATTTAAACATAGCATCCATGCTGTTCTTTTAATTCTGTATAATATTGAATAAAAGAACACTACTTCTGATCACAAAAGGACAGTCATAGCTTTGTCTTTTTAGTTGCAATAATAATGGTCTCAATCCATTGAGTAATATTACTTTGTACGGTGTAGTCCACATAACACTTTTTTTTTTTCTGAATCGCTAAGCAAGTTTTGTGAGTTCAGTAATTAGTTCAGAATAGAGGGATCTTTTAAACACCCAACCAATTGAATGATTAAATTGACCAGAACATTGATGGACTGTAAGCAAAACCGAGAGGTTAAGAAAAAGCTATCAAAAGTGGCTACAGAATGGAGAAAATAGAAACCAAAATCTTCAGGAACCAGTTTGGGCCCTGTTGAAATCCATTAGTTTAGGAAGAACTACTGGAGTTCAAACTGATCAATCATTTCTCACTCGACCTCAGGGGTCAAATTCTGCCCTCAATTACATGCATCTAACTTTCATTCAAATTGCAGGGAGTGATACACACATTCAAGAGGGCAAGATCTGGCCCTGTAAGTTCAGTGGTGAGTGATGACTTTCTCCTTGCTATGCTTGGCTTGGTAAGTGCAGCTAGCAGACAGGCCTACACTTCCAAGCTTAGTGGGAGGGCGCTATGGAAAATACTCAGCCTTGAGTGCTATACCAGAGCCTTGACAGCTGTTCTTTCCTTTAAGATCTGAGAATGCCAACCTCACATAGCATTGAGATGTGTGTTTTCGCACATATTCTCCTCTTTAGTTTAGTTTCCCTTTCTCTTCCCATCTCTGTTATATTTTCTTCTTCTCTAATGAAGTATTTCTTGTCCTTCTTTGCTCCATCTCCCCATCACTATTTTCTGTCTTTTAGAAATATTAAATGAGATGAAGTTCTTAGAATAATCTGGCACATTGAACAAATCATTAGCATTTTTGTTGTGGTTGTTGTAATTTTTGTTAACATTACTAATATCATCTTATCCTTTCCTCGATTAAGGAGCTTTTAGATATATATGGTTATAGCAAGAACCTTGTTCTCGATAAAAATGTATTTAGGAAATTTTGGTTTTTGTATTTTTGTGCCTAAAAGTACTTATTGCATGACAAATTTAGCCCACAATCTGACCTTATCTTCAAATACATTTTTAGTAACATTGCTTAGTCATTCCTCTTACATAAAAAATGTGATGGACAAAACATTTAGCAACACTCCAAATATGTCACTGAGAAAACCATAATCCTTGACCTGATTAACTTTTAGATTCCTAGGGTGAATAAACATCAAGTTGTGTTACTTTATATGGTTAAAATAGCATCTTTAAATAGCTGAGCTTTTTCATTATGAGATGTTAAGATAGAACATAAGATTGGTTAATTATTTGACTAATATAAAGCTTGAAAATATTATCTAGTAAGAAGTATTATAATTTTAAACAAGATATTATATTAGAAATACCATGTATATTTAGATATGTGTGTTAAATATAAGACGTGTAGTCAATTCACATATTTTTTACATACCTACTACTTGATGGCTTATTCTATTATATAACACACTAAAGAATATAAAAAAAACATAATACATGAATTTTTACAATAACTAAAGTAACAGAATATAACATATAAAACAAACATTAAAATTATGGATGTGCATTATAAATAGCCTTTGAGAATTCTTAGGTATCTTCATTCATTAAATGACCATTTACTCTCTATAATTTTATTCTGCGGGTTCCATGCAAAATCTCTGGTATATGGTTCTTTTTTGTTTGTTACTCATAGTTTCTCAGTCTTCTCTGAAATCCCTGGTGTGTGCTGTTTTTGGATTCACCTAAGAACCTCAATGAAAACATTCAACAACATTTTCAAGTTATGTATTGAATGGCTAATACTTGCCAGGCACTGTTCTTTTGCTCATTTACCCTCCACGGCCTTCCCTCGCACACACAGACCAGTCAATCAGCAGTGTGGATAGAGGAAACCTGCTCCTGCTTGATTTCTCAGTTCTCTACCTTCTATATACTGAATATATATTTCCCTAGCATATGGGGGAAACATTTTAATTGAGATCTCAAATATCACCAAATTTTGTCAAGAAGGAAAGAATCATCCTCTTTTATAAGTGATCATTTTTTAATTTACCTTTTGCTGACCATCTCTTGCCCTATCTTGCCTCCAGCTTCTTTTGAAGGCATTCTACTCTCTAATTAATCCAACATTTTTTCCCGTGGAGTTGTCCACAATGCTTATAAATGTGTCCCTTCTTATGTTTATGCCAATGTCTTTCTTGAGTAGCTGTATTAATAGAGCATCTGTAGTCATTGATTATATTCGAAGAAATGAAATTAATGATTAAGAGAATAAGCTCTATGGCCTTGTTGCCTTGAACCATGATTTTTCAAACTTCTTGTTAAATACTTAAACTTTCTTGTTTTGAAGTCTTTTTGTAAGTGAAAATAATAACTTCCTCATATGGTTGAGGACATTAAGTATGTAGTTGATATTAATGCATGTAAAGGTATTTGATACAATCCACAAAGAAAGCACTCAATAAAAAAAAGGATAAATGAGGTTCAGTGTTCCTTTGGGAATTTAACTAGAAAAATTAAAGAAAACTACCAAATAAAATAAGTGTTCTATCAATGTACAATGATCTTTCTTAAACATTTTTTTTTGCTCTATAAAAACACAAATTTCATAGGTTATTAACCAATATTATGTTAAAAAGTAAGTTGGAAAAGGTTGGGTTAAAAAAATAAAATTTTAATGCAAGACTTCACAGACCTGTATTGGGAATCTCCCAAAGAAGTATAATTTATGTAGATTTTAGTAAGTTAATTTAATTTTGAAACTGCACTATTTGCATAGCACCTCACATATCTGTTCTAGAAGACACAATTTTTGGAAGACTTGTTTCTGATAGAGCTTGGATTTCAGTTCTATAGCCATGGATTTGTGTTCTCACAAATCTGTAAAGCTTTGGCTTTAGAGGCCTGGTTAGCCTTAGTATCCCTTTTCTAATTTGCATAGAATAGTGAGTTATGTCTTTGATTGGTAACTCCATACAAATTACAGGACTACTTCTTCAGTATGTCAGATGTTATCCACACCTGGTTAGTAATCACTTGTGCTTAGTCTGAATTGAGAAGTGTTATAAGTGTGAATACACATCATATTTCTTTGTTTAAAAAGGGGATATAAAATGTCTCATTAATAATTTTTATCTCATGTTATCTTAAGTGTAGACTGCAGCCTTTCTTTTGGAAGCACAATTGCATCTTATGTTCAGAACCAGGTATGTTGTGATAAAACACAGTCTCCTAGTAAATAAAGGCACTGTTGGGCTGTACCTTCCCCTGTTGTCCTCAGCATGGTGAATATTCACTACAGACAGTCTAATTCTGGTGGGACATGCTTTATGACATCCAGCTTATACCCTAGTGGTATACCTTTCACTGGCATCGAGAAAGTGGGGTTCTTTCACTACAGCAGACAAACACAAATGAGCCTTACTGTCCATAGAACATCTTCCTGCATGTGATCAGCACAGATTGAGATTGGCTATCTAACAAATCACGTCCCCTAGTGAAGCTGAACTTGTTCTGTCTCTTCTCTATGTGAGTAAAATTTCTTTCCACCAGAGCTGTGTGAGATGCGCTTTACTGGCAACTCAGACATCTGTATTGGAGTGAGTTAACCTCTCTTTAAGCATCTCCGAACAACAGGTCGCATACTAAAATAATATTTTGGTTATATTTAGTTCAATAAAATATATCATTAAGTTAACTTTATCCGTTACCTTTCATTTTCTAAATTAGAGGTACTTGAAAAGTTGATATTACATACACGGTTTACTGGACAGTGCTGTTCTAGGATTGGCCAAAGAGCAGTAGCCCTGTGTCCCATACTTGTTACTCCATCTTGCTTCTCCAGTGTGACTGACCTATAATAGCCTAAAAACTACAATTTAAACCGTGAGAACTTAAAAGTCTCATTTTAAATTTCTGAAAAATAAATTAATCCCAGGTATGATTTTCAACAAGTTAACTATAATCTTTTGACTTTCAAACAAGTCCTGAAAACTTTATAATAACATACAATACACTACAAGATTTAAAGTGTTTCCGTGTTAAATGCAACTTCAGCCTGAAATGACTAAGGTAAGAGCTGTAGACAATCATAGGAAGAATACATTTTTCAAGTTTTTATTTTAATATAGGTTTAATAAGGGCAAGTCACAAAATTCACTTCACTGGAGTGAAACATGAGAGAGCTAAACAGTGAAATTTAAAATGTAGGAACCATTTGAGGTGGAAATTTCTGTAAGCTTTATGGTAAATATCATAGGAAATTTACTAAAGAAATCTTTCCTTGTTTGTTTAAAAAAAGATAATGGGTGGATGGACAGTTAAAACAGATACACAGACAGAAAGATGGGTTAGGGAGAGAAGGTAATTTAAATGTAGTGGGATTAGGTTATTTGTATTTGTTTATCTAAGACAGTAGGTATTTATAATTGCATTTATAATTATTGGTTTAAAAATTTTCTATGACATAGCCAAATATATTTTCTCATTAGTAAAGCATACAACACAGAATGTTTCACTGATTCTCCTTCAGCAAATGAATCCAGTAAAAGAGATGTTCAGAACTACCAATTATAGAAGAATGAAAGGGAAGTCTGATGAGAGCTGAGTACTCGCTCAATGAAGGTTTTAGAAAAATAGCTAATAGTCTGCAATTTAAATCCCATATGAGAAGAATCTATTTTTTCCTCTATATTAAATCTTGGGTATCATTGTTTATTCTTCTGAATTGAGTTAATGTGGTAGACTAAGTAATGGCCTGCAAAAAGAGCCATGGCCTAATCCCTGGAACCTGTGAATATCATGCATGGCATAAAGAAACTTTGCAGGTATTAAGTTAAGGATCTTGAAATAGGGAGATTATCCTGACGGGCCCAATGATGCAATCACAAGGTCCTTATAAGAGTGAGGTAGAAGGGTAAGAGAGAGAGGTAGAGGTAGGGAGAGAGAGAAACAAGGAAAGGGAGAAAGAGAGTGAGAGACTTAGAGGTTGCACAATTGTGAGATTGAGATTGGAAAATGTTACACTGCTGACTTTGAAGATGCATGATGAACCAAGGAATTTAGGGAGTTTGTAGAAGCTAAAACAGACAAAAGGAATACAGTGCTCCTGGCAGCTAGATTTTTGGACTTCTTTAGTTCACATTTTTAAAACAATAAATGTTTTCTTTAAGCCATTAAGTTTGTGGTAATTAATTTTTGCAGAAAAAGTAAACTAAGTCACACAGCACAGACACATAAACACTTGAAGTAGGCAAAGTGACCATGAAATTAGAGAGAGAAAAGTCCATATGTTGCAGGGATAGGAACCAAGGAATAAAGACAGCATCCATCTCAGAAAAGACAAGGAAATAGATTCTTCCTTGCAGTTTTATTATAGGACTGGTCCTATTGACATGATGAATTTAGCCCAGTGAGCCTGATTTTGAACTTCTGACCTATAGAACTATAGAACTGTAAGATAAATAAATTTGGGTTGTTTTAAGCTCATAAATTTGTGCTACTTTGTTATAGAGGCTATAGGAAGATAATGCAGGTAATATGCTGGCCTTATAATATGTCTCTACAACCATTATTAAAAGGGTTTGCTTTTTATGAAAATCTTACTGATAATTGAGATTATCGAGCTGTTCCTCAAACTGCTAATAGGCTGTCTCAACCTAAAGTACAGCATCTCTAACCGTGATTCCTGGTTCCAAATAGCCCTTTTCCAAAAACACATAGCAGAATATCAGAAAGGAGTTAAAATGGCTAAAGACAGCTTAGTCATGAGAAGGGCATTGACTTGAGAACTTATGTTGATAAAGTAAATCCTGATCCACAGCCCCTGATTCCCTAATGAAACATTTTGTCCCAAGCAACAACAACAACAACAAAATATTGTTGTTTATCATTTGAAGTTTATCCACAAGATTTCATGTTCTAGCCTTTTGACCACTATATTCAAATGAATATCCCGCCCATAACCATATTAGAATCAAGTGAGGAAGGAAAAAAAAAAACACAGGAAGTGATAAAATTGTTAGAAATTCTCTTTCTCCTTCCCATTTTTTCCAATTGAAAGCCAATTGGAGTAAGGGTAAATTTGCATCTGTGAGTTTGAGGGCAGAAATTCTAAGATGGACTAATTAAAATTTGGAGTAGATGCTACAATTTGCTCATTTTATAGCCCATTTATAATCTAGTCTACATGGCAGGAGCTTAAAAGTAGCTTTTTAAATGAATAAATTCACAAATCAGTAATTGGTTCAATTCATTGTGAAATGTATTTACCACCAGCTATATCACGTTCAGATTACAGATAAAGGGGTTATTTGCCTTCAAAGAAAAATAGAAAGAGACGCAGTATACACTCCTTTCCTAATCAGTGAGTCTAGGACTTCTTCAGACCTTGCAATTTCATATCTGATTTATTCACCTTCTTAGGTATGCTCTTAGCTCTGTGGAACTAAGCTTCAACTTCCAGGAGAAGCACATTCTCTGAGGTATAGGTTCTAGCTTCCCCAGTGGCTGCTCAAAAGGATGCGAAATTATGGAGAGTTGAGCGGAAATTCGTGTGTCTTGGGGTAAGATTTGACCAATGACAGAGAAGAGGTGGCAAGGACCTAGCAAGTAAATTCCTTTCCCTTTTTCTTTAGGGATAACCCATGGGAGAAAGCAACCAGTTCATTGTGGTTTATGGTGAAGTTATGGAGGTCCTAGTCATGTGTCATTTTGTGTTTGTCTTCATTCCTTCCTAGCTTCAGTTTTTTTTCTCCTATCCTAATTTCCCTTGATTACATTCCCCAGTAGAGAGCTGGCAATTTGATCTTTACTTCAGGCAATGTTTATTAGGTATCTTTGGCTAACATAGTTTATAGCCTAGGGAACTGTGGGAAATAATGAAGATTCAATGGAAATTTGTCAATTAAAAGTCTCTCATAAAAAAAAAAGGGCATGAAATACTACACATCATGATTCCACTTGGCATAAGGAACCAAAAATAGAGAGACATGGAACTCATATAGAACGGGGAAGTATAGTGAGTGGAAATGAAATTTTGCCTTAGAGCTTGACTTAGCAAATTGTAAGAAAGCTCATTCCCAAATATCTAGGTCTCATGTAAAGAATTTTGAGATTAACATTAAGAGTGAGAAAAACAGTAAGTGCATATGCAACAAAATCAGAGGAATATATTTCCTAGTCAATTGCTGCCTGAGAGAAATTATCACTTTTTCTTGAATTGCTCAAAAGAATGTGAAATTATGGGGAATTGTGCGGAAATTTGTGTGTCTTGGGGTAACATTTGACCAATGAGAGAGAAGAGGTGGCAAGGTGGCAATATCAAAATGTTAATTCAACCATGTTTCGTCTTGAGTCCAGCTTGGGCACTCATCCAGTTAAATTTAAGAGTCACTTTTGTGAAACTGATGATAGAAGTTTGAAATCTGATGACAATAATATCTTGGATATAATGCCTAATAATTTTGTGCCTTTTCTTGAATTTAAAGACACTTACGTAACAAACAGAATAAACAAGCTATTCCTAAACTTAGAATTACGTTACAATTGCAATGAAGAGTTTGGCTTAAGAGGCCTTGGGCATGAATGAGTGTTCTCTCAATTAAAGTGATTTATCCATGGTAAATTGATACGTTGGCTGTGTTTTCCAAGGCTGGCTTCTTAGGTGCACTCTCTTTACAATTGCACATGGCCCCACCATGTTCACAAGGGCCCTACTCTTGGTTTAATTCTCTGCCATATCCTCTTGAACCATTTAATATTTTCAAAGAAAAGGCCCTGAATGTTTAATTTGTACTGACACCCCCCCACACACACACATTATTTAACTGTTCCTACACAGTTTACAAAATTGATTATGAATTTGACTCTATTTAATAATATGTATTTAATTCCTAGGTTTTTGGAGATAAGGATTATTAGGTAAGTAAATAACCCAAAAAATTCTGGAGATTTATACCAAAAGAATCTTAACCCTGTCTCCAATCTGGACTTCGTTGTGTGCCCTGCTTGGCGCCCTGTGGGCAGGTCACTGCCTAGAAGCTCTAAGATTGGATGTCTCTGCTCTCTGTATTTGACACTTGTCTTTGTCTACCAAGGAGCCCATTTTCCTCATAAATTCTATTACTTGATGCTCCCATTATTTCTGGATCATTCACTCTTGCACCATCTAGCATTTTTATTTAAAATAAACAGATATTTTTCACAATACCTCGTAACCGAAGGAAAATTATGTTTAAGGCACACAAAGCATGGGTCTTTATATTCTAGGATTGGCCTAGTTTCTCATTGAGTCTCTCTCTTGAGATCCACACATTCTTTCACTGAGTCTCTGCATACATGGAATGTCTGCTTTCTCCTTTTGTATTCCTCATACTTCATAACTTCTCTGTTTATATCTCTTTTCAGCTATAGTATAACCCATAAGCCTTATTGTTTTTATGATCTCTCTTAATTTAAGTACCAAAGGAGGAACTGCTTGCCCATCTTTCCAAAATAGGCCATGTCGTCCAGCCTACAGATTGCCAGCCTGTAGTCAGGAGCACACCTTAGGTGCTATCAGGCCAAATTGTTACGATCAAGGAATAGAACCTCAAGAGCTATAATTCCTTAGATGCAGCTACAGACATGGTAGTAAATATATTTGACACATAAATCAAAAATCCTAACCCAGAACATGAGTCCCCAAGTCTCAATGGTACCAGCTAGAATGATATTTTATGGCTTACTAGTATCTGCATTGGTATCAGCTAAATTTATGCAGATTAGAGTTGCAATAGTTTTTCATGCTGAGCACCTGAATTCCCCTCATTTGTTTACCACTTGGACACCTTCAAAACAGTTGTTATTTCTCACTGGTACAATCTGGTTTCCAAATATCATCTAGCTACTGTTTCTTCTGCTACGTCCCACCTATGGTGCTTTTCCTACTGAATTTAAAAATCTCAAACTACAGAAAAGGTGTCTGAGAAATATTTTCTTCCTGATTTGATAATAAAACACCAACTATATTTTGCATTGTTTTCATGTTATTGCATTTTCTTGGGAAACCACCTGCCAGGTAGATTACTAGGAATAATTTGAGATTTTGTTTTGTTTTTTAAATTTAAAAAAATTTTAATATTTTAAAAAACTTATTTCTAAAATACTTTTTTTTTTAATTTATGAAGGATTATCTCTTGAACTTGGGCCCTATAATCCCAAATTTTCTACTTTTTGCCCTATATCATGAAGTATGCCCTATATCATGAAGTATCTAATATAAATTCAAGTAAAAAATGCCTGTCATTGCATATTTTGTTGTTTCTCTTAAAACATTACTTCATGTATGCTATATTTTCTAACCCTTTCTATTCTTCAAAAACATCGTTGAATGCCTTTGGTTTAAGATCAATTTACCTAACAATATCAGTTTTAGATAGCATCGATAAGTAAAAAGCTATGTTTTTTATTAGATTTCTGATTTAAGAATATTTTCTGAGTATACTTCAAGCAAAACCAATTAAGATAAACAAACAATTACCTTATAAAAGCGTGTGTCTTTATGAATGAATATTCACGAAGACCTTACAAAGGGAAGGAGCATAATTTTAAAGGAAGCAGGATTAAACTAAACCTCACATTCAGACATTAAGATAAAAATAATTTTACCATATCAAAATATTTCAGGGAGAAAAGACAAAAGTGCAGGTTTTTTTGGGGAAAAAAATGGGAAAAAAATCACACAAGGGGAAAAAACCAATATGCTTATTGACTATGTTTAAGCATAAACACTGTGTGGTATTTCTTGCCTGTTTTGCTTCTTTTTAAGAAAAAGCATCTTGGCTTCTCTCTTCAGTTTCCAGCATTTGGTCATTTAGATAAAGGCACAGATGCTCGCTTGTTTAAGTAATTGTATTCAAATGATTTTTATTGCCTAAAAATGATCTCACTGCTGGAATCGTTGATGGTTTACAGTGTGCAGCACAAAGCATTTAAATGATGAGATAGTTGTTTCCAACTTGAATCTCCCCTGAAGAGAATAACAGGCACTGTCTAGCTTCATTACCCTTTAGGGGTTTATTGCACAATATTTATTAGTGTTTCTATTTCCCCAGTTTCCACAACAATTCTTTTGTTCTATTTAGTAGCTGTTTGTGGTAAATGCTCACGCATACCTGTGGTTTGAAAGTATTTCCACCATCAGTCATGTATGTAGAAAGGTAGAATGAGAAGCCCTTTGTTAAGTCGCCTGAAATTTCAATCTATTATACGATAGGATATATATGCTAGTATGTGTCTGTGAATGCATAGATATGCACACTGGCCTTTTCTGTTGACTTCAAGTGAAAATTTAGAAGCTTTCTATGACAACATTTTTCTTTTATAAGTTCAGTATAAATAGTACATTAAACAGTATTGGACAATACCAAAATCATCGAAGAGGCATTGAGCTTAGCTTCTGACTATATTCATAAAGGTATAATGGCAATTGTCCAGAGCTAGGAATAAGAATAACTGAGTTCTAGTCCTTACTCACTCTAAAGTGCCTAAGCTTGGTCCAGTCACATAATTTATTTATGCCTCAATTTCCATATTTGTGAAATGGGGTTAATAAAATATTTTTTCTAGTTAAAAATTCTTCTGTTCTGCATTTCTGTAGCTTAGTAAGGTGCTCAGAACCTATCTTGCTGGGTAGAGACACCTTACTGCCAATTAGCTTGAAAGTATAGTTTCCAGTTGTGAAGCTATCTTTCTTATGGCAAAATGAGTAAGAGGATACCCTAGGGCTACAGCTATTTCTGAAATTAATCAGTTGTGTGGTCTCGGACAGGAAGAAAGCAGGTGAAATCCCTTAGCACCCAAATTCCTTACTTCTAAATACCTAAAGTGAAGGTATCGTGTTAGGTTATTTCTTAATAGCCTTTCAACAGCAAAATTGTATATTTTTACATGTTTCCATGGAGCATTTCACACGGTTGAACTGTATCAAATTAAAATTATTTAATTAAAGCCAAACGCTCACAAAAGAGATCCAGTTTACTTTTATGTCAAATATTTATTTACCATTGTGTTGATACAGGCTAGGATTCAGACAGTGATTTAATCACATAGTTTCTTTGATCTAAACTTCCTTCTTTCAGTCCTATGTTTTATGTTTTTTGTATTCTAGTAATATATATACAATCTAAAATTTCCTCTTTTAACCACATTCTTAGATATATATAATTCACAGCTGTTAACTACACCTAAAATGTTGTGCTGCCATCACCACCATCCGTTTCCAAAACTTTATAATCAATGCAAATGGAAAGACTGTACAAAGTCCCCATACTCTACTGTCAACCAGGCCCCTAGTAATGCATATTTTAGATTCTGATTCTATGAAGTTGCTTATTCTAATTATTTCATATCAGTGAGATCATACAATATTTGTCCTTTTGTATCTGCCTTATTTCACTCAAAATGATGTCTACAGGTTTCACCCATGTTGTCATCAAGTGTCAGGACTTCATTCCCTCTGTGATGGAATGATATTCCATTGTGGTTATATACCACATTTTTTCTAACCATTCATTGGATTATAGACACCTTGGTGGCTTCCACATTTTGCCAACTGTGAATAATGCAGCATGAGCATCTGTGTGTAAATATCTGTTCAAGTCCCTGATTGCAAATTCATTTGGTATATACTGTAGTATATACTAGAGAGGGATTGCCAGGTCATATGGTAATTCTATGCTTATGTTTCTGAAGAACTGCAAAACTGTCTTTCACAGCAGCTGCACCATTTTACTTTCTCAGCAGCAATGAATGTTCCTATTTTTTCACATCCTCTCAAACACTGTTAAGTTTCTGATTTTTTAAAATATAATATAATTTTTTTTAATATAAAGTGCATCCAAGTTGTCACATGCAACACAACTTGAATCCTTTTTACATTCCACTGAAAGTATAAAGTTAAATTTGTTTATCCATTCATTGGTTGGGTTGTTTTCAGCATTTGGCAACTGTGAATAATGCCACTAAGAAAATCACTGTGGAAATGTCTGGTTGAGGCAAATTCGCTGCCCTCTGCCTTCATGGGACATGATTCCCACGATTCCCAGGGGTGTAAATCTTCCTGGGAATGTGGGACATGCCTCTTGGGTATAAACTCTGACATGGTATTGTGGTATTGAGAAAGCCTTCTTGACTAAAAGGGAAAAGAAAAATGAAACAACGTGTCAGTAGCTGAGAGATTTCAAATAGAGTCCAGAGGCCAATCTGGAGATTATTCTTATGTGGTGTAACAAATATCCCTTTTCAGTTTTTGGAGTACTGCAGTATTTAGAGGGAAATACCTGAAACTTGAACTGTGATCCAATAGCCTTGATTCTTCAAGATGACTGAATAACTATAGAGCTTTTAAGGTGTGACAGTGTGACTGTTAAAACCCTGTAACTGGTACTCCTTTTATCCAGTGTGTGCACAGATGAAAAAGAGAAAAAAATACATAAATTTTAGGGGGTAAAGGGGTATGGAATGTTTTGAGTGTTCGTTTTTACTTTTATTTTTATTCTTATTTTTAATGTTTTTTTGAGTAATGAAAATGTTCAAAAATTGATTGTGAGGACAAATGCACAACTCTATGATGATACTGTGACCCACTAATTGTACAATTTGGGTGATTGAATGGTATGTGAATATATAATATATCTCTATAAAATTGCATTTAAAACACAAAAAATATGATTCTCATTTCTTCTTGGTGGACTGACCTTTCGATTAATATATAGTATCTTTTTGTCTCTTGTAATACTTTTTTTTTTACATCAAGTCTATTTTGTCTAATATTAGTGTAGGTTTTGAGTGACAGTGCTCATTTTACATATTGATTTTCCTATCTGTCCTTCTAACTGTGTGACTTCAGTTGTCCTGTCTTTTAGTTCACTGGTTCTTTCTTCTATCTCTTCAAATCTGCTGTTGTATGTCCCTGCTGTATTTTTTAATATTCATTATTGTGATTTTCATCTTTACTATTTCTGTTAAGTTTCTTTTTAAATTTTTAGATTTTTCTTTATATAATTTAGCTCTATATCCATCTTCTTCTTTCTTTGAATTGATTTGGGAGATGTGTTTTAACTTCTTAAATTAGTTATTCCAAATATGTGTCTTCTCTGAAGTTTTAATTTGTTACTTTGACTGAGCCATATTGTCCTGTTTTTTTAGTATGGCTTGGGCCCCTGATGTCTAGGCATGTGATTACTTTGATGTGCAAACTGTGAAGGTCAGTTTCTTCCTCTTATCTGGTGTTTTATTGTTGATTGGCTTTGTGTTTAGTCTTTTCTTTGATCTTCTTTCAACTTTTTCTGGACCTTTAGCATAGCCTATGCTTAGCTGTTCCAAGTATTTTAGCCTTTCCTTCATTTGTTCCTTGCCCTAGATATGCAGTACACTTTTTTAAGATTGCACTTTTTGTGCAATTATTTCACCTCCAGGAGAAAACTGCCTTTCCTCAGTTGCTTCTCCAAAAAATTTGATCTTTTCTGTTTTTGTGCAAAATTTTCCCCCAACTCCATGATTTCTTTAAATTCTCCCCCTCAATCAATGCTCCCTTTTCCTTACACTTTTCGGTTTAGCAACCATTCTGCCTTAGAGCAGTTCAGTCCCTCCCGTTTATTTTCTGTGAGGATTGTCTGTCTGTAGTTTCTTCCCCATTAGGGTATTCCACCCTGGGGGCCTAGATGGGATCAACAGAGAGGTCAATCCAGAAAATTCTGTTTTATGTTTGATTGGTGTATTAGTTTGCAAGCTGTCTGAATACAGTATACCAGAAACTGAATGGCTTTATAAAGGGAATTTAATAAGTTACAAGTAGACAGTTTTAAAGCAATGAAAATGCTCAAATTAAGATGCCAACAAGAGGTTACCTTAATCCAAGGGAGTTCCATAGGTCAGGAACACCTCTGTCAGCTCGATAGTCATGTTGCTGGCACCTGCTGGTCCCTTGCCCCTGGGCTTTGTGCTTTCAGCCTCTGTTCCTGTGGTGGTTTGTCACTTTACTTCTCTGGGATTGGTTTTCATCTCTTGTTTTCCCTTAGCTCTCTCCAGGTTCTGGCTTGCTTAATACCTCATGGTGCTGTCTGCTGGGCTCCAAGCACTTTCATATATCCATGTCTCTTTTTCCTGAAGCAGTTGTTCTCCAAGCATCTACATCAGCTCTCTCTGTTGGCTCTGAGTCTTCTGTAATTTCTGGCTCTCTCAAAAAGTCCTCTTCCTTTAAAGGATTCCATTAAACAAATCAAGACCCAACTGGAATGGTTAGAGTCACATCTCTATCTAATCAAAAGATCACACCGACAATGGGGCATGTCACATCTCTGTGGAGATAATCTATAGTATTGAATTAGAATTAAAGGAAATGGCTGCCTCTACAACATTAAACCAGGAATAAACCATGGCTTTTCTGGGGTACATAACACTTTCTAACCAGCAAAGCTGGTCCAGTAAACAGACACAGGATTTAGTGTGTGCACCTCTTCCCAACACTTCTGATGTGGTCTCGTTTTTTATTCTTCTGCAGGCCTTTTTGTATCCAGAACTCCTCAGCGTCTTGTGTTCTCCCTTGGGTCTCTGCCCTGTGGGTCCTTATGCCTGGATATGTGTGGGGTTCTAACATGTTGGTTTCAGTAGCTCTACAGTCTGTTTTCATAGCAGGAAGGACTTAGAACATAGTGTCTCTGTGCAACTGCTCAGCTGCACAAGACCAAATGAGGGGAAATGGTCTGGACAGGCTGGTGCAGGACAGAAAATCCTACTTATTATTGGAAAATGTTTTTATTTTCCTTCAAGTAAACATCTGCAGACTCCTCCGGGTTCTATCTCCCTACAGAGTTCCAAGCAAATGGTTCTGAGGGGAGACTTTTCCAGGGGTGTTTTACATCACTTTGTGGATGACTTATCTGTATTGCTTCTTTTTATCATTACCCTATAGCTTTAAAATGATCCTCATTTACCTGGGAACTATAAAGACTAAAAATTCTCAAATAATTTTTAGTGTGATAAGTTCTGGATTTACTTAAATATAAAGAGTCAAGATTTGCCAAGTATCACAGGACTAAAGAATACCTGTTGCTTATAATTAAGATTGTTTAATTGTTAGAAAAATAATGTTTGGAAAAATTTCTTAAAAATTCAGAAAATTTGGGAATTTTTCAATTCTTTTATCACCATGATGCTATGATTTTTTTAGGTATAAAACATGTGAACAAATATTCTATTTGTTCAAAATCATACCTAAATAAAGGAAAGTATTGTTCTATATTGTGATAGTTATCATTTATAATGACAGAACAGATTTTATAATTGAGAATGTAAAGAAACAATTTGCCAAAACTATTAGAAAATATATTTATATACATACATGAATATATTTTTTATTGCTATTAGGTTCAAAATAGTCAACATGAATATAGGGTGTGTAAAATGTTATGTTCAAACATGCTTGTTCTCTTCTTTTTCAGACATAGTCAACTCATTTAACAGAATATATTGAGCTCTTTATTTGTGCTAAGGAATAGGCAGGAAAAATGGGGAAAATAGACTTGTTCATAGCCAAATAGATATATTTACTATTTACTGTATGCCGTTTCTCTACTAAGCTATTTGCATATGGTTTCTACAGTAAATCTTCCATCAATTAGGAAATTAAAAGTATTAGTCCAATTTTATCGATAAATAACAGGGATCATATCCAAATATGTAAATGGATTTTACAGTGCAACAATAGGAAAATGAAAAAAAATTAAAATAAGCGAAAGAACTAACAAATACCTCATCAATGAAGCTATACAGATGGCAGTCAGCATGTGAAAAGATGTTCAAATTATTTTAACCAGAGAAATTTGAATTTAAGCACAATGAGAAACTCTTACACACCTATTAGCATAGCTAAAAAATTTTAAATAATAATAAAAAAGATCAAAAAAGCCCTAACAATATCTGGTGAAAATGTTAAGCAAAGATACTCTCATTGCTGGTGGGAATGCAAATTGATACAGCACTTTGGAAAATAGTTTTTCAGTTTTTTATAAAGTTAAACACAGACTTATCATAAGTTCCAGCACACTCACGCCTAATAATTTGGCCAACTGATTTGAAAATTTATGTCCACAGAAAACCTGCATGTGAGTGTCCACAGCAGTTTCATTCAAATTTTCCAAAAGCTGGAAACAACCAAAATGTTTGTCAATCAGTGAATGGATTGAAAACTGCATTAAATCTATACATTGAAATATTATTCAGTGATAAAACATAAGTTATCTATCAACACAACAATATGGAAGTAATTTAAATGCATACATTTAAATGAGAAAAAGTAGTCTGAAATAGCTATTAATGCTTGATATATGACATTTTGGAAAAGAAAAACTATAGAGATGGTAAAGAGATAATGGATGTCAAATTTCAGTGCAGTAGGGTAGAGGAGAAGGTTGAACAAGTAAAGAGCAACAGGTTATTTTAGGATGAATATAAATATTCTATATGCAAATTTAATGGTGGGTATATGACAGTATGTATTTGCCCAAAACATAGAAACTGACAATACTAATAGTGAATTTGAATGTATAAAAATTTTGTACACGGGGGTTATATTTTGTATACGTTTGACAGTGAATTGGTATTAATCTAAACCACATTGTTATACATAAAGAAGTTAATGTTAACATAAGGCAGCAAAAAAATTAAAAATATATAAAAAGAAACAAGTGAATTTAAATGATACACTAGCTAACTTCTATGTAATACAAAATAGGGTGTAATGAAAGGATTGGGAAACAAAACGCAGTCATAAAACGTATAGAAAATAAATAGAAAAATGGCAGTGGTAACTTAATAATTACATTGAATGAAAATGGATTAAACTCTCCAATTAAAAGTCAGACCTTGGCAGAGAGTTTTTAAAAATGTGATCCAAAGCATGTTTGAACCACTTTAGATTCAAAGACACTAATAGATTGAAAGTGAAAAAATAGAAAAAGATATCCCATGCAAACAGTATATAAAAGACAGCTGAGGGCGGGCCACGGTGGCTCAGCAGGTAAGAGTGCTTGCCTGCCATGCCCGAGGACCCGGGTTCGATTCATGGTGCCTGCCCATGTAAAAAAAAAAAAAAAAGACAGCTGAAATGTCCATACTAATAGTAGATAAAATAAACATTAAGACAAAATTGCTATTAGAGACAAAAAAGACATTTTATAATGATATAAACATTAAGAATCAAGAAGACAAAACAACTATAAATGTATTGATTTAAAAATAGACCTTTGAAACACATAAGCAAACACTGGTAGAGTTGAAAGGAGTCTACCAAAACAGACTCAAGAAGAAATAGAAAATCTAAATAGATCTGTTTACAGATCGATTCAAAAAAATAAAGGATTATGTTAAGTAATGAAAACACTTATTTTATAGAAAATACCTGGACCTGATAACTTTAGTAGTAAATGTTACCAGACATTTAAATAATTAACAAAATCTTTCAAACATTCTTGCAAAAATATGAGGAAGATGGGGGCCTAACTCATTCTAAAGGCCGGCATTGCCCTGACATCAAAAGCAGATCAGTACATGACAGAAAAAGAAAATTAGACACAAATATGTGAAGATAGACGCAAAATTTGTCAACAAAATATTAGCAAAGTGAACCCAGCAGCATATAAAAAGGATTATACAGCATAACCAAACACAATTTATGCCAAGAATTGCTCAACATAAGAAAATCAATCTTTAAAATACAATATATCAGTTGAATCAAGGAAGAAAATACATGATCAACACAAAGACACACTCACACACAAAATTAAACAACCCAACATACTTTCATGATAAAAACTGTAAGCTAGCTATGAATAGAAGGGAATTTCCTCAACCTGGTAATGATAATTTATACTGTCATATTTAGTCGTTAAAGGATGAATATTTACTATTGGTATAAGGAAAATACAAGGATGTGCACTCTTACCATCCCTTTTGAAACTTTTACTGGATGTTCTAGCCAGGAAAATTATGTAAGAGAAAATAAATAAGCATATCTAGTATGTAAAGACAGAAGTATTCCTATTTGCAGATGCCATGATCTTGCTCATAGAAACCCTAAAAAATCAAAATATTTTTAGAAGTAATAAACACGTTCATCAAAGTTGCAGTTTATAGGCTCAATAAAAAATAACTGTTATACACTAGCAATAAAAAATCTAAAAATGGGCGGGCCGCGGTGGCTCAGCGGGCAAAGTGCTTGCCTGCTATGCCGGAGGACCTCGGTTCGATTCCCGGCCCCAGCCCATGTAACAAAAAAACGGAGAAACAAAATACAATAAAACAAGAAAGTGTTTAAAAGATGTTTCCCTTTCTTCCTTCTATCCTTCCTTCCTTCTCTCTGTCTTTCCTTAAAAAAAAAAAAAAAAAAAAAAATCTAAAAATGAAGTTTAGAACTGAAATACATTTTCAAGAACATCACAAACAATAAGTTTTAGGAATATATTTAGCCGAATCTAAAGTGCAGGACATACAAATTGAAAAAAAAAATGTTGAAAGAAAGTAAATAAGAACTAAATAAATGGAAAAACATCCTTTCCTTATGTGTTGGAAGATTTAATATTATTAAGAAGGCAATATTCTGCATATATTGAATATTTCAGGTTCAATATAATCCCTGTTTCTGTTTCTGCAGTAAAGGACAAGATAATCCTAAAACTGTTATGACAAGAACTCTGAATTGCCAAAATAAGTTTGAAAAAGATCGAATTAAGGACTCATGCTTCCTGACTTAAAATCTTGCTATACAACTAGAGTCATCAAAACAATATAGTCCTACCATTAAATAGAAAGCCACATACACCAATGGTATAAAATTGAGAGTTCAGAAAAATAAGCCCTACACCTATGGTCAACTGAGTTTCAACAAGGAGGGGTGGGGGGCTAAAACATTCCCTGGGAATAATCTAGTCTTTTCAATAAATGTTGGTAAGATATCTAGATATCCCCATGCAAAAGAATGAAGTTGCATTCTTACCTCATGTCATATACAAAAATAACTTAAAATGTATCAATGACCAAAAAGTACTTTCTAAACTCCCACATTTTTACAAAAATCATAGGAATAAACCACGGCTATCTTGGAATAACCAACAGCTTCTTAGCTATAACCCGAAAAGCACAATCAAAAAATAGTATAAAAATAAATAAATTATACTTCATCACAATTAAAATTTTTGGGTATCAGAATACAGTAACAGCAAGAATGGATATAACCAAATAAATGAAAAAATAACAAGAGTTAGTTTCTTAGTCTACTATCTGCTAAAACAAATACCCACAATGGGTTGACTTAAACAATGGGAAAATGTTGGCTCACAGTTTTGTGGTTAGGAGAAGTCCAAATATGGGGCATCAGCAAGGTGATGCTTTCTCTGCAGTATCTGTCATTCTGGGGTTGGTTACTGTTTACTTTGCTCCTGGGCATTTCTGAAATATGGCAGTATACATAATGGCATCTTCTTCTTTCTCTTCCTTACGGATTCTGAAGTCTCCCTTGGCTTTCTCTCTCTATGCCTGAATTGCATTCTGCTTTTAAGACTTTTAACACATTAGATTAAAGACCACCCTAAATCCATTTTACCTCACCTTAACTAATAACATCTTTAAAGGTCCTATTTACAACTGGATTCACACCCACAGGACTAGGGATTCAAGAAACACATTTTCAGTAATAACTTTGAATGTTAAGAGGTTAAACTTACCTATTAAAAGATGCAGATTGGCAGAATAGATTAAGAAATATAATCCAGCTATATGCTGCTTACAAGAGACTCATCTTAGACACAAGAATACAAATAGATTGAAAGTGAAAGGATACAAAAAGATTTTCCATGCAAGTTGTAACCAAAAGAAGCAGGAGTAGCTATGATAATATTGAACAAAATAGACTTTAAATGTAAAGACATCATAAGAGACAAAGGGCACTATATATTAGTTACACTTGATCTTATCCAAAAGGCCAAGAAGTGATAACTACATATTAATTAAAGGGATAATTCACCAAGAAGATATAACAATCATAAAAATATAAGCTCCCAATTAAGAGCTCCAAAGCACACGACACAGACATTGGCAAAACTGAAGGGAGGTATAGATCATTCAACAATAGTAATAGGAGGCTTCAATGCACTACTTTCCTCTATAAATAGAGCAACCAACAGAAAATCAACAAGGAAACAGAGAAGTTAAACAACTTGATAAGTGAATTGGACCTAACAGGCATATATACATCATTGCACCACAAAACAAAAGGATCTTCATTCTTTTCTAGTGCTCATGGAACATTCTCAAGGATAAATCAGATGCTGGGGCACAAAACAGGTCTTTATAAATTTAGAAACCTTGAAATTATTCAAAGCAAGTTCTCAGACCACAGTGGAATGAAGGTGAATCTCAATAACCACCAAAGAATGAGAACATTCACAAATATACGGAGATTAAATGACACACTGTTAAACAGCCAGTGGGTCAAAGAAGAAATTGCTAGAGAAATTGGTAGCTATCTGGAGACGAATGAAAATGAGCCCTACCTGTGGATAATTAAAGTTAGTAAACTACAAAATACAGATCAATATGAAGTTTGTTATTTCCAAAGGTGACAAGTCAAAGCAAATACTTAATTTAATAGCACAAACAATATTTTAAAATTGATGTTTGTTGCCTAAAACTACACCATCAAATATTTACATATACTCAATAAACTTTCTTTTCCTGGAGTGAATGTGAAATATTGCTAGGTGAATAGAGACTGTTGATGTCAGTGTGGTTTTCCTACCAATTTTTTAAAAGGAAAAATATTCAGCCTGGTAAGAAATGAAAGACACAAAAGCAATTTAACTAAAATAGTGAGTTTCTCCTTCAATGAAATTTAAATAGCATAGTCCTTCCTTCATTTATTTACACACTATTGTGCTTGCATATACTAGATTTATATAGAGAGAGCCTATTCTTTAAAAAGTTGCTAGGATTCTGAAGGTTTTAATTGATATGATTTCATATGACTTTCTGTTAAAATGTGTATCAGTTAACTTTAATTCACTTTATCACTAGTGTATTTATATATTATAATATGAATGGTAAAAATCTTCTGTTAAATGCCAGGTCAACTACCTGCTCATTTTATATTCCAAGTGGATGCATTTACAGTAAACTACTGGAAGTGTGAGTGTAGCAACCTCAATCATTTCTGAAAGAACATCATAATAGTTCTGAATCTCAGAAAGGATATTAAAAGAATGTCAAATCTGGAATAGTCATCACCTTTCTTCCAAGCAAATATTTTGGAAAGAAGCCCCAGGAAAAAGGGTATTTGGATGTCAATTTAGAACAGGTGGAGGAGACAACAGGAATGCTCTACCAGGCAAGGAGCCAGAGCACTTACGGTAATGGACAGGGCTGTCAAACACTGTATTTAGTGCCTAGCAATTAATTCCTCAAAGAAATAAAATCACAACAGTGATCTATAACACATTTTTATTTGAAAAGAAGCAGTTCAGGCATATGTAGATAATAGGATTTAAATATCAGGAAATTACAAATTAATACCCTTACTGTACATTTATATTAAAGTTGGGGCTCTTCAAAACCAAACTGCTATTTTAATAACTTATTTTTTGCTCATTTTCTCACTCTTCTAAGCAGTTAAAAAAAATTTAGGAAGCATGATGGCAGTGCCAGCCCTCAGAATGGCCAGATTCGAGCCACCTTTAAAATAACGAACTTCCCTAATCTAATTATATAAATGGTAATTACCTATAAAAATAGCAATTAATTCTGGGCAGCACTTGTAAAATTAAAGATGGAACTGCACTTACAAAGCCGGAAACCTTGTACTCCGTAGAGATCAAATTCAATGAAATCGGTGGGAATGGAATGCCTAAAGCCAGCTTCACACTGAAGCCTAAGGTTATGAACTTTCTAAATATGGCAGAATAATTTTCTCCACTGCCCTTGAGTTTTTCAGCTATGGGGGCAAAGGACATAGATTAATTGCTGGCTTGACTTTTATGTGATCATACTCTGTGTTTAAAGTCTTTATTCAAATTATGCAAAATTGAATTTCATGGTAAAGAATAAAGGTATCCAAAGCACTAAGGGTCATATTCTCTTTTGCTTGGTCTTGTCACATCAGAGCTAAAGATTTTTAGGAAAATTTTATGTGCACAGACTGTGACCAATTGAATAAGTTGTTCTATATATGAACGGATGGGAGGGAAATGATACACATCAGTACAATCACAAAAATTCTTGTGTTCTAGTGGTTCTCATCTGGGGTTAATTTTACCTTCCCTTCCCTGGAGGATATGTGCCAATGCCTGGAGACATCTTTGTCATAACCGAAGGGGAGGGGCTCAACTGGCATCTGGTGGGTAGAGACTAAGGATGATGCTAAACATCCGTACATCAGAAAGTCCTCTTCAACGAGAATTAGCTTGTCCACAACAACAATAGCACCATCATTGAATGCTGCCTGATTCAGAGAAACAGAAAATAGAAAAGTCAAACAAGCCCCTTTACAGAAAAGAAGACAAAGGTATGGTAGAACAGAGCTTGACTATGCATCTGTAATATAGAGCTGATATAAAAAATAGTGAAAAATATATTATGAGTACAAACCGGGAAATAATCATTTCAATGATAATTGGATACAAATTGGAACAATGTTTAAAACAAATTAGATTAGTCTATCTCTCTCAAAATATATTTTCTATAATTTCAGTTAAATTATTTCTGCCTTAACTTCTCTTTATCTGTAATATCCTCACCCAGTAAAGAATCAACCAGATTCTCACCCAGTAAAGGAGATTTTATAGCAATGAGTATTTTCTATTGAAAATCTTAGCAGTAATATAGAGACAAATTCATGAACCTAAATAGAACACTGAATACTTAAATAATCAATTCCTAAATTAAATAAATTTTTTCACTTCCTTCAAGATGACCCTTGGTTTGATCAGAAAATCCTAAAGGAGCAGTTTGAAACCTACAATTTTGAAGTCAAAACGCTTATCTTGCTGCTTGGAAATCTTTGTTTATATCAGACTTTGGATAGAAGTAAGCTTCTATTTCAAAAAAAAAAGCAAATCTCTATTAACAATTATTTTATGTATAAAAACTCCTAATGTTAAATTGTTTATTGCATTTAAACACTTTACCTCTATTGGGCAACCCACCCCTAGTGATTTTCCCATCAGTGTTACTTTACAGACATCTATCCAGAATCTGAGAAATTTTGTCCATGGTGTGTAGAAATTTGCTCATTTCCTGAGGCACACAGCTGCATGTCACTTCACATTTCTCTTTCCTTCTGCCTTCTAGATATGACTATCTTGGTGTAACCCTGGATCATTTCAAATTCCTGGTAGCATGAAGACTTAGAGAAATAAAAAGGCATAGTATCACTCATGAAAATACTTAATCATATGCAATATCTTATAAAAAGTGAAAAGACACAGTAAAATAAATATATTTGCTCTGTTCAATCTTGTGAAAACAAAATCACATGCTTTATATGTTAAGTATATCATTGATATACTGATGATCTTCCTAAGGGAAATCTCATATTTAAAAAGAATTAACTAAGAAAAAGTTACTTGATGAATTTAGTCGACATATGCATGTGAATAAATAGGCAATATTTTATTGTTAATAATAAAACATTCTAGCCTGGAATATGGTAGGGATTGTTTTAATTTATCTGTCTGAAAATCTTGCATTGATTTATCATATTTAGTTTTAAAAATCTGCTGCTATGGCACAAAATTTATGATGAAATTTGAAAACAATTTAAAATTATTTTGATAATATATTAGGCATAATAATTGTAATGGCTTACAGAAAATAATCCACTAAGTAGACCCTCTCATATAACATATTTGTATATGTGTTAACAGATACTAAGTGTTGTAATGAAAACTGGACTATTCAGCAAGCTTTACTCAAGTTTATCACAAAATTTATCAGCATTTTGTCTGTTTGCACCTATTATCTTTTCTTCTTATTTTAAAGAAGTCTTAGGAAGGAAAAATATATGTATCTCTAAGTCCTGTTGCTCTGGAATTACTCCATTAGCATTTCAGGTGGGGTCATATGCTCGTCAGTAAGATTAAAGCATTTACTTTATATATTTATTCCCTCCAACCATTCACATTTAATCTGAGACAGTAGCAGAAAGCACCTTTCCTTGTAGCTCTATTGAAAAAAATCTTAACACAAAGTATAGGTAGTAATGAAAATGCTAACATATCTTCTGTCAATTTATTCCACAACTTGGTACATGGTGTGATGTTTGGAAGTTTTAGACTCCAGAAAAGATCATGTTCTTAAAGCTAATCCATTCCTGAGGGTGTAGACTTATTGTAGGTTGGACTTTTTGATCATGGTCTTTCAGAAGAGGCATGCCTCAGGTGGTTCTTAATCTTCTTATGGAGCCCTTTAAAGAGCATAAAATAGAGAAAAGTACAGAAGCTAGGAAAAGTGGGAGAGATGGGCCTGAACAGAAGCTCAGAAAGAAAGCCACAGACAAAGCAGTCAGAAGCTGAAAGCAATGAAATCCGGGAGGGAAGAACCACCAGACACCACCAAGTACGTTATCATGTGACTAAGGTGTCCAGGATTATTGGTTCGCCTGATGATGCCTTAATTCAGACATTTTCCCAGGCTCAGTATGGGAAATTTTTAAACAAATAAATCCCCATTGTTGAAAGCCAGACCATTTCTTGTATACTGCATTTCAGCAACTTTAGCAGAATAAAATACATATTTTTTTTTTTATTATTCTAGAAGCTGTGAAAAGGATGTTTCCTGAGATAATGATCCTTCTGGCAATACTGTACTTCAGAGTTCTTTTAGCATTGTTCATTGTCAGGCTTTACCAATGCCCAACACATTTCAATCACACTTATGCTTACTGAAGAAGTGGACCCTTGGCCCTCTTTGTTGCTAGAGCAGTGGTATAGTGAGGATTCCAGGTCCAAGAGAAAGATATGGACATATTCACAGGAAAATCAAATGCCCTAACTGTATTCAGTCCTATGAAATAACAGAAGAGGGCTCTAGAGGTGTAGGAGGAAAAGACAAGAATAATCCATCAGGCTGTTGATGTCCATTACTCTTTTTTAACCAGAGAATTCTTATATAAAGACAATTGTCTAAGTTAAACCTACACTTAAGTTGCATTATCGCAAGTTATTAAACTCAAATAATTGTGTATGCATAAATGTAATTGGTTTGCTGTGGTGGTGGTTGTACAAATTAAACAGCAAGGGAAAAGAGAGAGGGAATTGTGTAAGTGTCCATAATGCCTTACCTTTTATGGCAGGGAGTGAGTATACACTATATAAAATGTATAAATACATTAGATTGTTGTATAATTGTGTTAGATAAACTCAGAATGGTAAATAAATAGGAACAAAATTCAGTATTTTCTTTAGCCAAACAGAAATTCTGGGGTTTACTTTATATAATTTTTGGGGATTTGTTAGAGTTATTTTTCCAAACACATTTTCCAGTAATAATAATTATAAGAAACTAGTGTAATTATTATTATTATTATTATTATTATTATTATTATTATTATTATTATTATTATTTTGGCATAGGCAGGCTCCGGGAATCAAACCTGAGTCTCTGGCATAGCAGGCAAGAATTCTGCCACTAAGCCACCATTGCCTGCCAGATATTAGTGTAATTAAAGTAGTTCATATACAAAATATGTACATGTTTTTAGTAAATTTTATTATTATTTTGCACATCATAATTCTTCTATTCCTCTGGGCCCTCTCATAGAACTGATACATGCCTCTCTCTCATTGATGTGGGTGTTCACGTGCTTATCTTTGGACAAGTAAACTTGCCAGTTATGCTATCTGGTGGAGGCTTTAAAAGACCTGAGAAGTTCTCTGCATGCCTGATACTTCTGCCACCTAACACAAGAAGAGCATACCTCATGGATCTGGAAGCTCCAGAAAAATGAGACAAGTGGAGCAAATCTGATTCAATCCACAGACTTGAATCTTGTTTTAAGCCAATTAAATGCTGAGGTTTTTAAACATATGATTTGAAATAGTTTCAAACTTACCGAAAAGTTGCAGAAATAATACAGAAACAGTGCATAGAACTCCACTGTACCCCCACAGATACCCATATTTACCACTTATTAACATTTTTGCCATATTTGTTACATCATTTCATCTACATATCTATCTATCCACCCATCTATCCAGCTATCTCTTTTCTTACATTTGAAAATAGGTTGCATATATCATGTTATTCTAACACTTAATACTTCCATCTATATTTCCTGAGAACAAGAATACTCACTTAGGTAACAGCTATCAAATTAAGTACCCTGTTACCAAGTTCAAAAAGTTAAACACAGATATAAAATCTGCAATTCATATTCCAATTTATTTTTAATGTTCCCAATAATATCTGTTTGGACATTTCCCCACTATTATTACATCTAGCCCAGAATCACATTGAAATAGAATTGTCATTTCTTCTACAGTGTCTCTTATTTTTGAATTGTGGTAACACATATACAACATAAATTTCCCACCTCAACCACTCCCAGGCATACATTTCAATGTATTAATCACAATCAAAAATGTTCTGCTATCATCACCACCATCCGTTACCAAAATTTTCCTTAATTCTAAATGGAAGCCCTGTACCCTTTATGCATTGACTTTCCATTCATTCTTCCCCCAACCCTGGCAGCCTGTATTCTACCTTCTGTATCTGTGAATTTGCATATTATGCTCTTTCCAATAAGTCATACAATATCTGCTTTTTTTGATTGGCTTATTTCACAAAAATGCTGTCATCAAGGTTCAGTCATGTTGTAACCTGTAACAGAACTTCATTTGCTTTAGTGGCTTAATATGATTCCATTGGGTGTATATGTGTGTGTGTGTGTGTATCTATACACAATTATATTTAATTTTTATAAAGTCCAGATTATTTCTTCTTTCATTTCTCATGCCTTTAGCATAAAATCTAGGAATCAATTTTCTACTCCAAGCTCCTGAAAATCATCTCTATGTTTTCTTCTAAGAATTATACAGTTTTATCCTTTATATTTAAGTTAATAATCTGTTTTGGTTTAATTTTTCCATATGGTGTGAAGTAGGTATCCATCTACACACACACACACACACACACACACACACACACACACACACATATATACATATATATGCCACATTTTGTTTATCCACTCTATTGATGGACACTTTTGTTACTGTCATCGTTTGACTATTGTAAATAATGCTGCTATGAACATTGATGCACAAATATCTCTTGAATCCCTTTTTTCAACACTTTTGGATATATATTTAGTAATGGAATTGCAGTGTCAGTCTATGTTTAATTTCCTTAGAAACTGCCAAACTGTTATCCACAGCGGCTGCATCATTTTACATTCCCACTAACAATGTACAGGGCTTCCCATATTCCTACATCCTTGTGAATACTTGATATTTTTCTTTTCCTTTTTAAATAATAACTGTCCTAGTGTGTTTGAAGTCATATCTGATGGTGGTTTTGATTTACATTTCTCTAATGGTACTGATGCTGAGCATCTTTTCGTGTGCTTATTGTTCATTTGTATACCCCTTTTGCACAAATGTCTATTCAAATCCTTTGCCCATCTGTAATTGGGTTGCCTATTGTTTTATTGTTGAATTGTATGACTTCTTTTTATTCTCTGAATCTTAAACCCTTACAGTATATATGATTTCAAAATATTTTATCTTATTCTGTAGGCTATCTTTTCACTTTCTTGAAAATGCCTTTGATACACAATTATATTTAATTTTTATAAAGTCCAGCTTATTTCTTCTTTCATTTCTCATGCCTTTAGCATAAAATCTAGGAATCAGTTTTCTACTCCAAGCTCCTGAAAATCATCTCTATGTTTTCTTCTAAGAATTATACAGTTTTATCCCTTATATTTAGGTTAATAATCTGTTTTGGTTTAATTTTTCCATATGGTGTGAAGTAGGTATCCATTTTCTTTCTCTTTTGCAGGTCGGTAATCAGTTTTCCCAGCACCATTTGTTGAAGACACTATTCTTTCCCCACTGAGTGGATTTGGAATCCTGGTCAAAAATCAATTGGTCATAGATATGTTGGTTCAATTCTGAACTCTCGGTTTGGTTCCATTATGCCAGAACCACACTATTGTGATTACTATAATTTTGTGCTAAATTTTGAAATAAGGAAGTATGGACTCTCTAACTTTGTTCTTCCTTTTCTAGATAGTTTTCACTAGGTGGGACCCCCTACCCTTCCATATGCATTTTATGATTACATTTTCCATTTCTTCAAAGAAGGCTATTGGAACTTTGGTATTGGGTTGAGTCTGTAAATCACTTTGGATAGTACTGATATTTAACAATATTGAGTCCTCCAATGCATGGATATAAGATATCTTTCCATTTATTTACATATGTCTTTTGGTAAGGATTTGTTGTTTTCCATGTATAAATCCTTTACATCTTTGCTTAAATGTATTCTTATATATTTTATTCTTCAGTTGCTGTTCGAAAAGGAATTGTGAAATGTTACAGTTTGTTTGCCAATGTGATTACAAAACAAATCTGGATAATACAATCATCCCATCAGTTTTACAATAGATGATTGAATCTTTTTTCCCAAACCAGTAATGGAATATTTTTCCTTACCAAAAAAAAATCATTAATGGTAATTCCAGCAGGGAACTAATTTAGATTCTTGCAAGAAGGCACAACTTTCTCTGCTTCACTCAATTTTTTTGCATTTACAACATCATAGAGGTTTTAGAATAAGAGATACCTGTGCTCAAATCCTGAATCTTCCATTGAATATTCTGGTTAACTTAGAATAAGTTGCCTAACTTTCATGACTTTCAGCTTATACATTTGCTTATTCATTTGTTTATAAATAATTGCATTTGGTATTTTAAATAATAACACCAAAATCATGGGTTTGAAAGAATAAAATACAAATAACATATTAAAAGTACTTAGTACATTTTACAGTACATTGTAAGATTAATAATTAGGAGTTATAACTATTGAGCTATCTTGAGTTTAACTGTTTTTTTAAAGTTAAAACAGTTTTGCCTCATATTGGATTACAGTATTCTGATATTAATTTTGGTTCCTTTAGTACTCTATGAAGTGACCAAGACAGTGTTGATTTTGGAAATGAATGTTTAAGGATCTGGGAGATATGGATTAAAAGAATAGAAGAAACGTCAATGAAAGAAAGACATTATAGAGTAAACATAAACCTGCAGGATTCTTTTAGCGATAAGTAACAGAAAACCTTAATCAAACTAGCTTTACTATAAGGAACTATATTACCTCACGTACATAAAAATATGGCAAGCTTAATGATTTATTGATGTGGTTCTTTCCATCTATCTCATTACCATACTCTGACTGAGCTTTATCTTTTTTCCAAAATGTTAAACTCTTCCAGGTATCATCATCCAAGGCAAAGAACGGTAGGAGACCATCTCTTCTTGTGCTTTTCCCTAGAGAACAAGAAAACAAGAACTCTCTTCCAGTAGAATGCCTCTCATATTTTACTTTACACAGCTAGATGAATGAGCTTACTTTTAAAATACTGATCCCTCACCTGCAGCTGTTGGTGGATCAGCAGGCTCTGATGTTCAAGGCTCTGCATGGAGAGATGGTTAACTGAGCCAAACAAAAGTTGTTAGAAATGAGGGAAAGAAACATGAGGCAAACAACCCTGCCTCCTAGAAAATAAAAATGTGCATTATCTGATAAATGGTTGCTAATATTGTATAGGTTTTTTACTTATAAATATATTTTTAAAAATATATATCAAATAATCTTAAGTAACAAAAGGAAACTTGAAAATAACATATAACATCTTAGCCTTGCTGACCATTAAACCCATAATTGATTTGAAACCACCCAGGTGTTCCAAGAAAGAAAGTAAAAACTTTTATAAAACATTCAACTAAGAATAAAAGTATACATTTTTCCTCTATATGGGCAATGCACATTTTAGTACTTTTGAAAGAAAACTGTAGTTAAAATTTTAACTGAAGTTAAAATGCAGTTGTGAAGATACAGCTCAATGCAATGCTCTTCTGCTAATCATTTGCACTGCTTTTTTTTTGCATATAAAAATAGCTGGTGTTGAGGTAAACTACAGATAAAGAATTTCTGATTCTGAAAGAAATGACCCCATTTTTACATTCCATTGTAGTATAGTCTCTTACAAAACACTTACAATTACATGTTCAATATTTTTATCTATTTAAATTTAACAAATGGAAGAAATATTTTTCAGCTTCAAAAAAGACACTTAACTCTTGAATTCACAGATTTTTGCCCTCAATAGCAGATAAAAATTGTGCCTGTAAATAGAGATCTCATTTTTCCTCAATCATTTATTAGAAAACATTGTGTAGAACCATTTGAATTATGTATCCCACATCTACAAATACGAGAGATCTTATTAATACTGTTATATGAATACAAGGTATATATAACTGAATATATAATAATCAATACTTAAGTCACTTAATTATGGGAGCCACAAAAATATATCCTTTAAGCCTTCAACTGAGGTACTAAATGTCTACCAGTTTACCTGACATATGTTTTTTCTTCTAATTTTATGTCTTGACCAGAGGGTGTTTTCAGGAGTTTCCACTTGAACTTTTCAACCTTTCTGGTAGAAAAAGTTTTGAAAGTTATTATGTATATTTAGCCTCATTAAGGGCTCAAGGACAGGCAAATAAGTATAGAGTAGGTCCTTGGATCTTTTTGAAAAACTTTGAGATGGAATCAGGCCAGGACTTTATCTCCTGACCTTTACATGTGCCACTCTAGCTGTATGGAAAAGGGGTGAGAGTTCTAGATTCCTTGGCTTCATTGTCAGTTGACATATCAAACAGCCCTCTAAAGACCTGGATATTCGCCTTTCCCTAGTCGACAGTTGCTCTAGTAAATTGCTGAAGGTCTTATGGAAAAGGATTGAGAGCAATGCTTCTCTATTATACTTGTTCTGACATTGTGGGGTCCCCTATAGGGGTTCCAAACTACCCTTCATTCAAAACGTTAAGTTTGAGAACCGACTCAGGTATGGAAACTGTGGCCATTTTCACAAACCTTTGGAGGTCAGAACACCATGGTCACCATTTTGGTTTTGCTTCTGATTGTGGTAATTACATTCATCTTGCTTCTTGAGATTAAGAGATGCCAACTCTTGCTTATGGCAGTTAGTTACCTTTGACCTTCTCAACAATGCCAGTGTGCCTTACTAGAACTTTCATTTTGGTTAAAGTGAAGCAAGTGTTCTCTAGAACTTCTAGGGAACACAGTGAACTGGAGGCATCATTATTCTTATGAATTAAATTTATTAAAACATTCCCACCTTTCTGTGTCTTTTGACCCATCTCTCATTTTGTCAAGACAGTTTTCAAAACCTAATTTGCTGTAGGTCATCAGTTTTTCTAAACTTCACATAGAATTTCCAGTAGGGCATTAGTACTGGCTTCAGCTATTCTTGCCATAATATCATCCCTGAGTCACATGTAATAACATGGTAGTGAAATATAGATCAGTTTATTCTCTCTTATTAGCCATATATTCTGCCATATCACATATCCCCAAGCCCAGTTATGCAATGTCAAGATCCATTCTGAGACATTTTCTCACAATTTGTACCAATAGCTACCAGCTTGATATTTCCATTGCTTTCATAAATGATGTCTTTTCTCCCAGAGCAAGATGAGTACTCTTACAGTTGCCTTTTGCTAACTCTTGACTGCTTATTGACCTAGAAGCCATGTGGGAGATGTAGATAATCTTGAGGAGGTTATATTACATACTTCAGGACTTCTTCCTCAGATGATGCTCTGCATGGTTCCCAGACCAAGGAAGGCTGCTCTCTTCGAGCAAATGATGCCATTTCCAGAGGCCTGGTGGAGTTAGGAGAATCTGGGGACTTAGAGTCCTTGTGTGTCTAGCCGGTTATCACAGTCAAAAGATCCCACTCCTTCCCTCATAGTTCCCTAAATTTAGCATACTAGACATGCTGCAGCTGTGAATTAAACCTTCTCTTTATACTCTCAAATACAGATCCAGAGGTTGTTTTTCTTCTCTATCTGAGCTCTGGCTTTAGAAATAAAACTCACTTTAAATGCTGTCACTGAGGCCTCCTGGATTTCTCTCCATATCTTTGAGCTGGTGGCTGGCTAATTTAAGACTGTAATTTCCTACCTTCAGCAGTTTTGGTGCTTAATACCATATGACCATTTCCTCAGACCTTACCGTTACCATTGCCACCATAGACCTCAGATGCTAAAGACATTAGGTGAGCCAGTGCTTTCTCTCCTGAGTATATGTCACCTCAACTTTCCACAAACGGCCATCCTAGTAATTGTGATGCTACAATATGCCAGACTGGATCTAGCATTGCCATCCCCACTTACCAGCAGTATAGTAGTTCTTACTGTCTGACCAGCAGAGAATCCAACTACAGAATTCACTTATGAGGATTTGCTTCCCAGGACCCATAGTGAAATTAAATCTCTCAGTGTGCATTGCCACAGATTAGGACACAGAGATAATGCTTCAAGTGTAATTCTTGCCAGGAAGAGGGGATTAATAAAGGAAGGGAAGGCAGACAATAAAGGGTACATTAGTAAGTCAGTTATTGCAGTGGACAACTGAAGCTTAATCCTACAGGGGAAGTCTGGAAAATGGTATTAAAATGCACAGTATTGTCCCTCATGAGGGCCAAGGGAACTGGACTATTAGCATATTAATTTTCATCACTCATGGTTTGAAGGCTGCTTTGAAGGATTGTTAATTCCCTGTCACTTCTGGTCTGCTTCATGTGCAGACAAAGAGACCACCCCTAGAAAATACCCTCATGAACACATATAGAGTTATTGACAGAAGTTGTCTAGAGCTCACTGAAATGGTAAGGTCATGAAGTTACGTGTGGGGCATTGACAGTCTCTCATTACCATATTTGACATCACCAGATTTGATTGAGAAGATCAGTCACAAACCTAAAAGCTTTTCTCATCTTTAATTTCAATTTTGCCTCCAATTTGGGTCTGATAATTTCCTAAAATATTTTCCATGCACTTTTTAATATGGTCATGGTCAGCAAAATCTAGGCACATCCCTATTGTTTGTAAGGTCCCATTGGTAAGACAGAAAATATATCTTATATTAATTTTGTAGTAATGAAGATAAAAACATTGAGGTTGAATATTTGCTTGTAGTCCTCAAGCCATTTCATCCAATGTGAATGACTTTTTTTTAATTTTAGAGTTTCCTTTCCTGTTAATATTTTAATGTCATTTCATAATAATGTCACTAATTATGTTATTTGCATATTAGGTTACTAATTATCTGTTATATATGTCCTTTATAATTTTCATGTTTTTAAATTTTTCTACATTTGTTTCTTTTTTGAAAATTTGGTCAAATCTAGGCAATTAATTTTCATTTATGCTTATTATACTTAATGTTGTGTTACAGAAAATCAGCAGATTAACATACCAAAAAAGATCTATTCCTCAGTCAAGCAATGATAGTAAAAAGGAAGGCTATGTTCCATGCAGTAATTGAAATATCAAGTTACCTCACCACTGAGTGGTATGTACTGTTAGCATTTGGGTGTATATTTATCAAATTTTCCTATGCAATATCATCCCTCTATTTTATTTGTTTGTTTATATTGTTCTTCGAAAATTCTTTTTCCTCATGGATGAATCATAATCTATATGTCTTTCTAGTTTTTTCCTCAAATTTTATCCTACACAAAATTACTTTGATATATGCTTTAAGGAAAGTTTTAATTTACTCTTTTTATCAGTTATCTATATTCCCAATATTACTGTTAGATGACTTTCTTCTTATTTTTCAAATATTAAAATTATTTTAAATTTGAATCCCAATTGTACTCTCAACCTTCTTCAAGTCTCACTAAAGCTGCATTTTTTTTCCAAATATGAAAATTTATTCTTACAAAATCATATAACCTTAGTTATAGTTTTTAAAAATCACCTCTAGTTTCTAAGAAATATAGCAACAGCTAACTTCAGGTTCCTTTCCCATCTAACTGTCTTGGAAGAGATAATTATAGTGGACTGCTTATGTTTATTCTGCATGGGCCTTGGATTTGTTTCCTTCGCACCCTCCCAAGCATTAGGTTATTAATTAGCTTCTTTTTGTTATCTAACCTTCTAATTTGGAAGAGTATTCTGCTAATTACAACAAGGCCTTTAGCTGAGCCGTGTTAATGTGCATTTTCTAAGACATTCTTCATCCCTTGCTTTACTTTCCTTTCTTCTAAATCAAAACAGTACAATGAAACAATGCAAGCTAACACTTTTGGCCCAATCCTATGCTCTTTTTCTTCCAACGCTTACTAATAAAACATCTATTTTAGGTAGTCTGACCTTTTCTTCTAGTCTTCTTTTCTCTCTTATTGCCTACTTTCATGACCATGGATTGCTTTACATTTCAAATCATAGACTTTATATCTAATATAGTCACAATTTAAACCTCTTTATTTGAAATTCTAAAACTTAGTCCCAGATAAAATATCCTAGAATTGTATTATTGAAAGATTTTCCAAATTATTTCCATATTAATTTCAAGTCATACATATTTTGATAAGATTTGAATTTAGCCATTAAATGGTCTTTATTATATGAAATTTTATAAAATATTTAATTTGTAACCCGATATGAAGAAAAAAACTTTTCTCTTTCATTCATTTAAAATATCTTTGTATTACTTTAGTTTCTTAGGCTACTGAAAGCAGATACCTTGAAGTGGATTAACTTAATAATGGGAATTCATTAGCTTACAGTTTTGAGGCTGAGAAAAATGTCCAAACCAAGGCATCATCAAGGCAAAGTTTCATCTAGAAGACTGGCTGCCAGTGATCTTTTTTTTTTTTTTTTTTTTGCATGGCCAGGTACCAGGAATTGAACCCAGGTTTCTGGCATGGCAGGCAAGAACTCTGCCTGCTGAGCCACCATGGCCCACCTGTCAGTGATCTTTTACTCCTCTGCCATATGGCAAGACAATGGCAGTGTCTGCTGGTCTCTCCCTTCTCTTCTGGGTTTCTTTGCTTTCAGCTTCTTGCTTCCTTGGCTTTCTCTCTCTTTGTCCAAATTTCATTCTTTTATGAAGGACTCCAGTTAGAGGACTAAGATCCAAGCTGGGCCATGCCTTAACTGAAGTAACCTAATCAGAAGGCCCTACTTACAAGAGGTTTACACCCACAGAATGGATTAGCTTTTGGAACATGATTTGCTGGGGTCCATACAGTTATAAAAAGACACACTGATGGAAAGATGTTTAATTTTATGTTTTTGCGTATAATTCATGTAGTATTGTAGTTATAATGTTTTATGACCCTTTATCCATTTTTCCTTCTTTGAATTCAAAGTAAGTTACCATATGCATTTAGCTAACAATACTTAAAGCATTAAATTAGAAATCCTTGTTCTAATTCAACACTGTTGGTTAGTGTAGTATTTCTTTAGTGGCCAACTACTGCAAATCTCATTATCTGTAAAACTTATTACTTTGAAATGTTTCTCAGGACGTTTTATGTTAATCCCATTATAATAGACTATAATCAAGAAATGTAATTTTCCCTGCTTTTATAGAAATTGTAGATAGATTGGACTGAACCCAAATCCTACTTCAAATAAAACATTCATCAACTGTTATGTTCTTGATGACAATAAATATTAAATTATTTTCCATATGATACTAACACAGTAAGATTACACATTCTTTCTTTAGAAATTATGAATATTTTAAATTTCTGATATATGTTGTAGGATTTTTTTTTGCCAGAAATTTAATTTTAAGATTGGAGGGATATAGTCTAAATTCTTATATAGAGTTTGTATGCAGATCTACTCTTCACAGAGCTGTACAAGACCTGTGTTTAATAAAGCCTCAATAATATGTTTAATACTTGGTAAAATATGAATTGATTACGTAGATTAGAATGAGAATTAGATTATGTTCATAAGACTGCTTTTAGATATCAATTTTCCCCAATGTAGACCATATTAAATTGAAGAATTAATTCTGAAAAATATGCATGATTAAAATATCATATTTTAAGATACATAAATGTGGTACTAATTTTTATTATATGCATTCAATTATTTGATCATCTGACAATTATATACAGAAAACTTACCATGTGCCAAGTAATGTGTTAAGAGTGGCACACAGGTCATATATGTTCTATGTCTTATAGGAGGTTATAATTCAGATTGATTCACAAGCAAAAATTATCCAGAAGTAATATTAAGATAGAACATTTGTTTTCAATTTCATTCTATCAGGCATTGTGCTGTATTAAGGTTTTCATATATTTGATCCAATTTAATCTTCATGAAACTATGAGATGGTAGACATTTTTCCTTCATATTACAGATAAGAGAACTGATATTTAGTGATATAAAGTTACGTGCCCAATGTCACATAGCTACTATATGAAAGAGCTAAGATTCAAACAAGCTTGTGATTGAAACTACGGCCACATTTTAATAATGTGACATGTGGAAACATTTGGATCCAATATGAAAACTATAAAAAGTCAATACTTCAAAAAGTTTTTTTTTGTTTTAGCTTCCTTAGCTGCACAATAACATGCAATGTGTCAGCTTAAACAATGGGAATTTATTTGCTTATGGCTTTGAAGCTAGAAGAAAGTCCAAATCAAGATATTATCAAGGTGACACTTTCTCCCCCAAAACTGTGTCATTCTGGGACTGTATGCTGGTGATCCTTTGCATGTTGATGATCCTTTATCACATGGCAGGGCACATGATGGCTTCTGATATCTCCCTTCTCTTCCAGTTTCCATTGATGTTCAGCTTCTGGCTGCTTCCTTCACGGCTTTCTCTGTCTTTGTCTGAATAGCATTCCCCTGCAAGGACTCCAGGAAAAGAAGACCCTTCTCCCTTGAGGTGGGCCACACTTGACTTGAAGTAATCACACCAAAAACTTCCATTCACAATAGATTCACACCCACAAAAATTGTTTAAGTTTAAAAACATGATTTTCTGTGGTACATACAGCTTCAAACCACCACATCTATCATTTTCAAGATGTGAAAAATATTTTCAATTAAATAAGATGTTATGTAGTCTCATAATTTAATGTAACTAGCAATATCCTTAAAAAAATGAAAAGCCTATATTTTAAAATAATGTTGCTAATTTAAAAGTCAGAAAATATTTTATATACTTATTTTAAAATATCACAAATAATTCATAATCATAAAATCTCATAAATAGAATTTTTCTAATTAAGCATTCCTATTGTTATATACACAATTATCTTTATTACAAAATGGTATACAATTAGGACTCAATAGTCATGAAACTGTCTTTATGAGAAAATTACAAGTCAAAGAGGATTGAATATTTTTCTGTTTTTTTGCCAGATACTTGAAAATCACAAATTACTTAGTAATTTGATTTTTTTTGTTTAGACAAGCAAAATAACTTCTGGCTTTAGCCAAAAATGTCAATTTATGCAACAAATTAATTGATTTTATTTTTTATTCAGACTGAAATATCTGTATACTTTTAGAGAAAATATTTTCCAAATTATTTTCATAATAATTTCAGGTCATACATATTTTGATAAGATTTGCATTTAACCATTAAATAGTCTTTATTATATGAAATTTTATAAAATATTTAATTTGTAACCCGATATGAAGAAAAAAACTTTTCTCTTTCATCCATTTAAAATATCTTTGTGATTACTTTAGTTTCTTAGGCTACTGAAAACAGATACCTTGAAATGGATTGGTTTAATAATGGGAATTCATTAGCTTACAGTTTTGAGGCTGAGAAAAATGTCCAAACCAAGGCACCATCAAGGCAATGTTTCATCTAGAAGACTGGCTGCCAGTGATCTTTTTTTTTTTTTTTTTTCTTTCTTGCATGGCCAGGCACCAGGAATTGAACCCGGGTTTCTGGCATGGCAGGCAAGAACTCTGCCTGCTGAGCCACCATGGCCCACCTGTCAGTGATCTTTTACCCCTCTGCCATATGGCAAGACAATGGCAGTGTCTGCTGGTCTCTCCCTTCTCTTCTGGGTTTCTTTGCTTTCAGCTTCTTGCTTCCTTGGCTTTCTCTCTTTTTGTCTGAATTTCATTCTCTTATGAAGGACTCTAGTTAGAAGACTAAGATCCAAACTGGACCATGCTTTAACTGAAGTACCCTAATCAGAAGGCCCTACTTACAAGAGGTTTACACCCACAGAATGGATTAGCTTTAGGAACATGATTTTGTGGGGTCCATACAGTTATAAAAAGACACACTGATGGAAAGATGTTTAATTTTATGTTTTTGAGTATAATTCATGTAGCATTGTAATTATAATGTTTTATGACCCTTTCCCCATTTTTCCTTCTTTGAATTCAAAGTAAGTTACCATATTTGTAACCAATTGATCAGAAGTGTGGGATCCCTGAACTTATAACTGGTCTAGGAGAAAATGTTGTAGAGGATTACCTTCAAACTTTAGAGTCTGGTCTACTCCTGGAGAGACATAATTGAATTGAATTGAATTAGAACTGATGATTGAAGTCATTTAACTTATTAGAGTCTTTATACTGGCCATATTTCTTATTCTAGTTTCTATATTGTATGTAAACATTCATTTCATAACACTCCAAACTTAGTGGCAGAAAATAACATCCTTTCTATTATGTTCATGATTTCTGCAAGTCAGTAATTCCAAGCAACTTGCCTCTGATCCACAAAATCTAATGCCTAGGCTAGAAAAACTCAAAGACTAAATGATTTCATAGCATGGCACCAGAATCATCTGGTATGTTCACTCACGTATCTGGCACTTGGGCTGGGAGGGCTCAAAGTCTGCTGACCAGAGGACATCCAAATAGCTTCTCCATGTGGCTTGGCTTTCTCAGTATCATGGTGTAATCAGAATTCTTATATGGAAGTTCATGTCTCCAATCATGAGTGTTCTGGGGAGCAAGGTACTGGAGGCATAGTCATAGAAATCCTGTGAGAAAGGACATAGACCACAATTCGGAGATGTTACAGAATTGCATTGTGGAAAGGAATGTGGAATGAATGTAACAACCCAGCTCTTGAAGGTCTCAGGTCGGCACAGCCCCAAGACCACACTAGGCACAGAGTCAGACATGAGTTTTATCAGGACTTGTGACAGGATAGTCTCTGGTGGCACCTTCCTAGAAAATGGAATCCGTACTCCACCAAGGTAGAAATATAAGTGGCAGTTTAAAAGAGTTTAGGATAAAGACATTCCATAGTGTCTGAGAACAGAGTTTAAGCAGAGTCTTTTGACAAGAGGATTTAGTGATTTGTTGTCAACAGCGATCAAGGGAGAAGAGTTTTAATGCTTTACAAGATGAGGGTTTACAATACCATCTGTGCATCTTTTCCTCACTGATGAGGTCTGTTGATCTTTAACTTCTGTCCTATTCATGTAAGTGGCTATATGCAGCAACTTACTCTCTATATGAGGGGGAGCCCAGATCCGGGGTTACCACAATGAGAGATACTGTTGTGACTATCCTTGGGAAAATACAACCTTGAATATTTCCACTTCTGCATCCATCTGGAAATCTAGAACTCATTTTCTGAGTTTTGTTAACATCTGTGCATGCAGCAACCCATTTCAAGAGTGTCTTATTATATGCCCAGTTACTATGCTAGTAATCAAGTTTTAAAAATCAGATAGATGCATCTTCATTCTTAAGGATGGGTAAAAAAGCAATTAAATAACCATTAGTTGAAAATTATATACAAATAAAGATGATTTCATATATAGGGAGATGTTAAGTATAGGGAAGATATTAGACATATTTAAAAAGACTTAAATGATTAATGGATATCTGCTTAAGAGAAAATGAAAGAGTGTTAGAAAATGTTTTTTCCAAGAGAAGTATATTTTTAAGGTTCTGGAGACTAGAATACATGATCAAGTTGGGAGGTGGCAAGTAGTTCAGAATGTCTGAATCTTAGAATATAAGAAAACAAACTTTTTAAAAGTAATACTGTGGGATTAACTATCAGTTAGAACATGAAGGATCCTGACATTGCAGTAAGGAGACTAACTTTTCCTGGAGCTACAAAAAATTATATGAAGGTTTTTAATTGGGGAAGAAATAATCAGATTTGAAAGTTCCCTTGAGTCACAGATCAGACAATGAATTAGAGGTAAACAAGAACAGAAGCAGGTAGAACAATTAGAACACCAGAGATTATGAAAATGTTAACAATAGTGACCCAAAGTAGATTTATGTGTGGGAGAAATACAAGTGATAGAGCTGAGTGATGATTAGACATGAGAGTTGAAGTATAAGGTCATATAGAAGTGGAGCAAAGAATAGAGGCAACTGTTTCAATAACAGTTATAAGGAAATGAGATAGAACAGTAGCAAGTCTGGTAAGGAAGGAAAAATATGAAGCCGTCTAAATATGACTTGTAGAAGAATGAAGTTCACAACATATACAAAAATGAACTCAAACATATCATGCACCTAAATATAAGAGTACAACTCTAAAACTCTAAGGTTCTATACATAATAGAGAATATTCATGACCTGCAATTCAGCAATTAATTGTTGGATGACACCAAAAGTAAAAGCAATAATGAAAGATGAATTTGACTTTGTCAAAATTAAAAACTTTTGTGCATCAAAGGAAATTATCCAGAAAGTGAAAAGACAATTTACAAATTAGAAGAAAATATTTTCAAGCCATATGTCAGATGAGGGTCTAATATCTACAATATATAAAGAACTGCTACAACCCAATAGCAAAAAAAAAAAAAAAAAAAACAATTTAAAAATAGGCAAAGGGCATGAATAGACATTTTTACAAAGAAGGTATATAAATGGCCAATAAATACATGAAAATATGTCCAGCATAATTAGCTATTAGAGAAAAGTAAATTAAAGTCACAATAAAATTCTACTTCAAACCCACAAGCATGTATATGATTAAATAAGTGGAAAATAACATGTTGGAAAGGATATGGGGAAATCAGAACTCTAGTGCATTTTTAATTGGAATGTACAATTATGTAATGACTGGGAATAACAATATGGCATTTCCAGCCAAACAATGCAAATGTCCATCACTAATTTAGTGGATGAAAAAATGCAGTATAGAAAAAGAAACTATTGTTGAACCATAAGAGAAAACAAATTTATGGCACATGATATAACAAAAAGAATCATGAAAACATTATGCTCAGGTAAATAAGCAATATACTTAAGGACAAAAATTATATGATATCACTTATAAAAGACCCAGAGATAGAAAGTAGATTGAATATTAGGGGGAGTTGGGGGTGGGGAAGGAAAGGAAGCGGTAATGTTTGTTTGTAAAGTAACAATAACAATAATAATAATTTTATAAAAGAGCAAATATTAGAACCAGTAGGGTATTTGACATGGAAAAGACCTGATGGTCAATTTTAAGCCAAAGGCTTGTGAATTATATCACTTGGGGCTCTGAAGAAGCAGACACTTTTATCTGTGCCTAGTAAAACTAGCCTTAAAGGTAAGTCCCTCAGGACAAAAATGCAGCCTTATTCTTCCAATCACCAGCCCAACAAAAATAATTACATTGTCCAATAATAAACTATTTAAATGCCTACTTCTCCTTTAGACTTCAAGGTGCTGGAGCAGGTTCTCGATACTTCTCTATGCTTCATATTCTTCTTGTATGAAGGGAAGTGCTATCAAACTAATGATGAGAGCTTTGGAAGGGTTGCTGCAATTCTTTGACCTCAAGAAGTATTCTTGCCTACTGATCCTATCATTCATTCATCCACGAGATTAGCCCTTTCGTGACCCCTCTTTTATCTGGGATCTATCTAGATTCTGAGACTATCTCTGTATATCTTTTACTTGGCAAAACCTTTGCTCCATATTCCCTCCACCTTATTGACTAGACAAAAAACCAGCTCTGCTTCAGCTCCACCTTTCTTCTCTAAGCTTGCACCTGAGCTCCTGAATATGAATTAAAAAAAAAAAAAAAACACTTTAAGTTCATTATATCCAACATCCAATGGGGCAATAAAAACTGCCCAGAATGTCTTTTATTTTTTTCTCACAGTACCTTGCTTTCCTATTTCCTGAGAAGACTATTTTATGCATCTTTTTTTCCATGAAAAACAAGTGAAGTAAGAAATAAAGCCAGGAATCTAGTTAGTCCTGATTTGAGAAGAGGCTAAGCGACCATGTGAGATCCAGGTATAAGCCAATAGGATGGTGTTATGGTCAGGTTCATGTGTCAACTTGTCCAGGTGGCAGTGCCCAGTTATCTGGTCAGGCAAGCGCTGGTCTGTCTGTTGCTGTGAGGACATTTCATGGACTCAAATCATGACCACATTCAGCAAGGAGTGATGACTAATCTAACCACCTGAAGGCTTTTAAAGACTATTCAGAATAGACCAAGCAGACTTTAGCCAGCCAATCTCTCCTGAGAGTTTGTTGAGGACCTTCATTGGAACTGCCAGCTTGTGCCCCTCCCAATACATCTAAGACTCTGACATCCCCACAGTTGTGTGTGTGACACATTTATAAATCTTATATTTCTAGATATTTATTTATTCTGTTTCTCTAGAGAACCCTAGCTAATATGGAAGTTAGAAAAAGCCCTACCAGAGTGACATACATGAGAATGTGAGGCAGAATCTGGAGAAAATCCTGAACTAAATGGATATAGACAATCCTAAATTTTAAGAATATAAGTGGAAGACTCAGCAAGTTCTCAGATCAAAGAGGGAGAGTCTAAGGTAGGAGATTTACATATGAACAAGAGGTAAAAGCAGAACCCAGACCCTGTATAAAAACAGAGCACTACACTTAAGATTATGTGAATATATTATTTTAAAATTTCCATTCTCTCCTGGTCTACATTATTTGATTTATCTTATTTGTCAGTATTATCACTGAATAAATATTTTCTCCTTATGTTGATATCTAATAATAATTATATTTTCAGAGAATATCATAGTTGTTTGCTAATGTAGGGTATTACCTTTTATGTATAATAGTGGCTAAGAATTTTAAGAATTGTTACTAACATACAAAACATTAAGGTAGATGCAAGCACAGTCATTAATTAGTCTCTGAAACCTGCTTGCCAGTACATTCTAGAGCCAAGACTGTTTTTCAAGCCAGTTTGGCAGAATTCTTGATAAAGCATTCTACCTAATCATCAGAAAAAGAAAATAATATGAGAGAATTAGAATGTTGGATTATGCTGTCAGACCAATCACTATAACAAATATATTGCAGTTACAATCAATAACAACAATCAATGCAAACATTCAAATAATTTTCATATATAGCTGTAATGTTCCTTTTTAACCCTAAGGGCATTCTTTCATATTTGTTCACATTTTAAAATTTAACCAGGTGTTATAGACATGGAGTGAGGAAATATTTTTTCTTAACCTCCATATTAGCTGGGGTTCTCTAGAGGAATGAAAACATATCTGTATATTATCCGTAAATATAAGATATCTGTGAATATATCCAAAATCCACAGGGCAGGCTTCAAGGCTGGCAACTGCAATGAAAAGTCTCAATGAGTTCTAGCGAAGAGGCTCACTGGGTTGAAAAGCAGTGAAAATTATCTATCAATCAGATCAAAACTGATTGATTGCATCATCTCCTTTGCATTATAAATGCCTTTAGTTGATCATAGATGTTATCAGCCACAGCTGCAATCAACTGACTGATGATTTAATAAACCAGTCTTCTGGGTTATCAACCAGCCATGAAATATTCTTTTAGTAGTGATTCGACCAGTGCTTTCTTGACCAGAGAACTGGGCACCATCACCTGGCCAAACTGACTCTAGAATCAAACCAACACACCCTTGTGAAGAGCCAGGAAGAGTAAATCAGTCCTGAGCAGGGAAAGTCCCCAAGAGTTAAACAATAACCAATGTTAGGGAACTGGCAGAATGGGATGTGTTTTGGCAACAGCTAATTGCATTTTTCTGCTTCTATGATTACACTTGCTTGCTAGCAACTGCAAAACCACAACATGATTTTAGCCTTTATAAGCACACCTTGAAAACCTCGGGGCTGCTGCTCTCTCAATCTTCCTTCTTGGAGGTTTCTGAGGCAGTTGCCGGCCAGCTAATAAAGACTCCAAATTGGCTTGCAGTTTTGAATTACGTGGTCTCTCTTTCTCTCTTTTGGTGAGCTCCACAACACCCTCAGAAAGTGGTTTGAAAATTTATTAAATATCATGTCTCTATTTCCTTGAATAGAAAGTAGGAATGATAATGCTTCACAAAGGCATCTCAAAATTAAGGAATAGAACACTGGAAGAATAAAGGATGGAGGTGATAAAGATCCCTATTTCATAATTCATATTCAGAAGTACTGAGTAAAACAAAATAATAATTTTAAAATATAGGCAAATATGAAACACAAAAAAGTTTGGGCATTCCCTAGTGACAGTGATAACGAGAAAACTCAAGTAAGAATGATGGTATGAAATTATACTGTGATATAGTCTACATTGACTTGATTCTCAACAAGTGGCTATTTTGTCCCCAGGAATTACTGTCCACACTCAGAAACATTTTTGTTTGTCAAAACTTAAGGGAAGCTGCTAAGCATCCTAAAATGCATAGGAAAACCTCACTTAACAAAGAATTGTCTAGCTCAAAATATCAATAGTGCCAAGGTTGAGGAACTGTGGAGTAGGATGCATTTTTTTCCTTCATTCTTTCCTCAGCTTTACTGAGTTATAATTTGCATATCATAAAATGCACCTATTTAACTATATGGTTAGATAAAATTAAATGTGTAGTCACTACCAAAAACAACATATAATAGAAGTTACCTTGTGCCCCTATGTCATTGATTCCTGACCTGCCTCTGATGTTAGGCAACTTCTGTTATGCTTTCTATCACTTTGATTTTACCTTTTCAAGAGCAGCAATAAACTGAATTGTACCCTATGTAATCTTTTAAATTCTTTAATTTCGCATAATGCTTTGGCATTAGTAACTGTTGTCACCTATATCAATTTTATGCTCTTTTTCAAGTGCTGGAGGATGGTCCATAGTATGGATATATTACAAGTTGTTATTCAAAATTTAATGGACATTGGGCTTTTTGCAGCTGTTGGGTATTACAAATATTGTTGCTATGAAATTCCCACAAAAGTATTTATGTTGCAATATCTTTTTTTCTTGGTGAAATACTTAGAAGTCGGATTACTAAACAGAATGATAAATATAATTTAAACTTTATAAGACACTGTCCCATTTTTTTCCAAAAGAACTTTACCATTTTGCACAGCCTTAATGTATAAGAAATCCAGTTATTCCATATAAATAACCGACACTTAGAATTCTTTTTGTCCATTGTATTGGATGTATAGTAGTATCTCATTTTAATTTTAATTTGCATTTTCCTGATATCAAGGATTGTTGAGCACCTTTCATTAGATTATGAGCAATTCCTATATATTCTTTTTAAAGTATATGCTCAATTATTTGACCATTTTTATTAAGATGTTTCTTTTTTTGTGGATTTATTTGTTCTTTATTTATTTTAGATTCAAGTCCTTAGGCAGATTTCTCTTATGTTGTCTTCTACAGGTTTTATAGCTTTACATCTTGTATTTAGGAAAATGATCTATTATGAATTAATTGTTCCAGATAGTGTGAGATAAAGAGTGAGATCAATTTTTCCATATACATATCCAGTTTTGCCCAGTACCATTTAATCATCTACTGTGCTTTCCTCCATTGAATTACCTTAGCTCTTTCATGCAAAGCTAATTAATCATATAAGTGTGGGTATATTTCTGACCACTGTACCTTTTTCCACTTATTTGTTTATCTAGCTTATACCAATATTATACTATGTTGATTATGAAAGTTGTACTATAAGGCTTGAAATTAGGTAGAGTATGTTCTCCAACACTGTTCTTTTTTTCTCTTATGTTTTTTTGAGCTATTCTAGGTTCCTATGTAAAATTTGCCGTTCTTTAAATACTTTAGAATAAGCCTTCCAAGTTCTTCAAATGAAGCCTCTCAATTGTATTAGGTTTTCTTTACATTTAATTTTTGCCAACAATGACTTACTGTTTTAAATGCATAGCTCTAGCTCATCTTTTGTTAAATATATTTGTGTTTTAGTTCTAATGCCTTTGTAAATGGAGCTTTTACTTCATTTGTTTATTGGTCATTACTAGTAAATAGGAATATAATTGATGTCTGTATATAGACCTTTATCTAACACACTTGCTTAATTCATGTAATAGTTCCAGCAACTCTTTCTGTGGAGTTCTTAAGATTTTCTTTCTTTTCTGTTAATAAAGGTAAAGAAAGACAATGTTGTTCCTTCCTATCTGTGTTACTTCTTTTTCTTGTCTTGCTGTACTGGTTATGACTTCCAGTACAGTGTTCAACAGCAGTGCTGAGGATGGGCGTTTTGTTGTTTTCCTGATCTTGTGAAGAAGTCATTGTGGTTTTTACTGTGTAGTATGAAGTTAACTGTAAATGTCCAGTTAATTCCTTTAACACATATTTATAGCATTTACTTAATGTCAGACCTACTATAACTGCAAGTTTTAACAACAAATTAAGCACATTATCTACCCACAAGTTTTGTATACTTTACTGGAGGATACTGCCTGATCATCAGAAAACATCAATATAAATAAAGAATGGGTACAGTGGAATGCATATGGATTAATGCTTAAAACATGTACTTCTATGGATAATATAATATAATGGAAAGATTCTAGAAAAAATACTATTTATGATTATATTCAAAGTGGAAACTTTGAATGTACCATGGTAGTTAACAAGCTAAAAAAAAAATATTAAGTATCAAAGGGTATTATTGCCAGGAAAAATAAGATGTGGAATGGTAAAGAGAAGAGAAAGTTTAGTATTAAATGGGCTACAAGTAACTCTGCAAGAGAACTGAAATTTTTTTTTCTTTTTGGAACAAATTATAGGGAGTTTCAATCCTAAGATTACTCAAGAAAATAATGGAAATTTTAAATAAGGTAGGCTTTGTTGATAAGCAATTAAAAGTGGGCTGGAAGTCCCATGATATCAGCCTGCTAAATCACAGACCATGCAAAGTTTACCAAAGAGAGTCAAAGGGGAGACAGTTGAGAAGATCTCTCTTGGGGTTGAAAAAAAAACAAAAAAATGCATAAACTAGCTTCAAAGACTAATTTTGCAAAGAACAAATTTAATTGATGAAACTGTAGAGGAATCTATATCTCATGGAATTATTGAAAACAGTAAGAAAAACAAAACAATAGGAAAATCTGCTGGGAATTTTTGGAGGTTAGCTAACAGCTCGGTGTGATACCAACAGAGGCAGAAAGCTTAATGTAGAAATCAAAAAAGTCAAACTAGAGCCCTGTCAAATATCACTGTCATTCAAGAGATATTGTGAATACCCAATATGTTGCCTTCTGAGGAGGTGCTTTACTTAAGGGATGCTTTAGTTAGAGGAAATATGCTTCAATAAATGGCCCAGTCAATTCATTAAACAAATAATCAAGCAGGAAACATCAAAGTTCGAATGGCATCTCATACAGAACTGATAAAATACATTATCTAAAATAGTGATTTTCATCTAAAAATTATGAGACGTGGAGAGAAATGGGAAAGTTTAACCTATACATGGGGGAAACATAGGCAATAGAATCTGACTTTGAAGGAAACTAAATGGTAGGCTGTGCAGGAAAAGATTTCAAAGGAGCTATTATAATTATATTTGAATAACTAAATGAAACTATAATTATATTCAAATAACTAAATGAAACCATAATTAAAGAAAAAGAAAAGGTATGATGTCTCATAAAATAAGGAATATCAATACATTTTTAACTGCTTACTCTTTGGATTGTGCCCTTGAATTCCTTCTAGTGGCATGGCCAAGAATGTGGAAGCCAGAATCTGGCAAAATATTTGGCAAGACAACCAGCAGGAACTACTTTCTGAACACTTGGACTGGTAATTCATGGTTATTGACAGAAAGCTTGATTACATGCTTTCACTTTTTCCTTCTCTCTTGGCTCTTTCTCCATTTCTTTCTCTCTCTCCCTCTCTTTCTTTCTCTCTCTGTCTCTCTTTCAACCCTCCAAAATTTCCCCACACACTTCCTTTTCCTCCCATTTGAGGACCCAGACCCTTCCTCTTGCTGTATCTTGTATGTATTCCTCTTATCATCTCTTTGACACAGGTTCTCCTCTCCCCTCCCTCCATTAGAATCTCCTTTCTCCTATATCTGGTTTTCTATGCCTTCTGAAACATGCCATCGTTCGTAACACAGGATTCTGGACTAAAGATTCTTGTACCAAACGAAGTATTTAATACTACAGGGAATTACTTCTGGTTCATGCTCATGAGAATTATGTGCTTTCCAGTAAGAGAGTCTCACCTCCAGGCTCAAATTGTTTGGTCGCTGTTGAGATCCTTTGTGGTCAAATGTACAGCTCCTCTTCTAAAGCTTGCTTGCTTTTTAGCCCTCAGGAAATGGGAAACTTAGAGGACAGAGGTACTCCCACCAGCAGCATCGTTGTCTCAGGTGAGGCAGGCCACCCCACTTTAGGATCATAGGTGGAGACATCTCCCAGGGGACAATGTCCCAGAAAAGCTGAGCAGCTTCATTCCCTGTGCTCCCAAAGCACTGGGCTGCTGGACAGACAGGGTGGCATTGGAGTCCCTGACTGTGTTTGGAAACACTCCAGACGCATGGGTCTAGAAATCTCTCAGTAAAGTATGGGATTTGAGTCCCCAACTCCTTAACAATATTGTGCTGGAATTCTTCTGGGCAAAAATGGGGTTAGCAAAATGCCAAGTCAATATAAGCTTAAAAAGGGGCGGAGGGGAATAACCCTCAAATGAGACTCTCAAGTTCAATAGCATCTTTCAGTCTGTAAAAGACAGAGAATGTAGTAAAAATTTCCCTTTGTCTTGGTGTTTATAGTTCTCTATCAAGAGAAGTACCTGTGAGAGACTTGTCACTCATGTTATATTCATGTTTCAATTTCCATTAGAGGAGAAAATACTTCTTTGCTAAATGGAATCAGGAAATTTACCACAAATCTGGCTCGTAAACTAATGGATATTACTCAGGGGAAAGAAGAAAATCCATCTTGTTCTAGAGAAGGTTAGTGGAAGTTCTACAAATGTATACTAATGTCAGCCTGGACTCTGAGCAAGGCCAAATTGTGCTGGGCACCCATTTCACCATCTACTCGGCCCAAGATGATTCAGAATAAGTTACAAAATCTCTGTATGGGCCCACAATCTCTCACTAATGCAGTTTTTGTGTGTGTGTGTGTTTTTTTTTTTTTTTTTTTTAATCAGGACAAGACTGATGAGAAGGAGAAAGCTAAGAGAGAGAAGCAAAAACAGAACAAACTCAGCTTGTTGCAATTGTTTTTAAATGTACGCAGTCTCCTCAAGGTCACCTGAATCATGGCTCCAAGCTTCAAAGGGTCTTACTTAAACTGTGGGTCAGAGGAGCACTGGCAGAGAAAGTGCCCAAATCCTCAAGACAACCCTCAATCTCAGGACACACTGGGGCCTTGCCCCAGGTGCCAACAACATTGGCTTCAGGCAAGGGGCTTCACTGTCTACTGAGGGGGAGATAGGACAACCTTTTGAGCTCTGATCATGGGAAGTGAAGAAGACTGAGGGTGCCTGAGGCCACACATGGCTCTGCTGATTTCACATCTGACCAATTTAAAGGACCCTAAATTGACATTCATTGTAACAGGTAAGATTATTAATTTCTTAATTACCACTGAAGGCGCCCTGCCCTAAACTACCACTCTGTGCCTACTTCTACTTGGGCTTTCTTAGTTATGGGAGTTGATGGTAAAGGTAAAACTGAAATCTTCACTACTCCTCTCCTTTTAGGTTTGCGAACATTCTAGTATTCCATCAATTTCTCATTGTTCCTGAATGTTCCACACCCTTCTAGGGAGAGGGATCACGTTTCTTCCCTGGAGGCTACCTGAAGACTAATAAACCAAGCCAGTGTTTACCACTTGTTTGCCCTAAGGGCCACTGCTAGGTCAAAGCCTTTCAGCATCCCAAAGAAAATCCTTGAGCAAATAAAACTGTCTATATGAAGTGAAGGCATCCCAGGGTTAGCCCATGAGTAAACCCCTGAGTGCACGCAAGCTTTCAGTCCTAAATTTTAAAAATGCATTTTTTGTATCCCTCTTCACCTGATTCTCAATATCTATTTGCCTTTTTATGGCAGGGTTTAAAAATAAGATTCCCACCCTACTCAGACAGTGTTGTTCAAAGGTTTTCAAAATAATCCCCATATCATTAAAAATGCCCCTAACTTCCTCAAAGTACAGTCTTGCAATATGTTTACTTTGCAAACTAAACAGATTCCTAACATGAAAGAGAATTTTGTTTGTTGTAGTCCCTGCTGACTGAATGGATATAAAAAATTTAAAAGGTGAATGAAAGTAAATTCTGTCTGTCATAGTCAATGCCAACCAAATCTGATAAGCCTGTTTATAATATTAAACGCAAAACTTTTGTGTAAAACTGTGTATTCATACAAAACTAGAATTTAGTTTTCTTTGTTTAAACAATATATATTGTTACTAAAAGTTATAAAACATTTTTCTTAATCGTCTGAGTATTCTGCCTAAAAGATAAAATTTTATATCATATCAGAATAATATCTTTGTTAATGTTTGTGTGACCTTTACATCTTTTATTTCAAGATACGTCTTCACACTCAGAAAAGAAAACTGCTCCCTCCCCCCACAGTGAAATCAAAAGTAAGTGCCCTCACCTGAGCTCTAGAACTAGGAAAAGGCAAAAAGCTATCCCCTCCTAGTCCTTCACACTTAGGAGTGTAGGAATGCAGGACTAGGAACACCGCAACACTGCCTGCAGTACTATAGTAAGAGCAAAGCGTCCTGCCAATTCGGCACCACCAAGAAATATTCAATTTTATAAATGTCATGCTCTTACCAACAAAAAATATTAGTAGTTCATTTCCCTGACCATCACAAAAATAACACTAACATCTTTTGAAGAAATAATTGGGCCAATACAGCAGCCACAGCTACAGCCAAGTCAATCAAGCTCTTTCTAAGCCTCATTCCTGCACCTCTCAATTTGGCACATGTGCTCTCTTTTCCCCAGTTGTGAAAAAAATTAGGTGCCCAGCTAAGATTCACTCTTGGAGTTCAAAGAATGCCATTTCCTTCCCTCTTCTCCTTTCTCACTAGGCTAATGCCTCTCCTAGGCCCACTCACTATATATTAATGGGAATGGACTAAGGTAGAAGTACTTGTTAGACTGCCTTTGCTGACAGGAATCTGGAACAGCACAGTGACTGAACTCTGCAAACTTTTCAAAGGAAGAAATGTTTGTGTTAAAATCAATGACCAATGGAGTAAAGAAGAAATAATAGCTGAGGCTAAAGGAATTAGTAAATGAAATTATACATTGAGGAAAATATATTCCTTTGGTACATTGAAAAAGACCAGAGCAAGAGAATATTATCTCTTAAAACAAATACACCAGATGCCCAAAAGTGTAAATCCAAGATCATCCCTGCTTTGGGAATCTTCCAAGAGCTAATGGAAGCTTGCAATCCTGAGGGCCATCAATCTGGGAGACATTTTGATGAAATGATATGATAATGAAGTAGACCAAGGTGGTGACTAAGTGGAAGCCTAGTAATGTGCTAGTATCTTTTCACTTATTTTTCAGGCTACATCCACTAAAAAAAAATTATTTGGGAAGAAATATCTAGGAATAACTTGCCACTATACTTTGGAAGCATTGGATCTTGTGGTGTACAACACCCAGCAGTCTGATCACTGTGCAACTATAAACTTGATGAGCAATGCTTGAAAAGTTCCCTGGTTGTAATGGGCAAAATATAGCAGATAAATGCCCAACATGCCAAGAGTGTTATGCATAAATACATATCACTTCCATTTTTATGATGGGTGAAAAACTTTTAAATATAAAAGGAAAAGAAAATGGATTTATGTTGGGAATAATACTATAACCCTCAAATGGTAAGTCCAAAATCCCCTGGAGACTGGCTCACCCTAAAATGAGGAGGGATATGAAAGGTCTTATGACACAACTAGACTAAATTACATTTAGGTGTGAACACCACTCGTTTAACCACAGTATGGGAAATTGGTTTTTTGAGATAAAACATATATACTAACTGCAATCAGACTAATAATACACAATGACAACATCAAGCAGAGTGAATTGAACAGCACTGACCCACAAGACAGAAAAGGATTTATGGTACATAGTTGCTGGTCTGTAAGAAGTGGAACAAGGTGAACTTGCCTTAATGAGGAGTAATGTTCAGAAGAAAAAGAAGATTTATTATTTAAAGTGAGCAGACTAGAGAAAATTCTCTTCCAGGAGAAGGCAATGGGAGAGGGTCAGAATATAAAGAGGATGAGGCTTTAGTGATGTGGGAGAGGTAGACTCTAGAAATGGAAATTTCTAGATCCCTATTTTGGGAAAGGGCTTGTACCCTGGCTCAGTCTACCTTCTTTGTTATTTTAAAAGAGATGAAGACCGAGGAATAATGGCTGTCTGTCATAGCTACTAATGATCAAGGTACACACTTAAGGGAATCTTATGGGCCTACAAACGTACGGGAATATATATTTTACACTAATGCACTATGAGTACTCTCAGCCCAGGAATTGATCAGAATAAGATATCCTTTAGAAAAGTTAACAGGTATAGGAAATATTTTGAACACCTGTATCCTCCTAAGTGTGGGAGAGAGGTTAGCCCTGTTCTATAACAGCATACAAAGGAAAACAAGCCTTTGTACTAAGATAGGTGATAGATTTTCTCTTCCAATATCTTGTATCTCAGAAATAACTAAATTATGGCCTATGGTAATGACACATGTCCATAATAATAACTGGTTTATGGGCCAGGGTTTATTTTGTTGGTAAGACAGCAAATATATCTGTAATTCTTGCTGATTTTTTTCTTAATTGCAATTTTTGTTCATCAAGCCCACACTGACATGCGGTGTAACACTGGGATTGCTGGTAACATTCAATCAACTTATGTAAATAAGTCACATCATAATATTGATATTGATGATCAAATGTGTTGAAAGTTCAAATTGAAGCTGCCTCAGGATGTAATATGGATAGAAAATGACTGGTATGAAGAGCAAGATTTAGCTAACTATAGCTAGTTCCTATACTAAATAGTTCTGAAAAAGTTTATCACAGCATACTAACTATGGTATATCAAGGTGGGAGTGCAAGTAATCAAATTATTACAAAGGTATAAACATGTACATAATAGTTTTATATCATGGATTGATTGTTTAAGTCAGTCTCTACCCCACATTGGCTACTTCAAATGTTAGGCATATTTATCTTGATACTATTGATGTATCTGTTATATAAATGTTAAATATAGATGCTCAAGAAAATATAATCATTTTACTATAAGAGAACTTAGAACAGGGACCTGGGGATGGACTTTGAAGAAAAGGGTTAAACTCAGCAAGTCTGGTTGCTCCAACCATGCACATTCTAAAGAAGTATCTGTCTTCCAAGCTTGTGCTTTATTTGTTTTTGTTTTCTGAACTCTAAGGCTTAGAATATTCTGCAGAAAAATCATATTTCTGTATTCTGAAAGCCTTGAGCCACAGTACTAACATAGACAGCTTCTGCTAACAATATGATTCAACAAAATTAACCATAAGGGAAATGCCAATCAAAGCCACAGTGAGATGCAACTTCACACACAAAGATACAGGTTATAGAAAATGTTGTTAAGGATGTGGAGAAACTGCAACTCTCATACCTCGCTCAGTGGAAATGTAAAATTTTGTGCCAACTTTGGAGAACAGAGAGCAGTTCATCAAAAAGTTAAACTTAAGAGTTACAATTCCACTGGTGGGTTTATATCCAGGAAAAACGAAAACATATGTCCACATGAAAAACTTGTACATTGATGTTCATAGCAGCATTACTCATAATGCCAAAAAGTGGAAACAACACAATTGTCCAACCACTGATGAAAGGAGAAACAAAATGTGGTATATCAATACAATGACATATTATCCAACAATAAAAGGAATGAACTCCTTATGCATGCTACAACATGGATGAAACTTGAAAGCATTACCCTAAGTGAAATAAGACAGTCACAATGGACTACATATTGTGTGATACTTCCATTTATGCTAAATTTCTGGAATCTATAGAGACAGATACAAAATTAGTGACTGCCTAGGACTACGGGTTTTAAGCAGAAATGTCTAGGACTGGAGGTGTTGGAAGTATTCTCAAATTGATTGTGGCAATGGATGTTTGCACAATTCTACATACTAAATAGTGTCAATACATGAAAAAGCTCTTACATTTAATATGATTAATTGTGTGGTATGTGAATTATATTTCAAACATAAACAAAAGCAATGCATTGGAACAGATTGCAAATATTTTTGAATGTTTATAACATATAGATAACAAAAGCAAGTGTTGGCTAGTATTAGTATTGTTAAAATGTTAACAAATTTTGTTTACTGCAAAAAAATAAAAGAAGATGAAGCTGACCATTAATTAAGAGCCTGATTAAAAAGACCAGTAACATGGATAATCTATGATCCAAACTAGAAGGACATTTTTGAGTGTTAAAGAGAATGTAACTTATAATATGTTGGATATAAGGACCCAGGGCCCAGACCCCACCTCCATCTCCATTATGAGTATAAGGCACTGAACACAGCTGTCTTCATGAACTGGAAAAACATTAAATGTTAATGGATTTCTTCAAGGGGGATACAATGTCATTAAAACGCCCCTCCCCTAAACAAATCTCTCAAGACACTGCTGCAACTCCATTATAACACCCTGTGAACCTAAACCTTTGTAAGCCACTCCCCTGGCACTCCTCTCTCTCTCTTTTGCTTGGAATACTGACTTTCATTTCCTAACTGACCACCATCAGGAAGAATCATCTTCTGTTCATTAATTCCTAATTAAATTTATTGGGAACTCCATGCCAGACATGTTCTTTGGTCTTAGGGCTAAGTTGGGTTGGAACATTTGGTGAGCTAGCCAGGAGACCAGAGAACTGCTGGTCATAAAAGTTAAGAATACTAGGAAGGGAGACTCTTCAGGGGGAATTCTGAGATGGTCTGAAACATTTCTATGAGGAGGAATGGCTACCCTCCTAAATGAATGGGGACTGCCCAGAGAATATGGGAACACCAAAGACTACACAGCCAGACTGTTAGTACTCCTGCAGCAGGCCATAGGACAGTTAGGATTTCAGTGGATGGGGAGAGAAACCCAGGCCAAAAGACCCAGCTCTTACAACCAATGGGCCCTATACTCCTCTTGTAAAGGAGGCCTGATAAGCTCCTTTTTGCCTCACATAAGAGATTAGCAAAGATCCCCAAATAAGAGATATATACAGAGACACTAAGGATTGGAGGTCAAAAGAACTAATGATCTTTTGGTCCCCTACTAATGAACATAGGGTTTTGGCACTCATGGACACTGAAGTGGAATGTGTCTTAATATTTGGAAAATGGTCCCAACCCAGTGGGCATACATCAGCCATTGCTGGGTGTGGGAGCCAAAATATTGAGGCAACACAACAACAACTACTAATGCTGGTTATTGGGAATAGCTATTGCTTTGCAAATTACTGTACTTCAATTCTGTCTCTTGTGGCAGGTAGTCAAAACTATCCAAAGAGGCAGGCTAAGTGGTCACCCATAAAGGTGCCCTCCTCCAGATGCATGGTTATGGTGCATCAGTATAAGTTACCAGGAACCATCAAAAAATTACTGCCACCAATAAGGAATTGGAAAGTAGGCATTATAATCATCACTCAGAGCCCATTTAATAGCCCAGAATGTTCAATAAAGAAGCCTGCGGTGGTGCCTGGCCGATAACTATTGTTTATAGAGAACTTAACAAAGTAACTCCTCTTTTGTTTGTAGCTGTACCAAACATAGTTACATTGTTACAGGGCATAAATACTCATAAAGCCATTTTCATTTTATGTTGGATCTTGCTAATGCATTTTTTAGTGTTTCTTTAGATTCTTCCAGTCAGCCTGTATTCACTCTCACATGAGAAGAACAGTGGTGGACATTTACTGTGCTACTGCAAGGATATGTTCATAGTCCCACTGTCTGCCATAGTTTGGTCACCCAAGATTAAAAACTGTGGAAACTTCCAGCAGAAGTCACTCTTTTTCATTATATTGATGATGCTATATTGACTAGTAACTCCTTTGCAGAATGGAAAGCTACTGCTAAGACTATGGTGGCCCATCTTGAAAGCCAAGGATGGGTGTAAATTGGGACAAATTACAAGGGCCTGGATGCCCTGTCAAATTCTTATGTGCTATTTAGTTGGGTAAGACTAAAACTATTTCCTCTGCTGTTTTTGATAAAGTGTAAAATTACCCCACCCAACATACTCCTAAACTGCTCATGGCATTCTATGGTTTGTTGGGTTACTGGAGACCATTTATACCCCATTTAATTCAGAGTCTAAACTCTTGCGTCTCTAGTTAGAAAAGGAAAAATATGGAAATTGCATGTTCCACAGTAAGCTGCTTTTGTAAAGTCCAAACAGGCTATTGACAGGCTCACATTTTATGAGAGGTGGTCCCAGATGTGTCTTGTGCATTAGATGTGGTCAGTACTGATACTGGCTTTGGGTGGGTCATGTGCCCATGAAAACAGGCAAAGCAAGTTACCACTGGCTTTTGGTCTCAGCTCTGGAAAGTATCTGAAATATGGTACAGCCCCTTTGAAAAATAACTATGTGCTGCTTTAATGGCTTACTGAAAGTTGAAGGACTAACTCAGAAATTTGTTAGTCTATGAAATTTATCCTGTGAAATTTAGAACAGCATTTTCCATACAGGTATGAATATGGAACACTTCCACTAAGCCTTACTCTGACGGTGCACAATTGAGCACATTAATTAAATAGAAATATTACCTGCTACAGTGCATTATTTTTGCTTGTCTGTTTTTGTTTTTTTGTTTGCATGGGCAGGCATCGGGAATCAAACCCAGATCTCTAGCATGACAGGTGAGAACTCTGCCTGTTGAATCATCGTGGCCCACCCAGTGCAATATTTTAACAACAGCCCTCTTGGCACAGAAATACATGGTATCTTAGGATCAGTTTTCCACATGGATGAACTATGCTTTCCCCTCCCTGCTGATCCTCCAAAATGACTGTTTCTGTGCCCACTGCTGGCAGATGTGATAGTATATCTGTTTCCTCCTGGTATACTGATGGATCAGCACATGGGTAGCCCACTACCTGGATGGCAGTAGCCATGTAACTTAGTATGGACACTATATAGTGGTAAACTGAGACCATGAAACAAGCTAATGGACTGAATTAAGGGCTGTCTGGATGGTCATTCTCCACGAACCAGGAGATGCAGTCACTGTTTGTACTGACAATTGGCAGTGGTCCCGCCAGAGTCTGGTAGTGTGGGTCACCACATGGAAGTAAGAACAAAGGTCTATTGAGGATCACCCTTTATGGGAAAAAGACATGTGAGAAGACATCTGGATTACCATCACAAATGAAAGTAATCAGGTTTAATGTCTCTGCCCATAATGCTGATTATTTACCTGGCAATATTGAAGTAGATATTTTAGCAATAATTCATAGCCTAGAGCCAACATCACATGAAGCTGCTGAATGGTTGCATAGGAAAACAGGACACAGAGGATAGCAAATTTTGTGGCTACTGGCACAGCAGTTTCAGCTGCCCATCAACAGACAACAGCTAAAGCATGTTGTGGATACCTGTCCTTCTTGTCCACTGCAATGCCAAAGGATGATAAACTCTGTCACATTGATGGCAAGCAGATTCCAATCACCATGTGGCATATAGATTATATTGGGCATCTTCCCTTACCTGCAGGTACAAAACATGCCTTTATAGATATGGCCATGGACTGTTGCTGACCTACCCAGTAGGGAAAGCTAACCAAAGAGCTATAATACTGACATTTAACCCAAGCCTGGGTTTTGGAGCATGACATCTTATGGACATTTCATTTCCCTTAAACCCCACAGAAATGTGGTTAATTGTACTGCTCTTTAAAATAGCAGCAAAAAAACAACAAATAATCTTTGCAACATTGGACATGCTGGTTGTATCCGGTCCTCACAAGCCTCAATTCATGGCCCCAAGATGCTTCTCCCACTCCTGTTGAACTGGTAATATTAAGTACCATGCCAGTGCTACAAACTCAGGTGAAAGGACCAGCAATACTACATCCACAACAAGTTAATGAAAATAACTTACTCTTGTCTGCACCTCAAGGATTAGAAAATGTTGAAAATAAGCTTGATTGACCATGGTCCTGGCCAATGCAACTCTGCTGGTCAGGAATTCTAAGTCCATGGGGACCCTGCAATTGCCCAAAATATAAGTACTAGGTCACAGTTTAAACATAAAATGTGAAAAATTTTATATGTAACCAACCTGGTACCATGATACCTCAAGGCACAGCATGTATTCTTTGTGGACACTTATTATGCCCAGGCTAACCGTAGATTTGCCTCCAGAAGTCTCCCCAGAATTGCAAGGAGAATAGGTTTGGTATCTCAAACAACTTCATATTACCCCTTCTCCAGAAACATTTCTGCCTACTAATGGAAGTTTAGCTTGCATTCTGTTAGATCAACAATAATTGCCTTTCATAGTTTCCCATAAAAATCTTCCTTTTTGACCTTAGTGTCATAAAAAACACCTTTCTGCAATAGCCTTCTTTGGTAATCTTCATGCAGAATAAATTTCAGTGCCAACTGTGCACTGAACTGTCATTGTCAGGCACTACCAAACTGCCTTAGTCTGTGGCTCCTGCAAATTGGACTGTATGGAACACCGTCCTCGCCTGGAAAAATTCAGCACATCAGAAAATCTGTTAAAGGTTCTCATTTAACACTGAAATCACAGGTTTTAATCACTTTGTGGGGTTGTTTTCTCTGTGTGAGGTATCCCTAGTGCTTTATTGTCTCCTATACTGTTTTAGAATATTATGCAATGTCTGTTCTGTGGTCAGCATAGCCTGTGTGGAGGACTGTGAGGACCCAGGGACCAGGCCCTGACCCCTCTTTCACTATGAGAACAAGTTATTGCATGCAGCACCTACATGACCAGGACAGACATGAAAGGTCAACAGATGGTCTCAAAGCGAAAGAATGTCATTAGAACTCCCCTCCTCTAATCAAATCTCATGAGACCTTGCTGAACTCCTTTGCCACACCCTGTGAGCCTGAACTTTCATAAGCCACTCCCAAAGCACTCCTCTCTTTTATGCAGCACATCAACTTCATTTCATGACCAGCCACCATTGGGAAAAATATTCTCCTGTCTGTAACTCCTTAATTAAAATCATGGGTAACTCCATGCCAGGCATGTTCTTTGGCCTTGGGGTTAAGTTAGGATGGAACACTGGAATAACAGACATAAACTGGGACTCTCTCAGGCAAAATAAGGTGCATGACAATTCTACTCAATATTATCGGGCTTGAGCTTTCTGGCAAATTTAATGAAGGTCTACAGACTACTGGATGAAAAAGACTTGGTTTACATTTCAAATAATTGATATTGCAAGAAATATTTTGTAAGGAATGGATTTGATTTGTGGAACTAGTAAGACTGGAGAATGGAAGCTACTTTGAAGAATATTAGAGTAATTCCTGCAAAGAAGGATGATTGGAGAGAAGATCAAGATGGTGGCATAGAGAGATGTGGGATTTAGTTCATTCTGTAGGACACACACTAAATAGCCAGTAACTGTCTGGAAAAACTGTTTGAAGGGCTTCTGAGAAAATAAGCACATCACACACCAACCAGAAATGAATTGAAGGGCTGAGAGAGGTAAAACATAGCACAGAACCATAAATTCTTCCATGCTGTGGAGGTTGGTGTCCCTTCGCCAGTGGCACGCAGGTTGATTTGGAGTTTCTCCCCAGTGGGAAATAGGAGCCCTCTCTATGAGAAGCAAGGGAAGGGGAGCTCAGCCACACCCCAATTGCAGATTAGAATAACAAATTCAGACTGCTGAACACAAGCTCCCAGCACAGACAAATGTACAACACAAACAAAAAGTAAACACTGTATCGGCCCTGCTCTCAGCAGGTAGAAGGCAGGCCTGAGGAAAGAAAATAGAAGCTACTGGAGTTAGCATAACTCAGAAAACTGTAAAAGGGCTGTGACCCCCAGAGAACAGCTCTATTAACAGATTTTTTCCTCCCTTTCGATTTTTTTAAAAGCAGCCTATTAAAGAAAGTAGCAGACATACTCAGTTTTCAACCCTGCCCCAGGCAAAGGTGGGAGTAGGGGTGAATAAAAGAAAATGTAACTAATCAGGTAAAGAACATAGTTCTCTAAAGGACATATCCTTCCCAAGAAAGAAGGGCAGGACCCAGAACGAGTGACAGCTCTCACTAAAAATTTAGACCTCAGGGATTGAGATATCAGCATCAGTTTTGATGTACAGAAAGTGGCAGCCAACCTGTCTCAAACATGCAACAGTTTCAACCTAGAAAAACTGAAGCCCAGCCTGTCTCAAACACACTCCTGGCATGAGGGGAGGGGGCACTGTTTGTCCTGTAACTTTTCTTCCACCTTACAGGGAACAGGAAGTTGAAAAGTAACTATCATCACCCCCACAATAAAAGATGGGTAACAAGTCTCAGTACATATGGTGACTGTTATTTAGTGAATTCAGACCTCAGGACCTAGAAAACAGAGGCAGTTTAGTCTGTCTTAAAACTGTGTCTCAAGAATGCCCCTGGAAGGAAAGAGATCTGCTGAGAATTTGGCCTGTGGGGATCAAAAGGCTGACAAACACCACCTGCTGGGCAGGATAGAAAATCATAGAATTAAGAAGTTTTAAAGGAAAGACTTTCACACTGCTAGATCTCATTCCCAGGGAAACTTGATAATAATATGCCACCTTCCTGAGTCCTGGGCCTGTCTTGTCCATTAAAATCTGATTGAGGTCAATCCATCCTATCTGGGGGAATATTCTGCCTAGAGCCAGGCCTCTAGGTAAAAGTTGTTAGAGATAATGAAAAGAGTGTTAAAACATAGAAAGGCAAAGCCAAAACAAAAATTAAACAGCAGATCAACATTCCCTGAAGAGGAAGAAGAAAGAGAAAGTTTTCTCCTAGGGGTAAAACAACTGCACAAAAAATGACAATCTTGAAAAAGTTGCAAATAGGCAGGGCAAGATCAAAAAAATAAAAGCTAAATAAATTATGATTAGTTCAACAGAAGCTAAGCTGGAAGCCTAAAATAAGTTGAGTGGAATGCCAAAGAACAGATAGAGAACAAAGCCAAACAATGAGAAAACCCTAGGCAAAAGAAATGACATCCAGAATAAACTAATCAAGAAAATCAGATGCCTATACACCCGTAAAAAACTCATACTACAAAGCATGAAGATATGGCCTAGCCAAAGGGATAAATTAAAAGTTCAGATGACATATAGGAGTTGAAACAGTTAATTAAAGATGTTAAACAAATCTTCTAAATCAAATCAATGGGTTGAAGGAAAATGTGGCAAAAGAGATATAAGATATTAAGAAGACAGTGGGTGACAATAAAGAAGAACTGAGACACTTGAAAATAATAACAAATTTTGGGAAGGAAAGACATAATAGAAGACATGAAAAAACACAATGGAGATATGCAACAGCAGATTTGAAGAGGCACAAGAAAGGATTAGTGAACAAGATGACAGGACATGTGAAATCCTACACACAAAATAATAGATAAAGGAAAGAATGGAAAACTATGAACAGGTTCTCAAGAAACTGAATGGCACCATAAAACACAAGAATATAGTGTTATAGGTATCCCAGAAGGAGATGGAAAGGGAAAAGGGGGCAGAAAGAGTAACTGAGGAAATAACCACTGAAAATTTCCCAACTCTTATGAACGACATATAATTACAGTTGCATGAAGAAATGTGTACCTCAAACAGATCATATCCAAATACACTTACTCCAGCACACTTACTAATCAGATTGTCAAATGTCAAAGAAAAAGAGAGAATTCTGAAAGAAGCAAGAGAAAATTGATCTATCACATACAAGCAAAGCTTGATAAGACTAAATGCAGATTTCTCAACAGAAACCATGGAGCCAAAAAAAGGCATATATATATATGGTACTGGAATATAATACCAACATCATGTACATGTATAATGCTGAAATAAAAATTGCCATTGTATAATTCCATATTTGACAAAGCTGCCCTTCAAAAATTAGTATGAGTTTAAAATATTTACTGGTGAACAGATACTGAGAGAGATCATGAATAAGGGATGTGCTCTAAAAGAAATGCTAAAGGGAATAATGCAGAAAGATAGGAAAACACAGAAAAGAGAGTTTGGAGACAAGTGTAGAAAGTAATATTATTAATAAGGGTAACTAAACAGTAAAAGAAGAGAAAAAAGGAAGATATGACATAAAATCCAAAGGAAAAAATGGTTGAAGAAAATACTGCCTTTACAGAAATAACATTAAATGTGAATGAATTAAACACACCAATCAAAAAAGTAGTTTAGCAGAATGAATATAAAAACAGGATCCATCTATTCACTTTCTACAAGAAGCTCATTTTAGACAGAAATAAGTTGAAAATGAAAGTTTGGAAAAAGATGTTTCAAGAAAACAGCAATCAGGTTAGCTATACGAACATCAGACAAATTAGACTTCAAATGTAATACAATTAAAAGAGACAAAGAAAGACAGTATGTATTAATAAAAGGGAAAATTCATTCAGAAAAATAAATACAATCATAAATATTTATGCATCTAGCCAGAGTGCCCCAAAATACATGAAGCAAATGCTGACAACATTGAGAGGAGAAATACATACTTCTACAATAATAGTTGGAGATTTCAATACACCACTTTAATCAATAGGTATGACATTTAGACACGGGATCAGTAAGGAAATACAGATTTTGAATAATATGATAAATGTGCTGGTTTTAAAGTATTACATACCCCATAATATCCATTTTTAATCTGATCCAATAGTGTGGGGACAGCTATTTCTCTTCATCCTAATTCAACACTGTAGGTTCAAAACTTTGGGTTGGATTATCTACACAAAGATGTGACACATCCAATTGCAAGCATTGACTTTTCACTAAATGGAGATGTGATTCCACCCATTTGGGCAGGTCTTGATTCTTTTACTATTTAAACTAGGAAATAGCTTGAAGAGAGCCAGAAATGATGGAGCAGATAGAAAGTTCAGAACAGAGCTGACAGGCAGAAAACAGAGACATGGATGTTTGGAGATGCTTGGAGTCCAGGAGATGTCACCATGAGATGTTAAGCAAACCAGAACCTGGAGAGAGCCAAGGGAAGCCAAGAGATGAACGCCAGCCCTAGAGAAGCAAAGTGACAAACCCCAACAGAAACAGAGGTTGAAAGCAATAGAGCCCAGGAGCAAGGGGCCAACAGATTGTAGCCACATACCTTCCCAGTTCACAGAGTGGTTCCTAACCAATCAGCCTATCTTGAGTAAATGCTACCTCTTGTTGGTGCCTTAATTTGGACACTCTCACTTCCTTAGAACTGTAAATTTTAACTTATTGAATTCTCATAAAGGCCATTTCATTTCTGGTATATCACATTTTGGCAGCTTGCAAACTAACACAATATATTAACTAGACTTAACAGACATTTACATAACATTACACCCCACAACAGTTGAAGGCACATTGTTTTTTAAGTGCTCAGGAATCGTTTTTCAGGATAGACTACATGTCAGGTCACAACGTGGGTCTCAATAAATTAAAAAAAAACTGAAATTATAGAAAACATTTTCTTGGAACATAATGGAGAGAAGTGAGAAATCAATAACTGGCGGAAGGCTAAAAAATTTACAAATATATGGAGACAACACACTCTTCAACAACCAGTGGGTCAAGGAAGAAATTTTAAGACAAATCAGCAATTATATCAAGTCAAATGAAAGTGAATACACAAAATATAAAAGTTTATGACATGCAGTAAATGCATTGCTGACAGAGAAATTTCTTGCCCTGAAAGCCTATATTAAAAAGAAGAAAGAAAAAAAAAATCAAGGATTTAATTGCTCATCTGGAGGAACTAGAGAAAGAACAACAAAATAACCCCAAAGCAAACAGAAGGAAAGAAAAAAAAAGCAAAGAATAGAAAAGAAATGAATGAAATTGAAAATGTACAAACAATAAACTATATAGAGAATCAGCAAAACCAGAAGTTGGTTCTCTGAGAATTAAAAAAAAAAAAAAATTGATGGACCCTGAGCTAGACTGCAAAATAAACAGAGGATACAAATAAGCAAAATCAGAAATCAGAGGGGTGACATAACAACTGACCCACAAAAATAGAGGAGATAATGAGAGTATACTAAGAGCAACTATATGCTATCAAACTAGAAAACTTAGATGAAATGGACACCTTCCTAGAAAAGCACGAACAATGAACATTAACTTGAGAAGAAATAAAAGACCTCAACAAATCAGTCACAAGTAAATAGATTGAATAAATGATCAAAAATCTACCAGGAGTAGGGCAGGCAACAAAGGCACAGTGGCAGAGTTCTCGCCTGCCATGCCGGAGACCCAGGTCCAATTCCCAGTGCCTGCCCATGCGAAAAAAAAAAATCTACCAAGAATGGCAGAATTCTTGCCTGTCATGTCAGAGACCAGAATTTGATTCCTGGAGCCTGTCCATGGCCCAGATAATAAAGAAATAAGTAAATAAATAAATCTACCAGGAAGGCAAAGCCCAGGACTGGATTGTACCACATGTGAATCCCACCGAACATTCAAGAAAGAATTAATGCCAATACTGGTCAAGTTTTTCAATCACCCTATGATTAAAGCCAGATAAAGATAGCACAAGAAAAGAAAATTACTGACAAATCTCCTCAATGACTATAGATGCAAAACTTCTCACGAAAATACTTTCAAATAGAATCCAGCAGCACATTAAAAGAATTACACACCATGACCAAGTGGGTTTTACTCCAGTTATGCAAGGGTTGTCCAACACAAGAAGATCAATTAATGTACTATACTACATCAATACATCAAAGGGGAAAAACACACGATCATCTTGATCCATGCAGAAACGACATCTGACAAAATTTAGCAGCCATTCTTGATTGAAACACTTCAAAAGATGGGAATAGAAGGATACTTACTGAACATGGTAAAGGGGATATATGAAAAGCCCACAGCTAATATCATTCTCAATGTGGAAAAACTGAAAGCTTTCACCTTAAGATTTGGAACAAAAGAAGGATACCCACTTTCACCATTGTTATTCAACATTGCAGTGATAGTTCTAGTTAGAGCAATTAGGCAAAAAGAAAAAATGGCATCCAAATTGGAAAGGAAAAAGTAAAAATTTCACTATTTGCAGATGACATGATCTTGTATGTAGAAAATCCCCCCACCAAATTACAGTAAATCAACTAGAGCTAATAAATGAGTTCAGCAAAGTGGCAGGATACAAGTTCAACAGGCAGAAATCAGTAATGTTTCTATATACTAGTAATGAGCAATCTGAGGAGGAAATCAAAAAAAATCTGTTTATAGTAACAAACAAAATAATCAAATATTCGGAAATACAAGTGACCTATGCACAGAAAAATACACAACATTGCTAAGAGAAATGAAAGAAGACCTAAACAAATGGAAGAATACACAGTGTTCATGGCTTGGAAGACTAGAGTGAAGGTGTCAGTTCTATCAAAATTGATTTATAGATACAATGCAACATTAATCAAAATCCCAACTAATCTGCAGAAATCGAAAAGCCAATAATCATATTTATTTGGAAAGGAAATACACCTTAAAAAGCTAAAGATATCTTAAGAAAAAATGAAGAAGGAGGTCTCACACTGCTTGATGTTAAATCATATTACAAAGCTACAGTGATCAAAACAGCATTGTACTGGCATAAAAGTAGATATGCTGATCAATGGATTGGAGTTGAGAATTCAGAAATAGACCCTTTAATCTATGGACAATTGATTTTTGATTAGGCAGAAGCCAAGTCCACATAACTGGGATAGAAGAGCCCCTTCAACAAATGACGCTTGGTGAAATGGCTATCTATATCCAAAAGAAGAAAAGGCGACCCCTATATCACACCTTACATGAAAATTAACTCAAAATAGGTCAAAGATATACACAGCAGAGATAAGACCATAAAACTTTTAGAGAAAATGTAGGGAAATATCTTAAAGTTCTTGTGGTAGGAGGTAGTTTTCTAGGCCTTATACTCAAAGCACAAGCAATCAGAGAAGAAACAGCTAAATGGAATCTCCTCAGAACTGAATACATATGTGCATCAGAGGACTTTGTCAGGACAGTGAAGAGGCAGCCTACACAATGGGTGGCAATATTTGGAAACCACATATTGGATAAAGGTTTACTATCCAGAATATATGAAGAAGTCCTACAACTCAACAAAGAAAAACAACCAAATTAAAAAAAAAAAAAAAAAAAAAAGACAAAAGACATGGATAGACACTTTTCCAAAGAGGAAGTACGATGGCTCAAAAGCATATGAAAACATACTCAAGTTCACTAACTATTAAGGAAATGTAAATCAAAACCCCATTGAGATACCCTCTCACACCTACTAGAATGGCCATTAACAGAAAAAAGAAAACTACAAGTGTTGGACAGCATGTGTAGACATGTGTACACTTGTTCACTGTCAGTGGGAAGGTAAAATGGTTCAGTCACATTACAAGGCAGTTTGGCAGTTCCACAGGAAGCTAAGAATAAAATTGCCATATGATCCAACAATCCCATCACTAGTTGTATACTCAGAAGATCTGAAAGCAGGGACATGAATAGACATTTGCACATCAGTATTTATAGTGGCATTATTGATGATTGCCAGTTGATGAAAATGGCCCAAATGTCCACCAGTTGGCAAATGGATACACAAACTATGGTACACATAGACTATGGAATATTACACAGCACTAAGATGGAATAAAGTCACGATGTATGCAACAATGTGGATGAAACTTGAGGACATCTTGTTGAGCAAAATAAGCCAGAAACAAAAGGACAAATATTGCATGGTTTCACTAATATGAAAATAACTATAAAGAGCAAACTCTGAGAGTTAAAGTTGAGAACACAGGTTTCCCAGAGACAGAAAGAGGATAGAAATGGACATTTGATGCATAAGAAGTACAGAATGTTTAACAAGATTGATTATAAGGATTCAGACATGGGTAGTACAATACTGTGTGATGGCAGTACAGTATTGCAAGTATAATGAACAAAGTTAAGGGTAAATACGGTTGAAATAGGAAGGCTATTTGATGTAAGCACCAGAAGGAAAGATGGAAGATAAAACTGGGGGTATATAACTTAGAAAAATTTGGAGTGGAAGATTTAAGAAAGTTTTCTCATTAGTGATGTTAGGCTTGGGGCCGTAAAGGATTCCACATGAGATATCAAGGTAATATGCCAAAGATAAATTTGGTATATCAACTATAAATAAAGAAGGGGCTAAAAGAAAGGGGTATAAGATTTTTCTTTTTCTTTTTCTTTTTTTCTCTTTCTTCTTTGTGGAAGAAATGGAAATGTTCTCATATAGATTGTGGTGGTGAATGCATAATTATGTGATGATATCAGAAGCCATTGATTGCACACTTAGGACGGATTGTGTGGTGTGTGAATAGAACCGTTTAAAATTAGAGGGATACAAGTGCTGGAGAAGATATGGAGAGTGAGATATACCCATTCAGTTTTGGTATGGAAGTAGAATGCTGCAGCCCTTCTGGAGAGCACAGCAACAGTTTCACAGGAATCTAAGTATAGGGTGTCTTATGATCCTGCAATCCAGTTACTAGGTATATACTAGAAGGACTGAATGTAGGTACATGAATACGTGCCCAAGGACACATCTACTGATAAGCAGAAGGGTGAGCTTTGGTTTATACATATAATTGAATATTGTGTCACTTCAGAAAGAAATAAAGTCATGAGGCATACAATGAGATGAATGGACCTTTAGTACATTATGATGAGCAAGATAAGCCAGAAATGAATGGACAAATTGTGTATGTTCTCACTAATAGAAACTAAATATAATGAGCAAACTCTGAGAATTAAATTTAAGAGCAGGGTTATAAGAGATAGAAAGTGGGCAGAGATTGGGCAATTGATGACTAAGGAATGCAAAATGTTTATAAAATAAGGCTCATTGTCAAGGTTCCTAGATGAATGGCTTTTACAGAAGTCACATTTTTGCAGAGTTTTAACTGTTATTTCAAAGTTCTGAAATGCTGTGTTCTTTATGTATAACCTGGTAATTCCTTGGAACTGTGGGTATCTGTGTGACACATAAGAGTTGGAGTTAGAGTTCTGCAACTCTGAAAGTCAGTATTATTCCATGCAGAAACTGTTAAAGAAGTTGAAAAAGAAATCAGATGCCAATTAGAGATACGAATGAAGCTGACAGGGTTAGCTCTAAGGTAAATCAGAGTACAGGATAAAGGATGCTACTGCTTGTATTTTAAAACTTCAACCTCTCTATGAGAACAAAGGAAGAGATATTTATTTTATGCAAAATTTAAATTTTCTGTAGCCTCTGATTTAACCTATCTCATCAGTTTATTTAAACAACTCAATTACATGAAACTTACATTATAGAATGCAATCTTGTGATATGATATGGGTTATTTTAATGTGGCAATGCATTGCAGAGTATTTGGGAAGAAAAAAAATTAAGTACTTGAAAAGTCACTTGAGTGACTGGAGAAAAATGTGGAAGTATTAAAATTCCCCATTTAGGAAATTCCTGATATTCTTTCAAGAAGTATGGACTCCTGATTGAATAAGCCAAGCACTCAAGATCTTGAGGCGCTTTGGAAACTTATTTTGGTAATGGCAAAGCTAAGCTTACTTTTTACTATGCCTGAGTCACCCCAGAGAACATCTTTTGTTGCTCAGATGTGGTCTCTCTCTCTCTAAGCCAAACTCTTCAAATAAACACGTCAACCCCTCTACATGGGACATGACTCCAAGGGATGAGCCTAGCCCTGGCATCATGGTACTGACAATGCATTATTGACCAAAATGGGGAAGAAAAATGAAACAAAATGAAGTTGTAGTAGCTAAGATATTTCAGTTAGAGTTGAATGATCTTATGCAAGCTTCAGCCAGATATTACATATTGCCACAGTATACCAAGCTCCAACCAACAGTATTCCTGAAAACCCTAAAGAATACACAGAGCTCTAAGCCTTTATAAAAGTTTTTCCTACTAGGTTTATTTTTTTTCAGAAAATTAAAGTCTCCAGATTGATCCTATGATAGATGACGGTGGAAACCCAGACATACCAGTATTTCCAAAAATATCGATCAGTTTCATTCATCTACCTCATAATGTCAATCCCATTTGTTAGCATGAATATGTTAGAATGGTCATTGCCAATATAGCCCTAAAGATTGAGAGAATGATCAAATTAGATGGAGAAGTTGTAATTGAGAATTTAGGAGCAAATGAATAATTATGACTACTAACTCATTATATAGATATTTCTTTTTATTTTCTAGTGTATGAAAATAAGCAGAAGGAAATACCTGAAATTGTTGAACTGTAGCCCAGTAGCATTGATCTTTTATAATAATTGTAAAACTATATAGACTTCCCCCTTTGTCCATGTGATTGTAAAACCTTGTGGCTGACACCCCCTTAATCCAGTGCATGATGAGTAATGAAAAAAAAAAGACATCTATGAAAAAAAATAAGCTGGCAATATGGTGGAAGACCCCTAGATAAGCTATGGGTAATAGTTAATAGTACTCTTTAATACCCTTTCATCAATTTCAGCAAATATAATTACTGTTAAAAATAGTAGAATTGCATTAAAAAGTGCTATCATCAATTGTGACAAATTTTCCTTATCAATGCAAGGTTTGGTGATGGGGAGGTGCATGGGAATCATGTGTTTTATGCATGATTATTCTCTAAACCCAAAACTTAACTAATAATTTTTTTAAAAGGATGATTGTCTACAGTAAGGAATTTAGTGGGAATTGGGAAAAGTGGATTTAAAAGATATTTAGATACATGTACATTATATAAAGACATGTCGACTAATGAAGTATAGGATCTAATAAAAAGAAAACGTTTGAAGATGAAGAAAAGAGAACTGCTGGCTGATGGAGGTATGGATAGGTAGAACCTTGGACATAATTAAGGAGGTTATATTCAGATATTTTAGAGCTGTGTTGCAGTTATTACAGTTATTTTCAGAGCTGAAGCTGGATTTGTCTTTAGGATTGTAAAAAATGTAGGACTTTTAAGTGCAAGGACATTTGAAAACCCAGAGAAAAAGAATATTTGATCATCTGAAATTAAAAGGAGAATAAGATGTGAAAGAAGTGCAGAGAAAGTTTGCAGTTTTACTTTAGATCAGTGGGTGAAAAAGGTAAGCAGAAATGAAGGATGGAGATTCAGTATTGTTTGATTAAGATCTATTACTATATGTATACCATAAATTTTTAAAGGTTGCAAATTTCTGGTTACATGAACTTTATTTCAGCAGCATGAGTTGTTCAAATATAGGACAGAAGAAAATCCAAATGTAAAAAAGTAAAATTTAATATTTGATGCAAATACAATGACTAGTGGAAGTTGAAATGATGTGCTCTAGGTCTACATTAGATGGGGAATCACTGAAGATAGAGGATAATTGATTGAGAAAAGAGCAATGTGTCAAAAGGGCTCAATACAGTCAAAGCATTTATGAAGTACCAAGACTTTAAAAAAATTATAGAAGAGTATGGGATGATAGATTTTAATATCTGTGAGAATGATCTGTTCCTGATTGTTCTAGTTTGCTAGCTGCCGGAATGCAATATACCAGAAACAGAATGGCTTTTAAAAAGGGGAATTAAATAAGTTGCTAGTTTACAGTTCTAAGGCCGAGAAAATGTCCCAATTAAAACAAGTCTACAGAAATGTCCAATCAAAGGCATCCAGGAAAAGATACCTTGGGTCAAGAAGTCTGATGAAGTTTAGAGTTTCTCCTTCAAGTGAGAAGACACATGGCAAACACAGCCACACTTTCTTTCTCATCTGGAAAGGCACATGGTGAACATGGTCAGCATTCCTCTCTCATCTGGAAGGGCACATGGCAGACATGGCATCATCTGTTAGCTTCTTCTCCTGGCTTCCAGTTTCATGAAGTTCCCTGGGAGGCATTTTCCTTCTTCATCTCCAAAAGTCGCTGGCTGGTGGACTCTGCTTTATGGTCTGCAGCATTCTCTGCTCTCTCCAAATCTCCTTCATTCTCCAAAATATTTCCTCTTTTATAGGACTTCAGAAACTAATCAAGACTCACCCAAATGGGTGGAGACATGCCTCTACCTAATCCATTTTAACAACCACTCTTGATTAAATCACATCTCCAGGGAGATTATCGGATTACAGATTCAAACATACAGTATTGAATAGGGATTTTTCTGCCTTTACCAAATGGGATTTAGATTAAAACATGGCTTTTCTAGGGGACATACATCATTTCAGACCAGTATACTGATATTAAATTGAAAGATTGGTCTTTGGAAGTAGATATCTGGAGCAAGGTTTTGGCAATAGGTACAAGACTGAGGGATTTTGGTTCATTAGAAGGAAATAGTGATACCTAAGGTTGTTCTCCTGACGTTAACATCATCCAGGATACTTGCAGTTCTTTCTATGGAGAAACGTTAAAATCCTCAGCAACTGGGGGTGTCTGTGATAATGAAGAGACATGAAGGGTAGTACATAATATGCTTCCATATATCATGGATCACAAGTCTGTGAAGGTTTTCACTCTGTGTTTTAGTTTGTTAAAGCTGATGGAATGCAATATATCAGAAATGAGTTGGTTTTTACAATGGGAATTTATTAACTTACAAATTTACAATTCTGAGACCAAACAAATGCCAAAATCAAGGTAGCAAGAGGACAATACCTTTCTCTTGAAGAAAAACTGCTGACAATTTGGGACTTCTCTGCCACATGGGAAGGCACATGGTGACATCTGCTTTTCTTTTTCTCCCGGTTTTCACTGCCTTTATCTTTGGGCTTTTCTCTGTGTGTGTGTGTGTGTGTGTGTGTGTGTGTGTGTGTTTTCCTCTTGTTTTACTCTCTTATGAAGGATTTCCATAAGAAGACTGTGACCCACCTTGAATAAGTTGTGCTACATCTCAATTGAAATAGCCTAATCAAAAGGTCCCACCCACAATAAGTCTACACCCATAGTAATGGATGAGAAGAAAATAATCTTTTTGGGATGCATAATGCTTCAAGCCGTCATACACTCTAAGGATGTATGAATGATATCTAAGAGTCAGCCAGAGAAGAAGGAGCATGCTTAGATGACCTGTCAACAATATAGTAACTGGAGTAGAGAAGAATAAGCAGAAATTCTGACCAGAGTAATAAGTAGTGGTGTTAGGAATCATTGGTTTCTTATCAGGCAAGGATGTATAGAATAATTTTGTTAGAGATACTTAAAATAGTGGTGAATATTTTAAACAAAGACTGAGAAGTCCAAACTGCAGAGTGGAATAGTTAGGAAGGAAGGAACAAAAGACAGATCAGAGAAGGGGAAGTGATAAAATGCAGATGAAGGGAGTTGATTAAATTTTCTTTAGTGACCACAACAACCAAAAGGAGCACAGGATGGCTCCCCAGAATTTTGAAAGTATTTGTGCTAAAATTGGCATTTTGAATTCATGGACTTCCTATACAGTCTATCTTTTGGAAAGAAGAATAGCCTTTGAAGGTTTAGTAGATGTGAGTAAAATCATAAGTTTCTCATGAGAAAGTTTAAATTATTTTTTCTGCAAAAGTACCAATCCTTAATATTAACAAACAATAGATTGTATTAATTGTATTTCTTCTATAAAATTAAGAATAAATTCATTATTATTTATAATTTATAAATGATAAATTTGTAATAATAAAATTCAAATAATAAGAAATTTATTATTAGTTGAAAAAATCACCAGTAATATAAAAGATTTTTCAGGAAGGTGTAATGAGTGGTAGAGGGTTTGGGAGAGTCTTCACCAAATTAAGCAACATGTGAGAAATTTCATTTTATTTTCTATCTAAGGCATTGGGTTGTAAACAATCCTAATTCCTGATAATATTGTATTTCAAAATTATAACACATCATGAATAGGAATGTTCAGATGTGTATAAAATGGATAGCTTCTGCTATATTAAAACATATGCTTCTTTAGAGACTTCTTCATGCTGCTCATGTAGCATAATTACACTGCTTAGAAAGAAACTCGGAAACAAAATAATTGTTATCAGCTAACATGTTTCCATAACTATCCAACTAACCATATGTATAACATTAAACATGGCTTTCATTATAGTAGAGTTCTATTTCTTTCTAATTGCTTCCATTTTTCTTGCAGTCATTAATATTCAAAAATTACAATCATTGCACTTACCTAATTTCCTTTTCAAGGATCTTAGATGAAAGACTTCATAAACTTATAAAATATAAAGAATTATTTCCATACTGGAATAGTTTTAAAGCAGGATTCGGAAGCCTTCTTTTACACAGAGTGAGCCTGGCCTCTTTGATATCTAACAGCTGAAAAATTATTTTGGAGAAAAGTTTCTTAAGTTCACGGCCTTTTGTTCTCACTGATAATTGCGCAAATGTCCATATTTTACTTCATGCTTTGTTCCATTTATAGTTCTCCTTCATTCTAATCGCCTACAAAATTCCAATGGCAAAAAATATATTTTAAACTTAGAAACTTATTTTAAAAATATTGGTCTTTCTTTTCTTTCAGGGTAGTGTTGAAGTATTAATCTGCATTTTTCTTTTTTAATATATATTTTGCCCTGTGATAATCTGCTACTTAAAGTATTTCAGTTTGATATTGAATAATGATAATAAACAAATGAATAATAGGAGTTCATTTATTTGCAAGATGTGGCAAGAGGATATCGTTAAAGATTTTTTAAAATTAAAACACATATGTTTGCATGAATAATCTTAGGCTTGTCAGATCTTTTGAATCATATCTAAGAAAATGTATTTTTCCAAAGCTATACATTACCATAATTTTATGCATTTGTCTCTATTTTTTATTTGCTTATATGTAAAAATGTTTCCACAATATTCGGATAATACATTAAAAATACCATTATCCTTTGTATTCACTTAATATTGCAACATAAATATTTTCATTGCTGTTAAATATTCTTCAGAATTATGCTTAATAATTGTTTCATTGTTATCAGCTTGGGATGTATGAAAAGTCTTTTTGTCTTTAGCATGCAAGTAAATGACACAAGTCACTTTATTGCCTATTAATAGAATGACCATTTCCCTTCCCTTAGCCAATATGGTGGTTTAAAGCTATATGTACCCCAGAAAAACATAGTCTTAAGTATAAACTATTCCTGTAGTGTGAACCTATTTTAAGTAGGCCCTTATGATTAATTTATTTTGGTTAAGGCTATGTATATCAAAATCAGATCTCCCATAGAGACATCACTTCCCTTGTGGCCTTCTCAATCATATTCTTCTGAAAAGAAGAATCATATTTTCCTTATCATATTCTTGTATATAGAAAAAACTGTGAGGTTGGAGATGATGTCAACCACCTCTTAACATCCAATTCATGAGATTATTATATATATCCTTCATTAAAACCATTATTGCCTTGTGTTTTTTGTTTGTTAATGCTGCCAGAAATGCAGTATACCAGAAGTGGGTTGGCTTTTATAAAGGGAATTTATTAAGTTACAAGTTTACAGTTCTAAGGCCAGTAAAATGCCCAACTAGCATCCAGAGAAAGGGCCTCTCTGGGAAGACAGGTGGGATGGCCTATGCTTTGTTGCTTCGGCTTCTGGTTTCAAAATGAAAGCTTCCCTAGGGGTATTTTCTCTCTGCATCTCCAAATGTCTATGTCTGTGTCAACTCTGAATTTTTTCCAAAATGTCTCCTTTTTTTTAAGGACCCCAGTAAACTAATCAAGACCCATCCTGAATGGGCAGAGTCACAAATCCATTTAATCAAAAGGTCACACCCACAATTGAGTATGTCACATTTCCATGGAAACAATCCAATCAAAGATTCCACAAGGGTGGGACCATTGGAACAATCCAATCAAAGATTCCACCCCACCATGTTGAATCAGGATTAAAAGAACATGGCTTTTCTGGAGTCACAACAGTTTTAAACCAGAATAGGTTGAGTCATGTTATTTGCAGTTCCATTTGTCAAAGCAGGGGATCTCATTTTCTATCCTCTAATGAGAAACTTGAGTTCTAAATATTATTTTCTTTCCAAAAAGAATAAAAATTAAAGATACACTTCTCAAGACATCCTGCTACACATGATGTGTGAGGTCTTCTAAAATATTCATGCATAACAAAGCAATACCTCAGCATTTCCAGCTGAAAAAAGAGAGCATCACAAAGGTATCTATAGTAGCATGGATTTTCAAAAAAGAGTCTCAACCCACAGTTGTGCCTGCTTCAGCCAACTATTTATAAGGAAATCACCTTTATTACTTTGATCAACCTTCTTGAATGTCTGTTTCCAGTATGAGATGAGAATCAAAAAAATGTGTATAGTTCATCAATTATAATTAAATGCTGCACTATTCTTTACTGTCAAGGCCATTACTAAGTAGTGCTATATACCTTACAGGTCTCTACAGGTTCTATCCATTCCAAAATGATAGTCACATATTTATACAATTTCTTAGATGACCAACTTTATTTAACACCCTTTTGCAAAGTGGCACCCACAATATCTCAAATATAGTCTATATGCAATTTAAAAACCAAGCAACACTTCTAGGCATATTATTCAAAACAGTCCATGACAAGCAAATAAAGGATTAAATATTCACTTCTTCACTCACCTCTTGGGTATATGCCTTTTGTACAATACAATTATAAAACAGTACGCACAGTACCTGGTTGTCCTGTGGTTAAGAAATCACCATCAAAAGAGTCATATTAAAAAGCATACCATATCACCTAGGAAGGACTAACATGTTTGAGGTTATATTTAGGGGTTTAGATAAAACAAATGTCTTCTTAATCTTAAATTGTATTTCTAAAATTGGTATTTGCTAATATATATATATATATATATATTATTGTTCATGCTTACATTTTCCATAAAAGGCAAATCGGCTTAAGTCCCTAGATAGAGATTCACATATTTTCTTCTCTTGAATTCAGTAAGCTCTCTAATCTTCTGGGGGAAGGACAACAAAGTTGTCTAACAGTTCTGCCTTTTGTTGAGTAGATTAACTTAATTCAGGAGAGCAAAAGGTAAGAGGGGCATGTATTAGAAAGCATTTAACTGAAGATCTATGTCATATTTTCTAATTATTTTATCACTCTCAGTATGACACCTGTCTCATGTCTTAGTTCAGAAGTGGAAAAGTATATGAGGGTATTATTATTGTACACACAAACACATACATGATCTCTAATACTATTTCTGAACTGTAACCACTGGCACTGCCATTCTATAATAATAAACTTCTTTATTTTTCAGTTGCTTTGGATCCTTGAAAGCATTTGGATATTACTGATATCATGTTGATATTAATTGGTAGTTCTTATAACTTCAATATCCATTTGTGGAAAATGTTTAGTATTTATTACTCTTATACCAGTATAAAATTATTTGTACAACGTCTTGTTACCAGCTGTTAAACAGAAAAATTCAAATCTACTGACATCAATATAATTAAATGCAAAGGAAGAAAGACTATGGCATCATATGGAAAAATATAAAAATTAAAACTATAAAGAGAGAGAGAATTCCTAATTTCTTCCCAATTTTAGAATCTCCAGTGGCTCATCAGTAAACAGTCCATGCTGTAAAAGCAGTTCATTTGAAATAAGAGTTGTTAACTATAATGTAATTGGAATGGAATGTCCAGTAATCTGAGAGCCTCCAGATGCTATGCATTAGCAAAAGAAAAAACATCAGCAGATGATGTAAAGTCAGGAAATTTATATCACAGAAAGGCATGGTGTAGCTCTCTGGCTTGTCAAAACAAAATAAAAGAAAACAAAATGAATTTGTGAAAGAAGGTCTGTCCAGACCACACCTGGACTTAGTGAAGAGAAAGATACTCAATAGTCTTATACATGTTAATTAATAACTTTTTAAAATTTTTTAAGTCTGATCATCTAAATAAGGTTATAAATTATTAAAGGGTAAATAAATAAAATCTCTATGTAAATGAGAGGAAATGTGTTTTTGCCACCTGAACAGAATCTCTATACATTGGAGATAATCTAATCTAAATTCTACATTACAATATTGCCCAGAGAATGGTAATATTTCTCCATTTCAAATTAGTCAAGGAACATAGGAATATCAAGGTAAAATCAAACCTGAGAGGAGTGAACTATGTAGATGAACACTTAGCTATTTTCACAGGGACAGAGTTTGTGATTATCCTGAAGTTCCAGATGAATAAAACTTGGCATGAATTCAAAATTGGAGTATCTAATCTAGTATCAACAATTACAGGCTCAACAAATATCCCATATAACAACTCTGAATCAAATCCTTTATTTTCTAGAAAAAAATTTCCAAATATGTATATATTCTGGCATATATGTTTTTTCTAATATATACAATATCTATTTACTTTCTAATAAAGTCAACGGTTACTAAACATTGACTAAGGAAACAAATGCTGTCTACTAAATGTGGAGCACACATAAATTAGTCTAAGACCACTACATGAAAATTGCAGAGCAAAAACAATATAAGTAGATGAAATGTGGCAATAATCTTTTTAAAATGAAAACATAATTTAAGAATGTTTTAAATATAAAAACAAAATGAAGCTGTTTAAAGAGTTTTAAGTGATTAAAACAAGACAATACAAAGCAATATTATTTAGGATATAAAATTTAGGGTAAAAATGCTGATAAAAGATAATCAAAATGAGCTACATGAAAGAGACTGGGAAGAAATAACTTAAATCAAAACTAATTTCTTCATCTGTAAAACAGCACATGTATTTGAGAGTATAAGGATTAAATGACATAGGGTGCCCTGTTCACAATAAACCCTCAATAAATGAGGGGGACATGTGAAATTGAAAGAAATATAACCCTGATCATTTCCCAGGTTCTAGAAAAAAAATTCTATAAGAATGAAATGTCCACAGTCAATTATACAAATGGTTTTAATGATATTTACCAAGTGGCATTTTAGGTATGTTCATTGACAAATCTAAACAGAAGTTTATATTCTATGACTCTCATCTCTAGAACCAGGCATTTAAAAGGAAGTAATGATTGGTTATGATCCAGAAGAGTAAGTTAACCTTCTCATACTGCCCTATTTGAGACACAAATTTGTCTTTTTAAATGAAGCAATGACAGACGCCTCAGAGCTGACAGAAACTTCACAGCAGAGCTGGCACAGATGCGGACATTTGGACAGCAGATACATGGATGCTTGGAGATTCTTGGAGCTCAGTAGACATTGCCATGAAAAGGTAAGAAAGCCAGAACTTGGAGAAAGCCAAGGGGAGCCAAGAAGTGAAAAACAGCCACAGGGAAGCAGAATGAAGAACCCCCCACAGGAACAGAGCCCTAGAATGGAGTTCAAGAGCAAGGGGCCAACAGATGCCAGCCACGTGGCTTTCCAGCTAACAGAGTGACCCTGATCCACAGCCTTTCTTGAGTGAAGGTAAATTCTCATTGGTATCTTAATTTGGATACTTTAATTTCCTTATAACTATAAACTTGTAACTCATTAAATTCCCTTTTTAAAAGCCATTCCATTTTGGATGGACCACGGTGGCTCCACAGGCAGAATTCTCATCTGCCATGCTGGAGACCTGGGTTTGATTCCTGGTGCCCATGCGAAAAAAAAAAAAAAAAAAAAAAAACATTCCATCTCTGGCATTCCAACAGTTTTCAAACTAATGCAGACTTTGGTACCAGAGAAGTGGGTTCCTGCTGTGGTTTGCAAATACCAGAATGTTGCTATAGTTTTTTTAATGGATAAGGGGGAAGCTTTGCATGAATTGTGGTAGATTTGATAAAGAAAACCTGAATTGCTTTGGAGAGACTGTTGGTAGAAATTTGGACTCTAGCGATACTTCTGACAAGACTTTAGACAGAAATGAAGAAAACATCATCGAAAACTGGAAGGAATCTGTTGTGTACCCTAGAAAAGTCATGTCCTTTAATCCTCCTTCAGTATTCCTGAGTGGGATCATTTTGGTTGTTTCCATGGACCTATGTCTCCACCCATTCAAGGTGGGCTGACTTTACTGGAGCCCTTTATTAGGGAATATTTTTGGAAAAATCTCAGAACCAACAGAGCCCACACAACCAGAGACCTTTAGAGATGTTTGAAAGAAAATGCCCCTAAGGGAGCTTCATGAAATAAGACCCCTGCAGAGAAAGCCAGCAGAGGTCCCCATGTGCCCTCTCGACTGAGAAAGAAACCTCGAAACTCATTGGCTCTTTCTTTGGAGTTAAGGTATCTTTGTCTGGATGCCTTAATTTGGACATTTTCAAGGTCTTGGAACTGTAAATTTGCAACTTAATAATTCTATTTTTTAAAGTCATTCCATTTCTGGTGTATTGCATTTTGGTAGCTTACAAACTAAAACATTTAAAATAAAATAGTCATCTTATAAAATAGTATAAATTAACTTTAAACTCATCCTCTTATATATTAGAAGTTTTGTATTTCTGAATATATATTAAACATAGCAATATGAATTTACTCTTTAAAATATATTGATGGAGAACACTAACATAAATTGCATCCTGGATTAAATTACAACAATATAAAATGTTAAATATTCATGAATTAAGTTCTAAATATTTAGGCTCAGTTTAACTATTTATTTGATATCTATATTCTTCTAAGTCAATTTATACTCAGGATTGTCACTGAGAAAATTGCAGTCAAAGATGATATGCTATAAAAATATAGGAATAGTCGAAAAGGAGTATATGTATATGTTGGGAAAGTGATGATTGAAACATTTCTATCTATTTCAAGTTTTTTAAATGAAAGCATAGAAACACATTCCCTCTAAGGTCTTAAACAGCATAGTCAGGATCATTTCCTTCCATAACGTCTGGTTCTTGAATGGCTTTAACAGTTAAATGTTTTACAATTGACTTCAAATATACTTCAAAATGCCTCATAGGAAATGGATGAGAAAAACACCTATAATCCATGAATATTAGAGACTAGCATTCACATATTTAATTTTATTTTTTAAGACTGGGTCCACAAATACAACTTGAATTGATAATTTGGCAACTCACTAGTCAGTGTAATCATAATGAAAGACAAATTTCAGGATCAAATACCAATTTAGTAGAGTAGCTACTGTGTGTTAATTGTGAAGCTGATTCTGGGCCTTGTGATATGCAGATTGAATCTTAAATCAAAACACTTAAAACTATGTTTTTAAGTTTCTACTTCTGAAAAGATGAAGTATAAGTACTTTTCCCTATTCCCACTATTTACAACCAACATGTTGGACATTATGTAGGAAACAAACTTAAGGACTCAAGATCCCAAAATGACAGGGTATTGAGTTAATTTGGTTTTCTTTTGGCCTCATATGTCTAAGACTTGCATATAAAGAAACTGGCAAGTTAGACACACCAACCCACATGCAATAAAACTTGCAAATACTTGTAGGCAATAACTATTTTACTCTAGCTTAACTTCATATACATACTCCCACGCTACAAATATAACAAAACTGTGGCCCCACTCCAAACACACTAGCAAAGGTCAAGCAGAAGCCTAGACTTCCATAAGGTACCCCAATCCTTCTACCACTGATAGAGTAGTGTCAGAGCAGGACAAAAAGTGACCTCAGAATTTCAATCCCATCAGGCATGAGCTCTTTCCCTGTGATGTCACCAAGAAATACTTGGGGAGCTGTGACTTCCACTAACATGAGGCAGTAACAAGGCACCGTCTCCTCCTCTTTTTGGGGGTTGCAGTAGATGTGTTCTAGTGGAGAGTCAAGATTTTCACCACTACTTACCAAAAATGAGGTCACCCTATCTTTGTGGTGTCATTGGAAAACCACACGGGGAACAGTAATAAGGTATTCTTATCTTTATCAGCCAGGGAGAGAGCAGTGAACTCAACTCACAACCATAATAAATGAGGAACTTCACCCTCAGGTGTCAGTGGAAGCTAAGTGGGGTACCAAGGCTTCCACACTTACCTGGAAGTAATGATGCAGACTCCCATTCCAATGCCAGAGTGCAGTCAAAGGAAGTCAGCTAAAACAGATCATTAAGTAAGAGCTCAAGTATCATAACATAATATACTAAATATCCTGGTTTTGATTTAAAGAAAACATCTGTCGTTAAGATCTCAAATTAAATGAAAAAAAAGATAATCAACAGATGACAATGCAGATATGACAGATAGATTAGAACTTTTGAAAACATTTTAAAAAGAATACAATAAAATATGCTTCACGGATCAAATACAAATATATTATAAGTTAAATGAAAATTGAACTTATGAGCAAAGATATAAAAAGATGAACAAAGAAATAGTTGATGTAAAAGAAACCAAATGGAAATTTTACAATAACTAAGTAAAAAATTAAAATATGCAATAAGTAAAATAAAAAGGTTCAAATATGTACTCAATAGCAGAATGAAGGGTCAGAGTAAAGAATCAAGGAACATGGGGAAATAACAATATGTTACTTAATCTTCACAACAGGAAGAACTTGAAAAATAAGTGGACGGTATCTTAGGAACCTGTGATAATATATCAAAATACCTATGATTCATGTCATCACTGTCTCAGAGGAAAAGGAGGGAAGTGGAAAGAAAGTACTTGAAAAAATAATGGCTGTAAAGTTGCCCTATATAGCAATGTATATCAATTTACAGATCAAAGAAGGAAAGTAAATATCAAATAGGATAAATCCAAAGAAATTCACATCATGACCCATCCTTCTGTATAAATGAAAGAGAAAATCTTGAATTTGGCAAGAAATGAATACCTTGCCTATACAGAAAATACATATCATATGACAGTTGTTATATCACCAGAAGCCATAGAAGACAAAACTGGAATAACATTTTTCAAATGCAGAAAGAAAATAACTGATAACCCAATATCCAATATGCAGCAAAAACTTATTTCAGGAACAAAAAGTGAAGCAAAATATTCTTAAATAATGAAAATTGAGAGATTTTGTATTATGGATATACCCTCAGAGAATGACTAGAGGAAATTATCTAAACAGAAAAGAAATGATAAAAGAAAGGCTCTTGGAAAATTAACAAAGAAGAAAGAACATGATAAAGGAAAATAATGATAAAAATAGACATTATTTCCCCTATCAAATCTTCTAAATTATATTTGATGGTTGAAGTAAAAATTATGAAACTGTTTGATGTGATTTGTGATTGGTAGGTTCAGGTGTTAACTTTGCCAGGTGATGGTGCCCAGTTGTCTTGTCAATCGAGTACCGGCCTAACATGTACTGTGAGGACATTTCGTGGACTTAGATCATTAGTAAGTTGATTGCACCTAATGCTGACTATATCTACAGTCAATTAAGGAGGGTCTTCAGCAATGAGAGACATTTAATCCAATCAGTCAAAAGCTTTAAAAGGGAATGTGATGAATTCAACTGTCAGAAGAGAAAATTTTCATCTCTACTTCAGCCATCCAGTCTCTCCTAGAGAATCCATAAATCTTCATCAAAAACCTTCACTGGAGTTGAAAGGCAGCTTGCCCTACAGAATTTGGACTTGTGCATCCACACAGTTGCATGAGGCACTTTTATAAAGTTTTGTATTTATAGATATCTCCTGTTGGTTATGTTTTCCTTGAGAATACTGGCTAATACATGGTTCTAAATTTATGTAGAGAAAATATTTAAATCAATGATACTTGAAAAATGAGGAAAAATTATAAAGAGGGATGAAGAAAGGATTTCTGCATTTCATTTATACTGGAAAATTTTTGACTCCAGTAGATTCTGATAAGCATTCATATATAATATAATACATTGAGCAACCTCTTAAACAGCTATATATGGGAAAGAGCTGGAAGATTACAGATAAATTGAGCTGGAATTCTTAAAAAAATATTCCAAGATTCAACAAAAATGAAATGTTGTGAATTGAATCGTGTCCTTCATAAGACATGTTCAAGTCCTAACCCTCGGTCCTGTACATGTGAGCCCATTTGTAAATAAGATATTTTCAGAAATCTGAAGTGAAATTCAGAACAAAAACAATTACCAGACAGACATGGAGAGTAAGTAGTTGTTTTAGTTTGTTAAATGCTGCCAGTATGCAATATATGAGAAATGGAATGGCTTTTTAAAAGGGAATTTATTAAGGTACAAGTTTATAGTTCTAAGGCCATAAAGATGTCCAAGCTAAGGCATCAATTAAAAGATACCTTGACTCAAGAAAGGCTGATATCTGTCACATAGGAAGGTACATGATTGGTTTCTGTTCATCCTTCCCAATTCTATTGCCTACAGCTTCTGATGCCAGTGGTTCCCTCCTTAAGCATTCAGCATCTGTGGGCCTTCACTCTGCTCCTCTGGGACACAACTGTAGGTTCTTGCTTGTTTAACATCTCATGGAAAGACAAATGATGATATCTGCTGGGCTCTGTACCTCCAAACATCTGTATCTAGGTACCTGCTTTCTCATTAACCCCTCAAGAATTTCCAAATGTCTGCATCTTTGTTGGTTCTGAAGCAACAAGACCCACCTTGAATGGCAGAGTTGTGTGTCTATCTAATCAAAGAGTCCCATCCACAACTGGGTGTGTCATATCTCCATGGAGACAGTCTAAATTTTCCAACCCACAATACTGAATCAGGATTAAAATAACCATAGCCACCCTTACCAGACTGGATCAGGAAAAAGAAAATGGGATTTTTTGGAGTACATAACTGCTTTGGACTAGCACAGTAATGGGAAAAGGATTAAGGGCCTATCCACCAAGAAGATATAGCAAAATTAAGCATGTATGCACCAAACTACGGAGCTACAAACTATGTGAAGTAAAAAGTGATAGGTCTGATAGAAGAAACTTAAAAATCCACAATTATAGTTTGAAACTTTGGTAACTATCTTTTAAAAAATTTAAAGAACAATTAGACATAAACCATCAAGGAGAAAGAACTGAACAACACCTTCAATCAACAATATAATTGGCACTCACAAAACACTCCACTCAACAACAGCAGAATTCACATACCATTAATAAATCAAGAGAGAAAATATCATCAGCTATAAAACATACATCAAAAAATTTAAGTGAAATCATTCAGAGTCTGCTTTCAAACCACATTAGAATAAAATTAAAGATCAATAACATGACAAAAAGTTTAAACCAAAAAAAACACCTACCAATGAATTCTATGAGGTCAGTATTACTGTGATGTCAAAAGCAAAGACACTTATTAAAAGAAAACTGCAATATTCTTAAAGAATACAGTACAAATATCTTTAGAAAAATATTTTCAAAATGAATTAGCAATATGAAAAAGAATTATACTCTATCACCAAGTATAGTTTATTTTAGACAAGAACAGTTGTTTCAATATTTAAAAATAAATCAATGACAGCTCTATATTAGCAAACTAAAGAAGAAAAATCACATGAACATATCAGTCAATGCAAAAAAATTGACAATATTCAACACTAGTCATGATACAAACTCAGAAAAATAGTCATAGAGGGGAAATACCCTCAAACAAAGCAGAAAATATCCAAAAAAGTTATAGTTAACATCATACCTAATGGTGAATTAATGCCCTTTCCCTAAGATGGGAATCAGGGCAAGAATACCCACTCTCACCACTCTTATTCAACATACTGCTGGAAGGTCTAGCCATTGTAGTAAGTCAAGATAAAGGAACTAAAGGCATAAAGACCAAGCAGAATGAGTAAAAGCACATATTTGCAGATGACATAATTGCTATTCAGGCAATTCCGAGAGTCTGCAAAAAAAAAAAAAAAAAAAAAAAAAAAAACTTCTAGAATTTAGAAAGAAATTCAGCAAGATTTCAGGATAAAGATAAACCACAGAAATGTTGTATTATATATACAAGCAATGAACACATGAACACCTAAATTTACAATATAAAATTGCTAAGAAGAGAAAAAATTAGATATCAACCTAACAAAACCTGTACAGGACTTGTATTCTGACAACTATGAAGTGCTGATGAAGGAAATAAAAAGGGATCTAAATAAATGGATGAAAATGTCAAGTTATTGAATTGCAAGACTTGGATATTTCCCCTAATTGAATTTCCTGTCAAAATCTCAGAAGGTATTTCATAGGTGTAGACATGTTTCCTTTAAAATTAATATGGAAAGGCAAAGGAATTATATTGCTAAAACAATTTGAGAAAAAGGTATAAATTGGGAAGAATCAGTCCATCCAATTTGAAAACTTATTATATAGTTACACTAATCAGTGATCATTGAAAAATAAGGGTAGACATAGAGAACAATGCAACAGAATAGAATATGGATATCCACACAAATAAACCCAATAGACTTTTGGCAAAAAGCAAAACAATTCAATGGAGGAAAGATAGCTTCATCTTCAAAAGTTCTGGAACAAATTGACATTCATTTACAAAAAAAAAAAATGAACTTTGTACTGAAAACCACAACTTACACAGAAATGAACTCCAAATGCATCATGGACTTAAATGTAAAGCATGAAATATAACACTTTTAGGAAATGCAAGAGTGTATCTTCAGGATCTAAGGCTAAGCAAAGAGTTCCTAGACTTGGTTCAAAAGCAAAATCCATACAGGGAAAAATTGTTAAACTGGACTTCATTAAGTTAAAGTATTTTGCTTTTTGAAGACCTTTTATTAGAATGAAAAGAAAAGCTAAGATTGGCAGAAAATATTCTGAACCACACATTTAACTAAGGACTGTTATCTGGAATATATTTTAAAAACTGTCAAAACAAAACAGTAAAACAAAAGAAATCCAATTAGAAAATGGGCAAAAGACATGAACAGATATTTCATTGAAGAAAATATACAGCTAGCAAATAGCAAATAAGCACATGAAAACACATCACAAATCATTAACCCTTAAGGAAATGCAATGGCTAAAATAAAAAAACTGGCGAGATCACAGAGGAATTGGAAAACTCAAAGATTGCTGATGGGAATGTAAAATGATATAGCCTTTCTGTAAAACATTTTGGCAGTGTCTAAAAATGACTAACTATATACTTCACTTAAATCTTACTTCTGGGCATGTATCCCAGGGAAATGAGAAGCTATATTCAGACAAAATGTATACATAACTGTTTGTAGAAGCTTTATTTGTAACAACCAAACACTAGAAAAACCTACATGTCCCTCAGTGGGTGAAAGGTTAAATTGTGCTGCACCCACGGAATATTACACAGCAGTAAAAGGGAACAAACTCTTGATCTAGTAACAACCTGGATGAATCTTCAGAGATTTATGCCAGGGGGTGGGGAAACCCCAGAGGTTACATATTTACAATCACATTAATATCATTTTCCTTAATTGACAAAATTATAGAAATGAAGATATCAGTGGTTCTTAGAGGTCAAGGGGGATGGATGAGTATGACCAAAAAAGGGAAACATAAGGGGTCCTTGTTTAATGGAAATTTGCTGTGTTTTGATTGTATCAATATCAAGATCCTGGTTATAATATGGTACTATAGTTTTGCAAGATGTTACCATTAGAAAAAGTGGGCAAAAGTATTATTAGTAACAACTGCATGTGAATTTGATACTATCAGTGTGAGGCTCAATGCAAGAATTTAGAATGAAATATTGAATGTGGAAGATATATAGGAAAATGATGGAAATTCTTGCTCAAGAAAGTTATGGTACAACAGCTTACAAGATATATTAAGAATCATAATTCCTTATAACCCAAAATTAAAATACATATTGCTCAAAATGCTAAATATAAGTATACATGTGTATATTAAACACAATTTGGACTATCTTATACTTCTCTCTATATATAAATTTTACCTCTGCTGTACTGAATATAACAAGAGAATTTTCTTTTAGAGTACAGTATAAATGATTTTATAAATAAGAATATTAAATTGATTCACATTTTCAGTAGATATCTTCAGTTATATGTATTACAGTAAATAACCAAACCATTCATAAAGACACAAATTGAGCCAAGATTTAACTACACAGTATAGAGTTGTTTAATCTTATTATGAAGAACAAAGAACCAATTTTTCCAATATAATATAGTTAATCAGAGTAAGTATTACTTAACACACATGAGTTTTATATCAGACAAAATTTTCTTGCCCTTCCCTTTCTATATTCTATGAAGCTCAAAGAGAAGACACTTACTAAGCTTTGGAAATGAGACATGTTGAAAATAGAACAAGAATTCACAGAATAGAAACCAGTGACCGAAGAGACATTTTTTCATTTCATGTCTCTCTTTTATCCCCTCGTTTGTTTCCATTTATTTTGAAGCCCCTGCCCTTGTTTTTTAGTCTTTTTTCTTGACTAACTGAATTATCAAGAAAGATTAATGCGGCTTTCAACCACCTTGGAAGTCTTTCTCCTTTTCCTGTGCACCTGCATACCTGCTCGTGCTGAAGATCCTTTGAAATCAATGGGAAGTCCACATCAAAGGTGATGAGTAGAGCTCAGAGCAAACAAGAATAGCTTCCTAACAAAGGCATTATATCTTTCCACAAATATCTATAACCTGGAGTGTGACAACTCCTTTTTAAAAACCTGAGTTACTTAACTATCCAATGAAACTCACTTTTAGTCCCTGGGCAGTTGATCCCAGGAAGGCTTATTTGAAAGCTTGGGATAAATCTCTCGTTGGGTCACATGAACTTTTTCTCTCATGACTTCCCTCATTGTGAAAATATCTTTCTGTGTCACCTTACATAGAATACTGCAAAGGTTTGAAAAATTATGACAGAGTTTAATAGAAAAGTTAGCTGCTGACAAGCACAGAAATGATGAGTTGGATACATTTTGAGATGGCTGCTGAATCCTGACAGCTGACTGAAAGCTAATCAGACAAAGCACCACTGCCAAAGCCAAAGAGAAGTCTGGCAGAGGAGTAGAACACACTCTCACAATTACAGGAAATCGAGTAGCATGTTGTAATGGATGGAGGATAGACTTGTGTTCTGGATCCGCCTCAGATGCTAACCTGCATGTAGCTTTGGGCAAGACAATTTCCCTCTTTGAGGCTATTTCTTAATAAAGGAGGCTAGAGAAGAAAATATGTTTCCTACTGGAATACTGTGATAAGAAATGTCGCAGAATTTACATATCCAAATGGTTTTGCCATTATCACTGCTGATAGAGACTAGTTGGGATGTGAGAAATAAGAAGCAGAAATAATCCATTAAAAGACCATTAAAAATAAAGAAATGAAGAGGATGCATGTTAAAAATGCATCAGATATCACTTTTTCAGGAATGTCACTAACATAAAAATGAGAACCAGAAAGAGAAGTAGCTATAACTATCATAATGTCATGCCCAAGAAAATACTGATTTTGGATGGAAATGTCTTATTGAATTTCAAATATCATCTTGTCATGTGTAGCTACTGCTTATTTTGAACTAAGCACAGAGATTGAAAAAGATAACTGATGCCAAATGTATAGTGATATTTTGATATTATACTTTTCTGGGCAAAACGGACACATGATTCTTAGATACTTTTCTTTATACCAGTCTTATAAAATATTTATGTTTTTAATTACTTAGAATGAGAAATTCCCGATTGCTAAGATTCTTCTGTAGTGTACTATTTCTTTGGGTTGCCTAGAAAACAAGCATGAGGTATTAAAACATAGGGCTGCAAATGTGGGGAATAAAAAATAAAGTTGACCTTTTCTTCCCTAGTATGAGCATGAACAGAATTCTTAGCAGTCATATAGTTTTCATAGAAACAAACTGGGAAGGAAGCAATGAAGAGGAGGCATACCCAACTGCAGTAAAGAGATAGGATTAAATGATTTTTTTTTATTTTGAATAAACTAAATTATTTACAACAAATTTCCAATAAAATTCATAGATATCGAATCAAATATGTAGAGAATAAAAATATATAGAAAATATCATTTTGCTCGATTTTAAAAAAACATAATGGGAGAAAAAAGCTATTAATTCTGGAGTATGATAGAACTTTACATATGTAAATTAACACCGTGTTTTTAAAGAATACCAGTTATTTGATAATGAGAATCACATGCGGAATAGTTCTTAGCAAATGGCATATTACTTTCTGAATGGCAAATTTTTTTCTCCAATAAAATAATTGGTTTGTTGAACCAATGCATTTCCAAACAGCAGTTAATGAGAACTACAAAATGTTATTCACAATGTAACTGTGGGAAAAATTAGTTTACTAACTCTGCTTATGGGATAAATAGCTGGTTACTTAAGGAAAAGGGGTTTTAAAAAAAGAGAGCATATATCTTTCTGAGTATAAAATATCATCATTATATTGTTCTATTTAATAGGAAGGAGATCCAGGATGTAGTCACTTTCATTTCTATATTATTGAATGGTATAAATTATATAATGAAAGAAGGATTAAATCTACAACATCATTTGAAATTTCAAAGTAAATTGTTCATTGTAAAGCCAAATCAGAATTTTCTTCAAAATTTCTCTGAAAAACTTTACTGTATATTTCAGTGTTAAACATTGAGATCCTAAAAAGTATTATTTATTTTTAAGTGACTCATCTGTTCCATTGTATTACCAGTATACACAATATTTATAAAGCCCTAAGGTGACTTTCAAATGTCTAAAGGAAAGATCTTTCAATACATTGTTTATTATTCTGAAAATGTAAATGCTCAAAAATATAAGATAATATAAAATATCCCTGAAATTTATTGATTTAGTAAAGCCCTGCTATGAATCCAAAATAATTAGAAAGAGACTTAATGAATAATGAATGGCTATTTTGAGTTGAGTGCTTTGCTCAGTAGTCAATCAACACATGCCAGTGGTAAGTATTTTTTATAATTTTGTCAGGAAAATGATAAAAAGCTATACATAAGTGGTTCTTATTTTTAAGCTGTGATATAATCATACTTTTGCTCATTCATTCCTAGGAATTCAAACATATCCTCAAATGTAAGTGAGGAAACTTATGCATAAATAAGTTTACTGATAAGAAAGATATAAATTATTATACTAATTATAAATTAGTATACTCTATCAGATCTAGACTATCAATATGAATGCATATTTCATGGCTAATAAAAACTGAATGGGTTTAGGAAATTTACCAAAAGACATGGTATAAACAAGAATGTCTGAGTTTAAAATTAAGAACAAACAAAAAAAGCAAATAAAAATTTTCATGAACATAACAACATGGCCAAGCTTTTTTCCTTATGCAGAAGAAAGGAAGAAATAACTGGCAGGTAAAGCGAAGGGTATAGGAAGAGAAGGAGGGAAGAAGAGCGAAGGGAAGGGACCATCCTACTGTTATTCTGTTAGATGTTTAGTTTCTTTCAATAGTTTTAATTTAAAAAAAACATTTATTTGAAGCTGATAAACTTTTGTATCAGTAATCTTTTGGACACATCTTACAAACAAGAAAAAAGAATAAGAAATCATAGGAAAATAAAATGTTAAGAAGATCATTCTCTATTTTAAACAAATAAATATATAAATGTGTGTTAAATATAAGGGAAATTCAGATGAGAGTTTCCCTAATATTAGAAAATGTCTCCAAGTGATGCTTATCTTTGTTAGGAAAGACGTTAAAGATGAAAGATTATAAAGGATAGTGAGGTCAGGTTGAATCTTGTGCAGGGACATGTTTTATTTTTTTCCTAATTCCTACAAAAGAATGCATGGGCTAGCACCTTCTGTATTTGTATAACAAATCCTAGGATTAATTGGTTATCTGTAATTGAACTGAGGGTGAAGAGAGAACCATCTATGGAATAGCAGCTCAGTTACTCAGCCTGGAGTAACTGTAAAGAACTGCTCACAAAATGCTAACCCAATATCCTTTCTATTTTGCTACTGAAAAACCCTCTGTGGCCATGGATAACTAAATATGCTCCCATAAAGGGTACCCTTGGTTACCTTAATAATTTAGAGTCGTAGATTCAGGTGAAATTTACTTTCAATGAAAAAGAAAGCAATACTCTGCCACTGTCTCGTAGAGTGTGGTTTTTCCTAATCTCTGCCAAAATTTGTGGTCCTGACTTCCAAGAAAGGACAATCCTTCTCACATAGTTATGATGTGGAACAGAAAAGAAAAAAATGTGAGCATCTATCAGCATCTGCCTTGTCTTTCATTTTATTCAAGACTATCTTACATGTAAAATTGGATCATAAATATTCCATTTTTCAATACGTATGCCAGAAAAAAAAGTATCCATATAATTGATAACTAAACAGCCTGATATAAAGACTTTCATATCTGTTAAAGTTTGATAGGAAAAAGAGATATACGCTCAGTGGCATGGAATGAGGGATTTATTGTAGGGATTAACCTTTATGCAGTTGTGGGTGCTGTCTAAGCATTCTGTGGAGGTTATGGCTTATTAAATGTATTTCTCAGGTGCTTATTTCTGGATCCAACATTCCAATGTATTATTATGCATGTTCTATTTGTATTTCTAAGTGGCCATTAATTTTGATTACCTTTATTTGTTAGGATATTCAGTTTATGCTAAATTCTAATATTTCTATTCTCTAAAATATATATGTGGGAATTACCTTTTCTTTAAATGATGAAAATAAATCAGCTGTTAACCCATTGGTGTTGTGTCTTTCAATAGTGGAGCTTTAATTGCCATTAAGTTCTCTTCACTGGTATTTGCATGTTAAGTTTTTGAACTCTTAATGGGTGAATTTTTTAGATTATACTTTGGCAGAAAGCAAGTGTACCATTTCACAAACATTACTCAACTTCTTCAAACCATTCAGGTGGCTTTTTTTCACTTCATGATGTCTAGGGTCTTGCCATATGTCCATAACTAAATCAAATTCTTTTCAAGATTATTGACTTTATTAGTGTTTGATTAGACCTCTCAAGAATAATCACTGTGGCTCCCCTGAAGGACACGATAATTTAGAAGGCAGTAAAAAAAATACTGGAGCTTAGCAGCAAGAGAAAAAGGCACCATGAATGTGGAAGTTTACACTGTCTTAAAAATTATATTGAACATTTTGTATTGCTTTTCTGGCATAAGTCAAGCTGCCAAATAGTTATTGGAATTTTAAAAAAAAACATTTGATTTTATTATTCAACTCTACTATTTTTATTTCTTTCTCATTTCATTAACAATACCTTAACTTTTTGGTATTATTGCTTTGGTTTATTTTGTGGTTTAACTTCCTTTTTTTTTTTTCTTAGCCATTTTAGTCTGTTTACTGTGAACAATATTTAGTTTATTTTTTTCTCAATATATTAATCTTTTTATGGACTGATTTTATAATTCTAGATTTGGAACCTAATTCATCTTCTTCAATTAGAAGACAGCTCATAATTTAGGAGCCAGCAGGAGCAAACCATCTCCCACCACACTGAGTGAAAGAGGAAGCTCTATGGCCAAAGATGGAATAAACGTAAATATTCTCATTCTTCAGGAAGGCATAACACATGTATTGAATCAATCTCATGGACCCACAAGGAATTCTGTACTTTCTCATTCAGCCAGTAATAAAAATAAATAAATAAAATAATAACACTTCTGCTAGTGGGTTTTAGGTACAATGAAAGTAGTGCTTTAGAGGAAGATACCCACAATCCCTCTGTGAGCATGAGGAATTTAATAATGGTGGATACCAAAAACAGTCATTCAGAAGCTCAACTGCCCAGATGCAAACTAACTAACAATTTGAAAATATATGGTTAAAAACAATGTACATGCTTACATTTCTAAAAGAGCATTGTTGATGTGTTATATCACCAAGTTCCCATAATCAGTTTATATTTAACCTTCAGGACTCAAACAATATATAGGAGAGTCTGGTCACCAGTGCAATCAGTTCTCTGTAGTCCTACACAAACTGAGGGACTTCCCTTGAAGGTCTTTTGACATTCGTATCTGGCCTGGCATCACTTTGTATTTAAAATTTTATGTAAGGGGTCCAGGTTCTGTATCAGGTTCCCCAGAGAAATAGAACCAACAAGATATGTGTATGTAAATATTATGAAATTTATTGTGAAAATCAGCTCACATGACTACAGGGATTAACAAATCCAAATTCTGCAGGAGAAGCCACAAATTGGAAACTGATGAGGATTTTGATAAATTTACCAGAGGCAGTTGGATGGCTGAGGTAGAAATAGAAGTTTTTCTCCCTGACCGCTGAAATAGTCATGTCTTCCTCTGACACCTGCAAATGATTAAGACTTCTCTCGTTAATGAATACAATCTTCTTTTGCGATTATAGATGTAATCAGCCATAGATGAAATCAACTGACTAATGATTTAAATGAACAAAATAATCACACAGTAACAATCAGGTCAATGCTTGTTTGACAAAATCAATGAACACCATGACCTAACTACATTGACACATGAACTTAATCATCACAGTCCATAGCTGGTAAACATGGTACCCATAAACACCTCCTTAAACCATGCTCTGTAAATAAATACAATGGCAATCATAAAATTCAATGTATATAATTTAACTGTTCTGCATAAAACAAGAAATGCACTAAACCTTTCCCCAGAAGATGCAAGACTTCAGGTAGTTTTCACTCTTAAACTTGATATAGTATAACTTAAATACTATGACATAAAGTTAATGCAACTTATTTTATATGATAAAGGGAAAAGTTTTGTAGGAAAACAATGATATTTGCTTTAAGTATATATACAGACATATTCATAACAAACCAAGGAAGAAATACTCATAACCATTATGAAACTCATTTCTGCATCTTGTCACTTGAACAAAGCTCATATTTATAGCTGCTTTGTCCCACTAACAATTCCATATTACCTTTACTCTCAACAATCACCTCAGCTGATCTTGGTACATTGCCTGGTGGTGTGAGCCAAACCTTCATTCCTTATATTACTCAGGCAATAGTAGTTTTCCTGGATTGTTTTCCATTGACTTTAATCACAGGGCATGGTAGTACTAAGAAATTCCCTATGGGAACTTCTGCATTTCAGACAAACTTCTTTATCTCCATCACATAACGGCAGTCATATTTCCCCTTAATAGTCAGGATCAATCACCCCAACCAATACAGTACTTTCTTTGTCCCTTAATTCGGAGGCATGAAGAGTCCAAAGTCACTGAGTGATAGTTTTAAATTCTAGTTCAGAAGAATCATTGTTATGTCTCTTAATGGAGGCACTCCTCCTTTTGGAACTAATACCTATCGATAAGCAGAGCTCAAGGTCATGGGGACAGGAAGCATAACTTTTTTTTCAAGTAAATAATAAAGGATAATAGTGATTGCTGTCATTTTTCCTTCCTATCCCTTGGTCCCTAGACCTATGAATTCTGGGCATAAGTAAAACAGCACCATAGAATGGACACTGGTTTAGAGCATATATAGCCTACTGGAGAACATTTCCCTACTCCTGCAAGATATTGCCACTATGTTGGCACTGTAATTTAGTCTTTAAAGGGGCATTCCACTGTTCTATTAATTCAGCTGCTACAAATCATAGAGAACATGGTGTGCCAGTTTGAATTTTTTGTGTACCTCAGAAAGGCCAAGTTCTTTAATCCTCACTCAATATTGCTGGGTAGGTCACTTTGTTTGTGATCCCTTGGGCAATGGTAAGAGCGGCTGGGGAAAGAAGAGGACTGGAATCCACAAAAAAGTTAGCTTGTCTACTTAGTTACTAAAATCTCCCCTACTGATGTTCCCCTCTGGTGAGAATTCACATGGGCACAAATATCTTCAGGTTTTTCATGTATTCAGAAAGGTATCTTGTTCTAGTTTGAAAGTTCATGGACACATATACAAGAAATGGAACAGTTTTTTTAAGTGAATTGAAGAAGTTATACGTTTACAGTTCTAAGCCCATGAAAATATCCTAACTAAAGCATCTAGGGAAAGATGTCTTAATTCAAGGAATACCTAAAGGTCAGGAATATCTTTGTCAGCTGGGAACTCATGTGGCTGGAATCTGCTGGTCCCTTCCTCCTGGCCTCTGTTGCTTTCAGCCTCTGTTCCTGTGGGGATTCCTCACTTTGCTTCTCCAGGGCATCTCTTTGCTTTCCTGGCTTTCTACATATTCTAGCTTGCTTGACATCTCATCATGGCATTTGCTGGTCTCCAAGCATCTCCAAACATCCATGTCTCTGTTCTATGCCTGTCAACTCTGCTCTGAAGTTTCTGTCTGCTTTGTCATTTCTGGCTTCCTCCAATATACTTCCTCTTTTAAAGGATGCCAATAAACTAATCATGACCCACCTGGAATGGGTAGAATCACATCTCCATTTAATCAAAAGGTCACACCTTCATTTGGGTGCCTCACATCTCTGTGGAGATAATCTAATCAAAAGATTCCAACTACAGTATTGAATCAGGATTAAAAGAAATGGCTGTTCCCACATGATTGAATCAGGAATAAAACATGGCTTTTCTGGGGTACATAACACTTTTAAATTGGCACATATGTCTACATGCCTCTGCCCTAGACTTCTTTGTCATGAATTTTCACATATTGCTCATTCCATTTCACTGGCAATCCAGCTAAACCATTGGCTGCAACTTGTGAATCAATATACGAATAAATCTCCAGCTGTTTCCCCTTCCAAGAAAAATGTACAACAACAACCAGTGCTTGAAGTTCTCCCTAGAGGGAAGATTTGCTTTCACTCCCCACTGGAGGACTTTATATTGCTTTAGGGATGTCCCAGAAACAAGCCATAATGCTGCAACTGTCCTATTCCAAGCAATACCTGGTTATCATGCAGATAAATCATGTGCTAGTTTTCTCTTCCTCAGTCAAATGAGTATAGGGAACTCCTCAATCGGCCATAACTGTGGGTTGGGAAAGAGAAGGTATTGTGGTATGAGTAGGTCCATGGGCACTTGGATCACTGACTCATAACATTTGTGTCTTCAGGTCTTGTTCAAATTCAAATTTGTGTATACCATGTCCATTTGATGATGGAGTCCTGCTGTTTATGCTGAATTTTATGGCTTGGCAAGTTCACACAACACTCAGTTCAGAATGGGAAAACCAGGTCCCATGTTAACTTTGTGACCCAGGATTATCCATTTGTCTTGACTAAGGCCCAGTAGCAGGTTAAAAGCTGTTTCTTAAAAATAGTTTATTTATCTGAATAGGATGGCAAAGATTTACTCCAAAATCTGAAGTGTCTGTGCTGTGATTCTCCTATAGATGCCTGCCAAAGGCTTCAAACAGCATTGCCATTTGTTACTGAATCTTTCATCACCATTCGATCTATTGGATTATATAGCCCAAGTGACAGAACAGCTTGTGCAGTAGCCTAGACTTAATACAGAGCCTTCTCTTGTTCTAGTCCCTACTAAAAACTACCAGGCTTTCCAGTTCACTCAGTAAATAGTCCAAAATAGCACAACCAAATGATGAAAATGTTTCTTCCAAAATCCAAGGAGGCCAACTGGGCATTGGGCCTCTTTTTAGGTTGTACGAGGGACCAGATGCAATTGCTTATCCTTCATTTTAGAAGAGATATCTTAACACACCCCAAACCAAGAACACTATACACCTAGAAATTTCGCTGAGACAGAACACCCCGGGAGTTTTGCTGGATTTACTTCCTACCCTCTGAAATACACATTTCTTACCAATAAGTCTAAACAGTTACTCCTTTTTATTACCAGGTCCAATCAGTATGATTTCATCAGTATAATGGTCAGGTGTGATGGTCATGAGAAGGAAGGATGAGACAAACATGGGCTAAATCATTACATAGGGCTGGATAAATGATATGTTTCTGAGGTGGGACAGTCAGGTGTATTGTTGACCTTGCCAGATGAAAGCAAAGTGATTCTTCTGGTCTTTACTGGCAGGTATTGAGAAAAAAAGTATTTGACAGATGTGATGGTTAGGTTCTGATATAACTTAGCCAAGTGATTATGCCCAATTGTCTGGTCAGGCAAGCAGTGACCTGACCATTGCTCCAAGGATATTTTATGGCTAGCTGATAAACTGGAAGGATGGTGTATTAAGTCATCAGTCAGTTGATAGCATTTGTGGGTGGTTACATCTGAAGTCAACTAAGGCACGCCTCCCACAATGAGATAGTCTTATTAGTTGAAGGCTCTTAAGGATGAAGAGAGAGTCTTTCACTGCTTCTTTAGCCAACAAGCCTCTCCTGTGGAGTTCATTGGAGCCAATAGCTTCACAGCCTGCCCTACAGATTTAGGACTCCTCCATTTCTGCAGTTTCTAAGAAACCTTTATAAATTTCATATTTACAAATCTCTCATTTTGATTCTGTTTCTCTAGAGAACGCTAACCAATACACCAGAGCAATAGCTGCACAGCAGGTATCAGGGCATATGTTGATTTGCTGAAACAATGACATCATATCTGGAGCAGCAGCTTCAATTGGAGTCACAACCTGGTCAAATTTACTACAATCTCCTGTTATCATCCAAGATCTATCTGCTTTCATCACAGGCAAAAGAAGAGATATGAATGGAGATAAGATGGGAATAACCACTCTTGCATCCTTCAAGTTTTCAAAAGTGGCAGTAATTTCTGCAGTCCATCCAGGAGTAAAATATTCCTTTTGATTGACTATTTTGATGGGTTGAGGTAGTTATTATGGCTTCCACTTGGCCCTTCTATAATAGCCCCCAATCCACAAGTCAGGGAATAACTGAAAAGATTCTTTCAGATGCTGGGTATTTCTATTCCAAATATACCTTCTGTAACTGTGAAAATAGCCACAAAATAGATTCTATGGCTTACTAGATCCACAGTGAGTTGTACCTGAGCTAAAATTTCATTGTTTATATAACCTCCATAGATCCCCCACTGCAGTGATGTTTTGGATATTCTGGAATTAATGGTTGTTCAGAAACAGTGTGCAAAAATTCCTAACATTTTTGATCATTTTCTTTTCCCCAACACATAGTCCTACTGGTAAAAGACCATTAATATTTTCAGGAAGGCTGGGAAGAACTAGCAACTTAATAAATTCCCCTTTTTAAAAGCTGTTCCACTTCTGTTATAGTGCATTTTGGCAGCCAGTAAACTACAACAACATTAAATACAGAATCTCTGCTTAGTGGGTCCATATGAGCAAATTAAGCCTGATCCAAATTTATATTCCTTCTGCACTTATCCCATCCTTTAATATGATTCCCCATACATATTCACTAATTTCTAGATAAATAAATTGGAATAGTGCAGTACTTTTAGAATATAGCACACCTTTTAATGGGTCACACTTTGTACTTCACCTTTTGGGGCCTGTTGGATTGTCAATCCAGTTATATATTGGAAGAGTAGATGGATGACAATGGGGAGGATCATGAGAGGAATTTTCAATGACTTGCAAACCAATTACCTCAGTGCACTCCATAGCACCTTCATTGATGAAGGAGGGTTAATCACTTCAGGTGAAGGATGAATGGCTAATTCCTCAGGGAAAATTGAAGATTGGGTGGATGATTCCTCAGGGAAGACCATTACAGTTTAATATGTCAAAGACTCAGCACAATCTAATGGTTCAGTGTTCCCAGTATCATCATTATCAGTCCATGTGTTCCTATTCAGTTTTCTGGATTGCCTTTCCTTCCCAATCAATGTCCTCATGTTAATAACAGACACCTTGTAAGACTGTGAAGTCCATTTACATTTTGTGGAGACCCAGGGTCTGCCCCACTTTCCTTTTGGGAATAAGTTACTGCATACTGCATGTAGCCATTTACAATGACCAAGACGGAAGTTAAAGTTCATCAGATCTCTTCAGGGAAGGGTTAGAAAGTACAGATGGCATCATAAACAAAGCATTGAAATTTCCCTCTCTTGATGTCATGAGACCCTGTTGAAACTCTGTCTCACACCATTGTCCTAAGCCCTTCTAAGCCCTTGCACTCCTTGCCCTTTTTGCAGAGCACTGACTTCCATTTTCCAGATGGCTGCTCCAGGAAAGATCTTCTCCTATTAGTAAGTTCCAATAAAACCCGTACCTAACTGTTTACCTAATGTGTTCTCCCATCTTAAGGCTGCATTGACCTGAGCTCCCCAAAAGGTGGTTTGGAACAATTGGTGAGCCAGCCAGTAGATGAAATTTCATGTGTTTCTACACTCAGTGTTGCCTTCTGGCAGTTTTAGCAAAGTAAAACACTACTGATTGGCTTCTGAGATTATTGGATGTTGGAGCAAAGAGGGTTGTGCTTCCTGGAGTAGAGACGAGTAAATTGTTGTCTACTACAACTCACTGTTTACTACAACAATGCTTATATTCTTCCCCAGCTGATGTGAAAACCACCTCCTTATTGGTATGGCTGATTGATGGGTGTAAGGCTGCATGGCCAACTGAAGGGGGCATAATGCATATTATCTCCCATTGGCAATATATGGAGGAGCTACAAGATATTTTAAGGGGGCTGAGCATGAAACACACAATTTATGTCATGGCATTTATAAGTCCTGAAACTATAACATTTGCCACAGGAATGAAAGATATGGTATTGCATACAGCCCTCAACCATTACTATGGGACTTTCATGTATATCATAATCTCACTGGTACAACAGCCTATTTCCCTTTCTGCTCAGGCTATAGCCAACTTCAAAGAGTTGGAGAGGCTGTGGAACAACAGGGCAGGAGTAAGGGCAATGGGAAAGGCTCTCCATGAGGATAATGACCCTAATCGGGTATCCCACAAGCAAATATGGGCATATGACATTGCTGCAGACACAGAAATTGAGAATAAAGTAATACCAACTTTGTATGCAGGGGTTCCAAAGGTAGCTTCTTTACTATAAAGAATTAGCACTAAATTATGTCATTATCAATTTGTTTTAAATTTAATGCTTTATTTAGTATTCCCTTATATAAGGCCAATCAACTTGGTTTTGTCTTCACCTGGGAAAGAGAACAAAGAAATTTTGCTGTGCCCCCACAAGGCTATTTACATAGTCTGAGCATCTGCCACAACTTGTAGCAAAGGATTTGGCTAAGTGGAAAAGTCTATTTCATTAAATTGACGATGTCATGTTAACCAGTAACTATCTTTCAGCAATAAAAGAAGCCTCAGCTCATTGTTATCTCATCTTGAAAGTTTAGGATGGGCAATTAATCATATTAAACTGCAATGCCTTAACTGCCCTGTCAAATATGTGGTGGTATATGGTTGAGTAAGACAAAACTTATTCCTTCTGAAGAAATTGATGGGGTAAAATATTTTCTTGTGCTGTATATGCCAAAATAACAACTAATGACTTTTGGGGGGCTGTTGGGCTATTGACAGCTTTTCCCAAACATTAAAACATTTGTATAAAGGTTATATCTGGTAGTGGGAGGACCTCCAACAAGCTGCTTTGAAAAAGCAAACAGGGCCATAGTACAAGTACAAACACTGTGGAGTATGATCCAGACCAGCTCTGTGAATTGGATGTAGCCAGCACTGATATTGACTTTGGCAGTGGCAACCTTCTAAATGATTGCTCCTTGGCTTTTGGTTACAATTATGGAAAGGGACAGAACTGAGACACAGTCCCATAGATAAGCAATTGTGTACTGCATATAATGCCTTATTGCATGTGGAGGGACTGACCCAAAGATGCCCAGTAACCTTGAAAATGGCTATCCTTATTCAGGGTGGATAATTGACACACCTTCTAAGTCATGCTCTGGCAGTGCCCAACTGAATATGCTGACCAAATATAAAGGCTACTTGCTACAGCATAACATTTTCAATACCAGCCCTCTGAGTGCTGAAATGCAAAAGATTCTCGGACCAGAATCCTATACAGAAGATTCAACAGCTAAAGTCACTGCACCTGAAATAGCTGTTGAAATGCCCACTATAGGAGGCACAGGTACCATTTCCAAGTCTCCTTGGTATACTGATGGATCCACTATTAATACAACCCAATACTGACACTATTTGGTGAGAGACTGACACTATGCCAAACAAGCAATAGGCTGAATTGAGACCAATATGAACCAGGAAATGCACTAATTATCTGAACCAACAACTGTGCAGTTTACAAATACTTTATGAAGTGGATGGCAACCTGGAAGCAGGAACAAAGGACAGTCAAAGTTTGCCCCCTCTGGGGACAAGAACTGTGGAAATAGAACTGGGACACCTGCTAATGATGATAGTTCCAACTGCCAGTTGTGCACTAGCAGCCAGTAGACAACACTAGAGAGTGCCGTTTGTGCTCTGTGCATTGAACACATAGGTTACAACATCAGATGAGACACATTGGCTGGTTACAAATCCTGGAGACCCAGTGGCAAGTGGATTACATTGGTCTCCTGCTCTCAGAAGAGACAAGGTATGCTTTTATTGCTGTGGACATGGCTACAGGACTGCTGTTGGCTTTCCTGGTAGGGAAGGCTAACCAACAGGCCACCATCCAATATTTGGAGAAAGTGAGTGCTTTGTATGGAGTGCCTAGACAAATAGTGGTCAAGAGACCTCTGTCCTGGGAAGATAGCCCAATCCTGGGCCATGGATCAGAACATCATGTGGATATTCCATCTGCCATACCATTCCATAGTTGCAGGCTTTAGTAAAAGAATGAATCATTTTTTAAAGAATCAGGTAAATATGGTAAAAAGTGCCTGCCACAGTGGACTACAAAACTCTATTAAGCCTTAACTGGCTTGAATGCAATGTCAAAGGTCAAGGCCCCAGCTCCTATTGAAATGCTAACAGTAGGATCAGTGAAGGGTCTGAGGATACAAATTAAAGGTATTTATGGCCTAAAATGGGGAATAATAATAATTTGTTGTTACCCATGTCCAAGACAAGACAGAGGGAGAAAATGAGATCCTTTGGTCTTAGTGCTGGCATATGCAGCCACACTGGTTGAGAATCTTAAGTCCATGTGGAAGAGGATTCACCCATAATATTGTGACCCAACACAAAAAATACCTGTTAAAATTTGTATCACCAATATGGGACTTTCTATTCCCACTGGAACTTTATGCATAATTGTGTGTATCCTTCTTATGCCTAGATTAATGATTGATGTCATAGTGGAGGACTCTCAAAATTTGCAAGGGGATTGAAAACCTTCCTATAACGTTCTCTGCCTGGTGCCTTATTATCAACAAATGGAATTCTAGCATGTATATTGTTAATCAGCAGAAATTACCCCCTTACTGTTTCTCATTAACATCTTTCTTTTTGTCCATTGCACCATAGCAAATACCTTCCTACACTGGGCTTCAGTGGTAACTCATGCTTACAATTGAATCCAAGGTTGAGTTTTCATGGACTTGCCATCTTCAGGCACTACCAGCCTTCCTTAGACTGTGATCCCTGCAAACTGGATTGCTGGGAATACCTTGCTGGCCTGGTAGAATTCAGTGCATCAGAAAATGTGAAAAAGAATCTTCTCATTTACAGAATGTTGTATATGGGGAAAACCCTATGTCCCTGCTACCTTATATCTCTTTACCCCATACTCCTGGTGTGGTAGTTAGATTCAGTTGTCAACTTGGCCAGGTGAAGGCACCTAATTCTGTTGCTGCGGACATGAGCCAATGGTACCTGAATGTCATCTGTTGCTGATTTACATCTGCAGTCGGCTAGGAGGCATGCCTGCTGCAATGAATGATGTTTGATTTAATTGCCTGGTGCTTAAATGAGAAAGTGCAACATAGCACAGCCCAAGCAGCTCGGCATTCCTCATATCAGCACTCACAGCTCAGCCCAGGCCTTTGGAGATGCAGAAAGAAGTCACCCTGGGGAAAGTTGTTGGAACCCAGGGGCCTGGAGAGAAGGCCAGCAGAGACCATCCTGTGCCTTCCCACATAAGAAAGAACCTCAGTGAAAAGTTAGCCACCTTTCCTCTGAAGAACTAACAAAATAAATCCCCTTTTATTAAAAGCCAATCCATTTCTGGTGTGTTGCATTCTGGCAGCTAGCAAACTAGAATACCTGGTAATTGGGAAATTGTTTAATTCCATCTCTGGGCCATGGAGGCATCTTTTTGTGGGGTTGATATCTCTATGTGAGAGACTCCTAGTATTCTGTTGACTCTTGTACTGCTGTTGTGGAATGTACATGCAATATCTGTCCTATGGTCATTGTAGTCTGCTCCATGGGGGTGAATTGTGGGGACCCAGGGCTCATATTAAGAATATGTCATTGCATTTAGCCACCTACAATGACCAGGATAGAAGTTAAAAGCCATCGGATCTCCTCTGGGGTGTTGTGATGGGAGAATGTGCAGATGGTATCATAAACAAAGCATTGAGACTCCCCTCCCTTAATCACTGTTGATAAAATCTCCAGACCCTTGTGTTATGAGACCCTGCTGATGCTCTGTTCTCACACCCTTGTCCTAAACCATTCTAAATCCTTGCAACACTGGCACTTTTGCATAGCACTGATTTTCATTTTCCAGATGGCTGTCACCAGGAAATCTCTTCCTCCTGTTTGTAAGTCCCAATAAAATCCTTACCTAATTCTCTTACTAGCATGTTCTTTGGTTTTGGGGAAATGCCTACTCGAGCTCTTCAAAAGATGGGCTGAAACACATTGTAGTTCAGCCCCTTGCACAATGATTCCCTGGGTCTGGTTTTCAGAAATCTCAAGTCTATGGCTATAAGAAATAAGACATTCTGAGGGCACATATAGAACTTCCATGTCCTTCATGTGGTGTTGAGGGGGGCATTTAAAGCCTTTAATTTGTGAACTGTATCCAGCATATTTAGACTTACAGCCATCATTAAAATTTGTAACTCCACAAAATTGCATTGATGTCAAATACAGTCACCCAGATCCTTGGAACTTATGAGCATTTGAGTAGCGGTATCCAATGTTGATATATTGTTTTTCTTCTATTGACAATTCACATTATGGACTATCTGTGCTATCTGAATCATTAAAAGCAGAGTAACGAGTGCTTTTAATTTCATAACATTAGAAGACCAATTTCTAAAAACCTGGGCCCAACTCAGAAGTCTCATCCTTAAGATGCTATTTCTCAAGAAGCTCTTCAATAACAACATCTGTACTCATCAGGGTTTCCACAAAACAGAACTGATGGGATATGCAAGTATGTAAATATTTTGAGAATTGCTATAGGAATTAGCTCTAGTTACCATGGCTATTGGGAACTTCTAACTCCAGAGAGATGGCTACAATTTGGGGATTCCTATCAAGATTTCAATGAATTCCTCAGGTGAAGTTGACTGACTGAGGTTAAGAAAGAAATTCTGCTGAAATTATTAGTTCTTATTTTATTGTCTTCCATTGATTGGATAAGACTTCTCTCACTGCTGAAAATAATCTTCTATGTTGATTGCAGATGTAACTAGCCATTGATGAAATCAAATGAGTTAGGATTTACATCCATAAAATGCCCTTACAGTTCCAATCAGGTCAATGTTTGCTTGACCAAATAAATAGACACCATAACCTAGTCAGGCTGATATATGACCTTAACCGTCACACTAACCAAGACACCCAATTTAGCAATGTCTGTAATTTGATAAAGAATTCAGCCAATGTATATTTAATATAGTAAATGATATTCAAATTCATTTCTCTCAGTGAATTTTAATATATACTATTTGTTTAAATTTCTCCTTACTCCTCTCTTACCCTTTGTATTAGTTTGCAAGATGCTAGAATGCATTATACCAGAACTGGATTGTCTTTTAAAAAGGGAATTTAATAAGTTACAAGTTTACAGTTCTAAGCCTATAAAAATGTCCAAACTAAGGCATCTAGATAAGATACCTTACTTCCAGGAAGGCTGATACATCTGGGAACACCTCTGTCAGCTGAGAAGTCATATGGCTGGGATCTGCTGGTCCTTTGCTCCTGGGATCCATTGCTTTAAACCTCTGTTCCTGTGGGGGTTCCTCACTTTGCTTCTCTGGGGATGGCTCCCTCTAGGTTCTGACCTGCTTAACATCTCACTGTGATGTCTGGTGAGCTCCAAGCATCTTCAAACACCCACGTTTCTGTTCTCTGAAGCAACAGTTATCTAAGCATAGAACAGCAATCTCTCTCTGATGGCTCTCCTCTGTCAAACTCTGCTCTGAAGTTTTGCTTGATTCTGTCATTTCTGATCCTCTCCAACATATTTCCTATTTTAAAGGATTCAAGTAAACTAATCATGATGCACCTGGAATGGGTGGAGTCATATCTCTACCTAATCAAAAGGTCCTACTCAAAATTGAGGTGACCATATCTCCTTAGGGATTATCTAATCAAAAGTTTCCACACTGCAATATTGAGTCAAGACTAGAAGAAATGGATGACTCTACAAGATTGAATCAGGATTAAAATATGGCTTTTCTGGGATACATACTACTTTCAAATTGGCACACTCTTCCTAGTACTGGAATTATTTCTGTTTACAATTTTGTCTGATCTATTTCTTATCAATAACACATAACTTGTATCTTTGTTTTTCCGAATTACACTCTAAGAAGGTTTTTTTTTACTCATAGTTTTTCCATCAAAATGAAACCTTTTGAGCATTTTAACTTGCCTGCTTGTGCTGGTTTGAAACGATGTATGCCCCCTAGAAAAGCCATGTTTTAATTAAAATCCCATTTCATAAAAGTGGAATAATCTCTATTCAATACTGTATGTTTGAAACTAATCAGATCATCTCCCTGGATGATGTGATTTAGTCGAGTGGTTGTTAAACTGGACTAGGTTACAACATGTCTCCACCCATTTGGGTGGGTCTTGATTGGTTTACTGGAGTCCTATAAAAGAGGAAACATTTGGGAGAATGAGAGACTCAGAGAAAAGCAGAGAATGCTGCAGCACCATGAAACAGAGAGTCCACCAGCCAGTGACTTTTGGAGATGAAGAAGGAAAATGCCTCCCGGGTAGCTTCATGAAACTGGGAGCCAGAAGAGAAAGCTAGCAGACGACGGACGCTGTGTTCACCGTGCCCTTCCAGCTGAGAGAGAAACTCTGACTGTGTCTGCCATGTGCCCTTCCACTTGAGCAAGAAACTGTGAACTTCACTGGCCTTCTTGAACCAAGGTGTCTTTATCTGGATGACTTAGATTGGACATTTCTATAGACTTGTTTTTTTTTTTTTTTTTTTTTTTTTTTTTTTTTTTTAAAGAGAGAGGGAGGAAAGGAAGGAAAGACAGAGAAGGAAGGAAGGATGAAAGGAAGGAAGGGAGGAAGAAAGGGAAACATTTTTAAACATTTTCTTGTTTTATTATATTTTGTTTGTTTGTTTGTTTTTTACATGGGCTGGGGCCGGGAATCGAACCGGGGTCCTCCGGCACGGCAGGCAAGCACTCTTGCCCGCTGAGCCACCGCGGCCCTAGACTTGTTTTAATCGGGAAATTTTCTCAGCCTTGGAACTATAAACTAGCAACTTATTAAATTCCCCTTTTTAAAAGCCATTCCATTTCTGGTATATTGCATTCCAGCAGCTAGCAAACTAGAACACTGCTTGATCCCCCTCCAATATGAAACTTAATTTAGAATAATTTTGTTCCCTAATTTCCTCTGTCTTTATACCAAGTATAAAATGCCTTCGTTCTGGACTATTACATATTTCCTTGCTCATATTGTCTTCTGTTTTAAGTATCATTACTTAATTACTTGTGTTTAAATTACAATTAAAATATTACTAAATATTTGAATTTAAGTATAAATAATACAAAATTTAGTTATAACCAGCTTACCTATAGTGTCTTCCATATCTTGACATATCCATTCTGATGCAAGTGATATTTGTTTAGAGTACATGGGGATATATATTTATCAAATCCTTGCGTATCCAAAAATGTAGCTCTTTTATGCTGAAAGTAAAATGATATACTGGCTCAGCAGAGGATTCTGGGATTTTTGTCATTTCCATCAATAGTTTGTAGATGTTTTTACACTTATTTTAGCTTCTAGTATAGCAGATGAAAAATTCTATATGTAAACATTTTTTTGGTCTGACTGTTGATTAGATATCTGTTTATTCTGGAAACCTAATAATGTTGATATTTCTAATAAATTTAAAATTAATTTTTCAAAGAAATATTGAACTTCTTTATTAGAAAGTTTAAATTTCAGCTTAGGGAGGTTTCTTTTTTGGTTCTTGTGTTATAATCTCTCTACTTTTTTTTTATTATATAAACCCTATTTAGATCTCTTAGATCTTTTCACCATATCTTTTATTTCTTCTTCATGAATTACATTTCTATATATATATATATTGCAAATACAGGAAAATAGTATTTATAGATATTTAATTTGATTGATCTCATTAATATTTCTGTTCTTAACAATAATCATCATTGTTTTCAAGTTGATCTACTCATTTTCAAATTGGAAAATCATGGGGTTTCTTCTATTTCAGAAATTTATTGTGCATATTTGTGAGCTTTCACATTCCTTTTTTGCTAATTTTCTTATATGATCCTTTTTTTTTTTTCCTCCAGTATACTTCCACAAGAGGTTTTACTCTGGATTTCAGTTTGAACATCCATCCTCATTGCTCAGGTTAATGCAATCCCTTAGTAACCTGTAATTATTTTCCTTCCCTGCTCATGATTTTGAGTTTAATAAATCCCTTTTCAAGTCTTTTAGAAATCTTTTCTTGATGACTATTAAGGATAATTAGGAGGCATGGTGAGCTCTGTCCTCCAGTTAGAGAAAGTAGGGAAAGAGCTGATGGAAATATGTTCCGGTTTTATGTAAATGTAAAATTCCAGATGCCAAGACTTTTGGTGTATTTTTGAAGCTCTCCTTGCAAGCAGTGACAATGGAATCAATTAGACCACCAAGGGGTTTATCTTCAGATTGAATGTGGTCAGCAAGATCTGTTATGTTCTCTCAAGGTAAAATTCAGCCAAACAGTAGGTATAGCCTCTCTCTGACATAATTCACTGGTTTTTCTTTCAGAATCTTTCATCTAATGTTTACCCAGTGCCTGAACTCCATACAAAAAAAATGTATCTTATACAGATATAGGAAGAAACTGAGTTCAAGCAAATGTCCAAAGTTCTACCAAATTTCCTTAGCCTATGAAAGAAATTGGAAAGAGATGTGAATGGGGATGACAATGAAAAAAAATGTATTATGTTTTCAGGTAATGGTATAAGTTTTAAAAATGTGTAAACTCATTGAATAATTATACAACCTTGTAAAATAGGTATTAGCATATCCCTGTTTTAATGTGAACCAACTGAGGCATAGATACTGCACAACTTGGTCAGTGTCACCATATTACTTGAGCAAAGGAAATAAAATTAAACTAAGAAAGTCTAAAATTATTCCATTTTTTTTACCAGTTTTGTTCCATCTTAACAAATCATACATGAAATATAAGCCCTGCTTGTTTGTTTATCTTGTACGCACTTCTTTCTTACATGAGAAAAAGGACATAAGCTAAGATTTTTGCAAGGATTTGGAAATATGAGCAAGACACAGATCAAAACTTTAAAAATTTATAATCTGAAGGGCTAGATAAAAAATAAAATCGGCTTTTAGCCAGGACTGGGGCAAGACAGTGGCTTAGTGAAGGGTGGAATTCAGTTCATCTTAGAGCAGCTAATAAATAGCCAGGGAAGTACTGAACAACTACAGGGGCTACATCAGTGACCAGATACACAGCATACACCAGTCTGGACATGCTGGAGCAGCTGAGACCCCAAAGAGAACCATGAGTACCCCAAGTCATGGAGGCCAGCACCCCTACCCCATGGGTGTGGCAGGCTGGTTCCCTGAAAGGAAAGGACACATGTTTTATTAGTAGCAAGGGCTAAGCTCACCCACACTCCACTTCTGGAATTAATTAACAAATTCTGAGTAGTGAAAATAGGCCCCCAACACAGAGAAACCTGGAATATGCAATAAAGGTACTAGGAGTTTTTGCCCTGACAGAGAGGAGGCAGTGCTGATGGAAAATAAATGGAGGTTTTTTGAGTTGAACAGCAGAAAATACTTCAAAAGAGCTGGACCTAGGGTTCCAGGAAAATGGAAGAATAGAGGGTTCTGGGAAAACGGTGGAATAGTATAGATTGAGTTCACCCTTGCTCCAAGAAACAGCTAGAGAAGGGATAAGAAGGTTAGTGAGATGGCAATTCCAGGTATATGTGACCTAGGAGGGTCTTCTACACCACATAGTAAGGCCCTGGTTAGAAAAACTAAAGAATTGAGACGTGGAGAACCAGAGACTATCCAGCAGGTGCACCAGAGGAGACACAGACATTGGAATAACCAATTGAAGATGTTCATATAACTCTACTAAATTAAAATTTAAAAATCGGATGGCTAATGACATAAATAGATTTGAAGAGGCCGAAGAAAGAATAAGTGAACTAGAGGATAGGACAAGTGATTTTTGAACACTCAAAACAGCAAATGGCAAAAAAGTTTGAAAAATACAATTGGATATCAGGGAAATAAAGGACAAAACAAAGCACAGAAATATAAGAATCACTGGTGTCCCAGAAGGAGAAGAGAAGAGTAAAGGGCTAGTAAGTTTAATTGAGGACATAATGAGAGAAAATTTTCCAACCCTTATAAAGGACATAAATACACAAATCAAAGAAGTCCAGTGAATTCCAAATGGAATAAATCCAAGTAGGCCTTCCCCAAGACACATAATAATCAGTTTGTCAAATGTTGGAGAGAAGCAGGAAATCCTGAAAGTGGCAAGAGATAAACAATCTACTACATATAAGGAAAACCATATAAGACTGAGTTCAGACTACTCAACTGGCACTATGGTGGTGAGAGGGCAGTGGTATGATATATTTAAGACCCTAAAACAGAAAAACTTCCATCTAAAAATTCTCTACCCAGCTAGACTGTCCTTCAAAACTGAGGGAGAAATTAACATTTTCACAGACAAACAAATCCTGAAAGAATTTGTCAACAAGAGACTGGCCCTACAAAGACTAAAAGGAGTTCTGTCCATTAAAAAAAGAAAAAAAAAGACAGGAGGAATTTTGGAGGAAGACACAGAAATGAAGAGTACCAGTAAGGGTAACTTAAAGAATACAAAGAAATAGAGGGAAAATAATATATTGATCTGACAAACAAAATCCAAAGGATGAGATGGTAGATTCAAGAAACACCTTTTCAGTAATAACTTTGAATGTTAGCAGACTAAACATTCCAATTAAAAAATACAGATTGGCAGAATTGATTAAGAAATACAAGCCAGATATGTGCTGCTTACAAGAGACTCATCTTAGACACAAGAATACAAATAGATTGAAAGGATGGAAAAAGATGTTCCATGCAAGTTGTAGCCAAAAGAAAGCAGAGTTGCTCTACTGATATTGGACAAAATAGCCTTTAAATGTAAAGACATCATAAGAAACAAAGAAAGACACTATATATTCATAAAATGGACAATTCACCAAGAAGATATAGCAGTCATAAATGTTTATGCTCCCAATCAAGGAGCTCCAAAGTACATGAGATAGACATTGGCAAAGCTGAAGGAAATGATAGATGTTTCAGCAATAATAGTAGTACTTCAATACACCACTCTCCCCTATAGACAGAACAACCAGATAGGATCAACAAGGAAATAGATAAATTAAACAACTTGATCAATGAATTAGATTTAACAGATGCATATAGGTCATCATTACACCCGAAAACAGCAGGATTTACATTCTTCTCCAGTGCTTAGGGAACATTCTCCAGGACAGATCATATGCTGGGGCACAAAACATGTCTTTAAAAATTTAAAAACAATGGAATTATTTAAATCACCTTCTCTGATCACAATGGAGTGAAACTGGTTATCAATAATCATCAAAGAATGAGAACTTTCACAAATACATGGAGATTAAATAACACACTCTTAAACAACCAATGGGTCAAAGAAGAAATTGCTAGAGAAACCAGTAACTATCTGGAGATGAATGAAAATGAGAATACAACTTATCAGAACTTATGGGATGCAGCAAAGGCTGTGCTGAGAGGGAAATGTATTGCCCAAAATGCCTGTATTAAAAAATAAGAAAGACAAAAAAACCAGGACTTAATAGCAAACCTGGAGGTACTTGAGAAAGAACAGCAAACTAACCCCAAAGCAAATAGGGTAAGAGAAATAACAAAGATTAAAGTAGAGTTAAATGAATGGGAGAACAAAAGAATGATATAAAGAATCAGTAAAGCAAAAAGTTGGTTATTTGAGAAAATCAATAAAATCAATGTGCCACTAACAAGACTGACAAAAAGAATAAGAGAGAGGATGAAAATAAACAAAATCAAATATGAAAGGGGCATAATTACCACAAACCCTGAGAAATAAAATAAATCATAAGATGGTATAATGACCAGCTATGTGTCAACAAATTAGACAACTTAGATGAAATGGACAATTCCTGGAAACACACAAATAAACTACACAGACTCAGGAAGAAATAAAAGATCTCAGCAAGCCAATCACAAGTAGAGAGATTCAATCAGTCATCAAAAATTTTCCTACAAAGAAAAGCTTAAAGCCAGATGGTTTCAAAGGGGAATTTTATCAAGCATTACAAGAAGAACTTACACCAATCCTGCTTAATTTTTTCCAAAAAATTGAGGAAAAAGGATACTACCTAACTCATTTTATGAAGATAATATTTTAATACCAAAACCAGGTAAAGATTTGCTTCTGCAGTTCGACCGTGGAGTAACATCTCCGTACCCATATTTTTAGATGTACGTGACATTTATAAAAACAATTAAATTTTTTTCTACATCTTGATCAGAATTATGTTTACCTTGGTGTATGAATTTTTAAAAATCTATCAAGCTATACAATTTTTTTATTTTATGTAAATATATTCATATTCTAAAAAAATCAGTATTCACACATTAATTCTATGCTGGTACAAGTGTGTGAGTGTGGGCTGCTTTGATAGGAAGTATGCCCCCTAGAAAAAACATGTTTTAATCAAAATCCCATTTCATAAAGATAGAAAAATCTCTATTCGATACTGTATGTTTGAAACTGTAATGAGATCACCTCCCTGGATGATGTGATTTAGTCAACAGTGCTTGTTAAATTGGATTAGGTGATGACATGTCTCCAACCATTTGGGTGGGTCTTGATTGGTTTATCAGAGTTGTATAAAAGAGGAAATATTTTGGAGAACGGAGATTCAGAGAGAGCAGAGAATGCCGCAGCACCATGAAGCAGAGAGTCCATGAGCCAGTGACCTTTGGAGATGAAGAAGGAAAATGCCTCCTGGGGAGCTTCATGAAACAGGAAACCAGGAGAAGAACCTAGCAGATGATGCCATGCTCACCATGTGCCCTTCCAGATGAGAGAGAAACCCTGACTGTTTTTGCCATGTGCCTTCTCACTTGAGAGAGAAACTCTGAACTTCATCGGCCTTCTTAAACCAAGGTATCTTTCCCTGGATGCCTTTGATTGGACATTTCTATAGACTTGTTTTAATTGGGACATTTTCTCAGCCTTAGAATTGTAAACTAGCAACTTATTAAATTTCCCTTTTTAAAAGCCGTTCTGTTTCTGGTATGTTGCATTCTGGCAGCTAGCAAACTACAACAGCATGTGAGTGAGTGTGCACAGAAAGAGAGAATGAAAGAGAGGAAAACTTGATTTATTTATAAATTTACACTAAACAACTATGAGACACTTCTGAGGAAGATGGCAGAGTAAGGACCTCCAAGACTCAGACTTAGTCCTTCCAACAACAACAAAAACTATGAAACAGGCAGGAATTGTCTGAAACAACTGTTTTGAAACTCCAGAGGCCTGAATAACTCTGTAAAGCTTCCAAGGAAGAGCAGGAGGACGAGACTTATAAATTATGCTAAAGAACTGTAAATTGCTCTCCCATACGGCAGTTATAGGTGACTTACAGCAGACCATCACACACCCAGGCCCTGAGTAGCTTCTGGTGATAGAAAGAGACATAAAATTCCTCTTCCTCAAGAACAGGAGTAGGCATAGCTAATAACTGATTGTAGCTTTTGATTAGTGAATTCAGATCCCTACCTTTTGGCTCTGAGGACAACCCTTCCCAAACAGGGCTGGAAGCAATAGAGATTTAGATACAGTGCTTCCTCAGGCCTGCAGAAGACAGTTAAGTGAAGTGCTGCATTTGCTGGGTAGGCCAAGAAAGCTCGGCTTTGGGGAATCCACTGAAAAGATTTTGGTGCTCTTTCTGATCCCCTCCCCAGGGAACACTGGAGCCAGTTTGTGCTCCGCTCATGGCTTATTCACCCTGTGTTAGCTGGAAAACCCTGACATAGAAAATAGTCTCTGTGTGACTCTCTCCCAAAATTTGCCCCCAAAACAAAATCATGAGAAACCAAAAGGTATGCAAAAACTATAGAGGCTGACTATATGGGGAAAAGGTCTGCTGGCTTCAAATACTTGGGAGAGGGTGTCTGTCTACTGGAGGAGATAACCAAACTCCTGTTAGACAGGGAACCCCAAAACAACTGATGAGCAAAAATCCAAGGCAAGACAGAGGCATAGTAAGACAGGAAAACCACGCAGAATGAATTCATATTGGGCAGATGTTCCTAATAAGAAGCTCAAAGAAATGTCTGCCTTATCACCACATGGTTAGAAAATCAAGAATCAGACATTCCAGAAAGTAAAGACCAGAATTAAGATTTTCCAATATTAAAATTTACAGTGTGCATTTGATACACTTAACACAATCTCAGTGATTCAGTAACAGAGCTAGAGAAGAAGCACTATCAAATCCAGAGAACCTAAATCTTCCTGCCTTGTGCACCTACAGCTTTTAGTTACCCCCTAATCCAGCTTCAAACCTCCCCAGGACCCACCATGGAGGCAACTTTTGGCTCTAGGGCAAGTCAAGTCACATTCCAGAGATCTTTCAGTCTACCAACATCCTCTCAGTCTGTGAAAATGAGTGTGACTTTATGCCAGTGCCTTATTTCACCATGACTTCTAACGTGACTATCTTCCCCTGTGGCTTATGGTAACTAAGGAAAGCAGGGTTAATAAGTGGATCACCCTCTTTCCGGAGTCCCCACAAAGTGAATGCCACGTGAAAAGACTCAATAAATGTGATCAATTTTGCTTGGCTACTGTTATTCTCGTTGTCATGGAAATGCAGAAGAGGACAGTTGTCAGCTGAACTATTGACAATGTAGCTATTGGGATCAGTGGCATTTAAAGATGTAGCTATTTCTTCCACGAAGAGTAGGATATCTGGACAGAACCTCAGTATTTTGGTTTTAGGAAGCTGCCAGAATGCCATATACCAAAATGGAATAGCTTTCATAAAAGAAATTGATGTCACAAGTTTGCAGTTCTAAGGCCATAAAAATGTCCAAACTAAGACATTCAGGAAAGGATGCCTTGCCTACAGAAGTCTGATGTCTGTCACATGGGAAGGCATGTGGCTGGTGTCTGCTGGTCCTTGTTCATGGTTCCATTGCTTACAGCTTTGATGCCAGTGGTTTCCTCTTTAAGCATTTGTGGACTTTCACTTAGCTCCTCTGGGACACAGTTCTGAGTTCTGGTTTGCTTAATGTCTTATAAAAATGCACATGGTGGCATCTGCTGATCTCTGCCCATGTCTAGGAATCTGCTCTCTCTGTCAGCACTCTAAGCATCTCCAAATGTCCATGTCTCTGTCAGCACTGAAGCAACTGCTCCCTAAGTCTTTGCATCTGAGGTTTCCCCTTTTAAAGGACTCTAATAAACTAATCAAGAAACACCTTGAATGGGTAAGTCACATCTCCATCTAATCAAAGGCCACACACAAAATTAGGTGTGTCACATCTCCATGGAAACAATCCAAAGTTTCCCATCCTAAATAATAGGTCTGGCATCACAAAATTGGATCAGGATTAAGATATGGCTTTTGTGGAGCACATAATAGTTTCAAACTGGCACACCCAGAGAAACCTATTCAGAGATATGATGGCAGAGATCATTCATTATCTGGCTTTATATGTGCTTTCCCAATTGAAATAAGGAGAGGAATTGCAGAGAGCAGGAAGAATATTTCTCCAAAATCAGAATTCAGTCAGGGAAAGTGGCATTAAAAAAACAAGAAATGATTCATTTCCTGGATCATGCACAAACCACCACCACCCCCCCACAAAAAAAGCAAGAAATGATAACCATACAGAACATCTGCAGGAAAGATGCATGTACTGTTATGTCATTGGTATACTACATTCCAAAGAATCCTTTCAAATGCTATGATATGCAAGAAGAATTTGCACACAGATCCACAGTGCTCCAACATGTATTCAGTCACATGGGAAAGAAATCTTGTGCAAGAAAACTGTTTGGAAATGTCCCCAATAACCCATCAATTTTTACTCAGTGTAAGAAAGTTCACACTAGAAGTAAAGCATATGAATATAAGGTATGTGGTAAAGCCTTTATTCAAACCCGTGGCTGTAGATGATACAATGAATATGACATTGGAGAGAAACACTATGAATGGCTTAAGTGGGAAAGCCTTCGCTGATCATTTTAACGTCAGGCAACATGAGAAAATTCACATTGGAGAAAAACCACATCAATGCCCCCTATGTGGGAAAATATTCACTAAATGTTCTCCATTTGGCAGCATTAGAGGACTCACACTGTAGAGAAATCATATGAATGCCATCTGTGTTGGAAAACCTTTAGTTTAGTAGACATTCTAATTTTAAACAAGTGAGAGAACTCACACTGAAGTAAAACCCTATGAAAGTTATCTATGTGACAAAGCCTGCAGTGTTCTTTCTTTAGATGCTGTAAGAGGACTCACTCCGTAAGGAAACAATATCCATATCATCTATGTGTGAAACTGTTAAGTAATTCTTTTCTCCTTAGAGAACATGAGAGAACTCACTGGAGAGAAACTATATGAATATAATCTCTATCAGAAAGTCCTTACTCCTTTTTCTGGCCTTTGATGATATGAGAGAATTCACAGTGCAGAGAAACCACATGAATGTGGTCCATTCAGGAAAACTTCCACTTGATCTGGCATTAGGTAACATGAGAAGACTAACACCTGAGAGAAACTGTATGAACATCATTCATGTGGAAAATCCTTAAATTTATTTTTGTTAGTTTTACGTCATAGAAGAATGCAAATTGGATGGGAAAACCATAAAAGTCAATGTTCTGACCTTAGATGATATGACAGCAGTCAGTAAAAATGTTCTGAATATAGAAGAGATTTCAGTCATAGAATTATCCTTTAATACACCACAGAACTTACACACTGATGAAAGAGATTGTAATCATCATGGAAGAATTTTTTTCATCCTAAATATTTCAGCTAATCTAAGTGAGTTCATACTGAAAAGAATCCATATAGATATCATCTATGTAGCAAAGACTTCTGTTAATGGTTTCATAACATACAGAATAAGTGAACTCAAAATAAATGTAATAAGCTGGAAAAGGCTTCATCTGCCACTCAAGTCATAAACTAGAATGAGAGAAATTCTATGTCTGTATCTGTGGGAATGCCTCAACTTATAATTTATTATTTAAATGAAATGAATGAACTCCACAGAAGAGAAACACTATGTTTCTAATCAATTTGCACAAGTATTTAGTCAACAATGAGTATTGGTGTGCAAAAGAAAATTCACTTTGGAATAACCACCAAATCAAAAAGTATTCATGAAAAGTATTTATTAGTAAGAAAAATCCCTAGGGAAAATGCCAGGTAATTCATGCTAGAGAAGTTGTTCAATGAAACCATTGGAAGGCATTTATTCACTCAACAACAGTTTTAGGAATTCTCATTATGCAGAACATTCTCGGCATTGTAAAAGAAGGAAAGTTATCAGTGGGCACTTATTCTCTAGTAGCATTAATACGCTTCCACAGGTGGCAACAATCCTGAATTTAAAATAAGAAACCTTCAACTATATTTCATGTCAGAAAACTCAGATGGGAAATTAAATACTTTACAGATACCCAATTCAATAAAGAATCAGGAATTTTGAAAAAGATTTATGGTAGAAAATATGTAATGTATAATAAAGCAATTTGGGATCATGAAGTGACAAGGGAATATTGAACAAAGAATTATGTCTGAATATGAAATGAGGTCCAATTCATATTAGTATTTGCATATATAAAAGCCACAAAGATGCTGTTAAATAATCTAATAAATTGACCAAGTCCTAAGTATTTTTGTGTTGTTTTTTTTATTGTATGGGCAGCACCAGGAATAGAACCTGGGTCTCTGGCATAGCAGGCAAGAATTCTGCCACTGAGCCACCATCGTACCACCCTGGTTTTTTATATGTAGGTCTAAACACTAATATTTGGATCAGTCAGAAAATAATTTGAATTCAAACTGAACATTTAGAACAGAAAATTATATGTCTTATGCTTATCTTAATGTTACAACATAAATATGCCTGACAAGGATATAGACAAAGATAGATAAATAAACATACTTTAGAAGTCTAAAAGTACATAAATTCACTTCTTTACATAAGCAACTTAATATTGGCTTCAAAACTTAGGAATTAGTTAAAAATTAAATATTTAAATAAAAGAAAACAAAATGTATCAGTCCTTGTGTATTATGCAAATATTGACAAAAAAATTCCCAGAATCTAGAACTTAGCAATGTGTCATTCCATATATTATAATTTTGTTTCAGAAGGGGCTTTGTTAACAAAAACAGAGATGATAACAAACAGGACCTGAAAGCCAAAGAAATGTAAGGAATGCATAATTTCCAGATGTTTTAAATACTTACATTAATTTGTGTAACCATAAAGTACTGCCCTTCTTAGGCACAGCAGAACACTGCTTGGGAAACTATGAAAGTAGAAAGAAGCCATGAAACTCTGACTTAGCACAGGTTTCTCAGACACAAAACTCATGAATTACCAAATTGCCCTCTGGAAGTAACCCTAAGTCCCTCCTATACATGTGCACAGAGAATAAGAAAGCAAATGGGGGATCTCTTTCCACCACCACAATGACAACAGACAGGTTGCTTCTCACACCCATTTGTAATTGATAGTTATCCTTGTATTTCAGGTGAGAAAATGTGACCTAGAATATTTTAAATATTTAGCCCATGTGTTTATGAAGGATTATGCAATTCCTTCATCCACCCCTTCTTTGTTTCTGTGAATTATAAAAATATTTCTTATCAATGGATATTCAAGTTCAATAATCTGCCTTCTATGTGTAATGGTGCTTAACCCCATCCCTCGAGTTTTCCATGAAGTACAGTTCACTAAAACCTTCCTCTTTTTTGTATATTTTAATCATTTCCTCAATTTTATGTACCATTCTGTCTTAGTTTTATGGCTGCTTTGACAAATATACAATGGGTTGACATAACAAGAGAAATTTACTGGATCCTGGTTTCATAGGCTAAAAGATTTGCTTGCTCTTCAAAGGCTGTGGCATTCTGGTGCTGGTCTGCCATTAATTTCAGGGGTCTTTAGTTTTCATGTCACATAGTAATGTCCTCGCTTTTCTCTTTTGTGTTATAATGATGTTCAGCTTCTCCATCACACGGCTTTCTCTTCATAAAGTCTCAAGTAATAGGATTAAGGCCAAATTGCATTCCACTGGGTCACTATTTGATTATAAAAATTACACCTTCAAAGCATTTTATTTACAAGAGTTCACACCCCCAAGAAGAACATGCTTTTCTGGGGTACAACCTATTGCAGATATTTATAGTAATTACTTATAGTAATCTGTTTCACTTTTCTTCTAACTACAGTCTAAATATATACCTGTACCTGTTGGTCTTGTCTCTTTTTTATTGATTACTCACCACATTTCCTTATTGTTCTCACAGATCAGAGTTTAATAATCAGGCAGAGATCGAAGGAAAGTCATTTTTCAGCCATAGCCTCCATTACGTGGAGAAAGGGAGGGTTTATCACTTTCTTCCTCCCACGAATTGAACTGCATCATGAGTGGGTTATATATTTGATTTCAGTCAATTTAATCTACTTACCTTTATGGCCATTTGCTTATTAATTTATTGCATGCATATTCCTATAGTTAAAAACCAAGGGACTGCAGTTCCCTATCTTATGCAGCCCCCAGTTACTGTAGTGGTGTGGGGAAAAATCATCCCTGAATTTGGAGATTCTCCTGGATTTCAACCTAACCTCTGTACTCCAGGAGTCCTCCTCTTTGTCTACTTGTTTAAAGGCCCTAGTAGTGCCTCTGCCTATTATTTTCAGTATCTATACCAGGCAGATTCTTACATGTGTGTAATTGTATGGGTATCTCTCTTCCCCTTACAAGGTCTCTTCACTTTTAGGAATCTTAGTTCATGTAGTTATTTATGTTTGCATAATTCTCTGGTCTTTGAAAACTTCTTTACTTGCCTTGCCTCTACCACCATATTCTACCTGGACTTGGAAGTTCCTATATTTTGTTTACAAAATGGTCACCCTATCTGTTCTGTTTGTCTTCATCCCAGAAAGGCTGTCTCCTCTTTTTGGGACTATGTAAACCCACACTGAAAACTATCAAATGCTCCAGCAGAAAACCCAGGTAGATTGAGCATTCACATCATTGTCTTTCTACTTTTCTAAGACTCCTCACATCTTTTATGTATTGGTTGTTCTCTGTTGCCTTCAAATGCTGTTTTTGTTTTTGTTTGCCAATTTTATATAAGTTTCATCACTGCATGTGGAGACTTTCTAATAAACACTACTCAAGTGTGGTCATGAGTGTGGTGGTCTGTGTGAATGTGTGATAATCAGTGTATGTGTGTGCTATCAGATTTTCATGGAGTCATTTAAAAGCTCAAATGCATGTGAGTTGGATGTGCTGTCATCCTATCCAGCTGTTTCGGTAGTAGGCATTATCTGTGGTATTCTTCACATGTATTCACATGTGGTATAAGATCACATGTACTCTTATGTGATCATGTGTAGTAAGATTTCAGAATATGGATGGTGAGATAAACTTGGATTTCCTGGTTTCAGTAAAACTTTCAATGCTCCAGTAGGACAATGATTCTAGCAAATGCCAAAAAAGACTCAGATTTGCTTAAGGAATAGTGCAAAGAATAGCTGGAGTCAGTACTGTGTGATGAGATTGGATGGGACAGGATCTTGACCATTGAAGACCAGAATTCAGGGATGAAAGACTCAGAGATTAGGAAGATTGCGGCCATTAGTGATTCGGGCTGTGTCAGATAGAGTGGGTGATGAGTACACAAAATTGTTTGGGTGTCTGAAGGCTGATTTACAGTGCTCTCCAGAGGACATGCTGTAGGCTTGGGAATAGAAGACTGTAAGGAGACTGTGGTTTGTGTGGCCTCTAGGGTAAGTGAAGACTGTCAAATGGGGCAGTCATTGGGGTACCTCCAAAGAGTCAGTGATGGTCATCTTCTGAATCAGTGATTAAATAGCTGAAGGGCAAAGCAGATATCTTTGCCTTATTTCTGATATTATAGGAAACAATAATTCATATCAGTTAACAGAATTTCCTTCAGTGGGTGATTACTGCAGCAAAAAAAAAAAAAAAAAAATAGCCCATAAGGTTCCCTTGCATCTAGCTAATGGCTCATTTGGAAGTGTCAGTAAGAATTCATGGCAAGCATTAAGACTTATTAGTAACCAGAGTAGTATTAAAATCCCAAATTTACAAACCCATGGACACTGCCATCCTGAGAGACAAGTTGTGGAAAACCACTCCATAAAGTCATTAAAGTGTTAAATATTGTGATTATGATCATGCATATATGTAAGGCTTTCAGCTAACCTGATATATATTTTAAAAGACTGAAGACATTTATAATAAAAGTAGGACCATGAGAATATATCTGTTCTTACCACTGCAACAGACTTATAATAATTGGAAATGTGAACATTTCAACTTAAATTTGAGGCTAAGCAAGGATGACTTCTCTCACCCCTACAGAACAATCATGTATAATGTTGAAAGACTAAATGCTTTATCATAAATAAAGACAAAAGAAAGGATGTCCTCTCCCCTCACTTCTATTCAATATAAAGTGGAGGACTTAAAGCAATAAGTCAGAGAAGAATAAAAAGCAGAAGTCTTCTTAAGGAGCAATATTGCAGAGAAGAATAAAAAGTGTAAATCTTCTTAAAGGAAAAGATAACTGCATTTGTTTGATGAGGAAATGATCGGACAAGTAAAAAACAGTACTAAAATTAACAAAACTTTTTACAACTACTTAGTAAATTTAGGAAGGTAATCAGGTTCAGGTATTAACTTTGCCAGGTTAATCATGCCCAGTTGTTCTGTTGCTGTGGTCTTAAATAATCAGTTAATGAAATTCATCTATGACTGATTACACCTGTGGTCTCATAGGGGAGTGCCTTCTATCATGAGTGATAATTTAATTTGATTTGTTGGAGGTTTAAAAGGAGAGGTCAGAAAAGAGAGGAAGAACTCAGCAGCCCAGCATATTTCAGCACAGAGCTCAGAGCCAACACAGACCTGGATGTTTGGAGATGCAGAAAGGACATGCCTTGGGGACAGTTGTTTGAACCCAGAAGTCAGGAGAGAGGGCCAGCAGACATCACTGTGGCAGATAAACCAAGATGAAAACTAGCTGCTTTTCTTCTGAGGAACTGTAAATTTTCAACTATATAAATTCCCTTTATAAAGCTAATCTATCTCTGCCTATTGCATTTCAGCAGCCTTAGAAAACTTAAACAGATTTTGGTACTGGGAGTGAGGTAAAACTCTCCAGGAGGCTGTGTATGCCTTGAATTAGTATCCACTCATTGGTGCTGTTTCTCCCAGTGCCAGGATTCATGGATACAGGAATCAAGGAGTGGAAATGGGAATGGCACCACTCACTGTTGCCCCCAGTGATTCACTAGGAAAATTTTTACTTCCTGTTTCAGCAAACTTGAACTCTGCTGGTCTACAAGTGTTAGTTCCACAAAGAGGAGAGCTTCTACCATGAGACACAATAATGATTCCATTGAACTAGAAGTCAAGATTGCAACTTGGCCACTTTGGGATTCTCATACTTTTGACTCAACAGACAGAATTGGGGATTATTGTCCTGCCCAGGATGAATTATCCTATCAAGGGGAAATAGGACTGTAACTACACAATGGAAGTAAAGAAGAGTTTTACTGGAAAAAAAAGAGATCCCTTACGGCATCTCTTAGTGCTACTATACCCTGTGATTAAAATCAATGGAAAATTGCAACAACTGAACTGAGGTAGGAGTACCATTGACTGAGAAACTTCAGGCATGAAGGTTTGGGTCACCTCTCTAGACAAAGAACCATGGTCAGCTGAGGTGCTTGTTGAGGTTAAAGGGAATATAGAATGGGTAGTGGTAGAAGGTAGTGATAAAAATGAACTGTGACAATATGACCAGTTACAGGAATGAGGACTGTAATGGCATGACTATTTCTTCCTTGTTCGGTTATGTGTATATTTGTATTTGTACATAAAGCAAATATATGTTTTCCTCTCCATCATACCCCCTCTATTATATGACATTACTTGTATTGTTCATGTTCTAGTATTTAAGTTACAGGAGATCAAGTTTAAGAATGAATCTTACCCAAGGACTTGCACTCTATTCTGGACGAAATTAGTGCTTTGTAAATGGGACAGATAAGCATTGTTAAGTGGAAAGAAAAAAAATGTTAGCTATTATTTTCTATTTAGAGATTAAGTATGATTTACGGTAATTTATATATTCACCAAGTTGATAAGTAGTGGACACCGTAGTATTTATTTTGAGGTGTCAGCTTGGCTAGGTGATAGGATCCAGTTGTTCTGTTGCTGTGTTCTTAAAACACCAGCATGTATAATTCACCCATGGCTGAATACATCTGCAGTTGGCTAAGGAGAGAGATTTGCACAATGAATGATGTTTTAATTTGATCATTTAGAGCCTTGAAAGGAGAGGTCAGAAAAGGGAAGAGTAGCTCAGCAGCACAGGATAACTCAGCTCAGAGCTCAGAGTTAACCCAGACCAGATGTTTGGAGGTACAAAAAGGACGTGCACTGAGGAAAGCAATTTGAATGCAGAAGCCAGGAGAGAGAGTGTCAGAAAATGTTGTCAAGTGCCTTCCCATGTGACAAAGTAGCCCAATGAAAGCTAGTTGTCTTTCCTCTGATAAACGTAAACTTGAAAGTAAATAAGCCCCCTCGATAAAAAACTAATACACTCCTGGTTAATTGCATTCCAGCAGCCTTGGCAAACTAAAACAGTGTTCAAATTAAAAATAAAATTTAATATCCTTTCATTTACTATCAATTAACAAATGTAAAATGAAATACAAGAAGGATCTACAACCATCACAGTACAAGATACAGGAATGGTTTTAAATGAATATGTGTAAAACTCTGTACTGAAAATTAAATATAACTAGAGAATTTAAGGAAGGTCTATACATATATGATACACCACCCATATGGATCAAAGACTCAGTAATCTTAAGGCATCTGTTCTACTTCAAAAAATCTATTTAAACATTGAATTTCCAATGTATACACATTTTTATCAAGAACTGTGATAAATAAGAGGTATTATTCCATTTTCACAGAAAGATATTTTATGTAGTAATATGGAAACTAAAGAAACAAAAGGGACCTAAATGGAAAAGCATGCTCTTTAATAAAACACAAGATTAGCAAAGGCATATTTCAACATCTGTCTTTTGCAGGTAACTCCTTGAGAACTAATGGAAAAATTTTTGTATTTTATTATCAAATCCCAATTTAAAAATGAACACTTATAAATGTATTAGCTCAGATGCTGTTTAAAATTGTATGATGTAATTCTCATGTAAAATTCTTTATGGTGGGGTGCACAGATGGTTAGTTGTAGAATGCTTATCATGCCAGAGACTTGGGTTTGATTCCAAGCCCATGCTCCTCATTCCCTGAAAATAATAATAATAATAATAATAATAATAACAATTCTTTATTGTGAATAAAATCAGCACCTTCAAGAAAACTAAAAATGAAAAACAAAAAAAGTACAGTGTGCAAGAAAAAAATATAAGATAAAGAAAGAAATAGTAGGTGCTTGTCCATCAAAAGCAAAGGGATAAATATCCAGAAAATTCCAATGAAACCAACAATAAACCACTTTCTTTATTAAATCATTTAAAAATGACCCTACAAATGCTCAAGGAGATGAGGGAAAATACAGAAAAATAACTAAATGATATCTGGAAAACAGTAAATGAATAATATGAGAAGGTTAGTAGAGAGATAGAAATTTGAAAATGGAACCAAACAGAACTACTGGACTTGAAGACCATGGTAACTGAAATGAAAATTGTCTGGGAGATTCTGAGTTGCAGATTGGATCTGGCAGAAGAAAGAATCAGTGAACTTGAAGACAAGACACTTGAAATGAGTCAGGCTGAGGAGCAGAAAGAAAAAAATAAATTTAGAAGTGACAAAATGTCTCTCAGAGGAACTCTACCAAACATTCCAAGAGAACTTAACTCTATTTCTGCTCATAAAGTTCCATAAAATTGAAGAGGTGAAAACACTCCGTAATTCATTCCATGAGGCCAACATCACCCTCACACCAAAGCTGGATAAAGATATCACAAGCAAAGAACACTACAGATTAATATCTCTTATGCATATAGATGCAAAAATCATCAAAAAAATATTAGCAAACCGAATCCAACATCATGTTTTAAAAGATATTATATACCATGATGAAGTGGGATATATCTGTAGTATGCAAGGGTGGTTCAATATAAGAAAAGTAAATAATGTAACATATCACTTGACCAAATGAAGAAGAAAATCACATGATCATCTCGATTGATGCAGAAAAGGCATTTGACAAAATCCAACATCTTTTTTTGATACAGAAATTTAGAACACTAGGTGTGGTAGTTAGAGTCAGTCGTCAACTTGGCCAGGTGAAGGCACCTAGTTTTGTTTCTGCGGGCATGAGCCAGTGGTACATGAATCTCATCTGTTGCTGATTACATTTGCAGTTGGCTAGGAGGCGTGCCTACTGCAATGAATGATCTTTGACTTAATTGGCTGGTGCTTAAATGAGAGAGTGCAACGTAGTACAGCCCAAGCAGCTCAGCATACCTCATCTCAGCACTCACAGCTCAGCCCAGGCCTTTGGAGATGCAGAAAGGAATTACCCCCAGGGAATGTTGTTGGAACCCAGAGGCCTGGAGAGATGGCCAGCAGAGATTACCCTGAGCCTTCCCACATAAGAAAGAACTTCAGAGGGAAGTTAGCTGCCTTTCCTCTGAAGAACTTATGAAATAAATCCTCTTTTATTAAAAGCCAATCTGTCTCTGGTGTGTTGCATTCCATCAGCTAGCAAACTAGAACACTAGGAATAGAAGCAAACTTCTTCAATATGATGAAGGACATATATGAAGAGCCTTCAGCTAACATCTGAATTATGGTGAAAGAAATAAAGCTCACCCTCTACAATTAGGAACGAGACAAGGATTCCCACTTCCACCACTGTTATTCAACATTGCTTTGGAATTTCTTGTCAGAGCAATTAGACAAGAAAAAAACATAAGGTGGGTAATGGTGGTTCAGTGGCAGAATTATTGCCTGCTGTGTTGGAGACTGGGTTCAATTCCTGGTGCCTGCCCATGCAAAAAATAAAATAAAATAAAATAAAAATTTAATAAATAAAGTGCATCTAAGTTGGAAAGAAAGAAATATAACTTTCTGTTTTAAACAGAAACAGAATATCTGGAAATATCCACCGCTAAGCCCTAGAGCTAAGAAATTAGTTTAACACAGCAGCAGGGTACAAGATCAATACCCCAAAATTCATAGTGTTTCTATACATAATCAATGAATAATTGGAAGAAGAAAACAAGGAAAAATTCATTCACTATCGCAACTAAAATAATCAAATATCTAGGAATAATTCCAACCAGAGATGTAACTGACTTGCACACAGAAAGCTACCAAATTTTCCTAAAAGAAACCAAAGAAGACTTAAATAAAATGAAAGTATTCCATATTTATGAGTTGGAAGCCTGAATATCATTCAGATGGCAATACTACCCACAGCAATTTGTAGATTTAATGCAAACCCAATCAGTAGTACAACAACTTTCTTGAAGAAATGGAAAATCCAATCAGCAAATTTGTATTGAAGGGCAAGGAGAATTACTAAAACTATCATGAAAAAGAACAAAGTTGGAGGACTCATACTTATGGATCTTAAAACTTATTACAAAACCACAGAAATCAAAACAACATGATATTGGTACAAAGATTTATAGAATATGGCAATTGAATTGAGAGCTCAGAAATCAACCCGCACATTTATAGCCAACTGATTTTTGACAAAGTGGCAAATAACACTCAGTTTGGAAACAATAGACTGTTCAATAGATGGTGCTTGGAAAACTGGATCGCCATTTCCAAAAAAAAAAAATCATACCATATACAAAAATCTAAATCATACTATATACAAAAATCAACTCAGAATGGATCAAAGGACTTACTATAAGTGCTACAATTATCAAATTCCTAGAACAAAACATAGGGAAGCATATTCTGGAACTTGTGTTAGGCAATGGTTTCTTGGACTTTACACTGAAAGCACAAGCAACAAAGGAAAAAAAAATAATAAAATGGGGCCTTATCAAGTTGGAAAACTTTTGTTCCTCAAAGTACTATATTATCAAAGTAAAATGACAGCTTAGGGTAGAATTCTCACTTGCCATGTCGGAACCCCAGGTTCGATACCTGGTGCCTGCCCATGCAAAAAATAAAATAAAATAAAATAATAGCTGACATAATAGGAGAAAATATTTGGAAACCACATACCTAATAAAGTCTTTATATCCAGAAGATATAAAGAAATCCTTGAACATAAGAAAAAAATTAAACAACCAAATTTAAAAATTGTCTAAATTTTGAATTATGGCTCTCCAAAGAAGATACACAAATGTCCAGTAAACACATGAAATGATGCTCAACATCATTAGCTATCAAGGAAATGAAAGCTAAAACCACAATGGGATATCTTTTCACACCCATTAGAATGGCTGATATTAAAAAAAGAAAAATACACACATCCAAGGAAAGGACCTAATCAAAAAGTCCCATCTACAATTGGGTGGATCACATCTCCATGGAAACAAATTAGTAAAAAAGATCACACCCAACAATATTGAATCAGGATTAAAGAACATGGCTTTTTCTGGGGTACACAACAGTTTCAAACCAGCACATGTGGTAGCAGAATACAAATTTAAAAAATGTAATCCACGGACCTACCATAGAAACAGGGAGCCCTAAATTAATCCATGGACTTTAATTGTCGAGTTGTAAAAATGTGCTATCACAAATTGCAATAAACATAACGTAACAATACAGGGTATTGATGTGGGGTGGTGTGTGGGAATTCTGTATTTTATGCATGATTTTTCTATAAACAAATAACTTCTTTAATAAAAAGAAGTAATTATAAATTTACACTAAACATTTCCAAAATGTTCACAATAACAGTTTATCTAACAAGTAAACTACTTGTTTTCTATTTAAAGGTGCCTACATGATATTTAAAATTAAAATAGATCTTTACAGTAGAGACTCATATAAATATAATCAATTTTATTCTGTTACATAGTTTGTAAATCTTGGCAAAGTACAATTTGGGGCCAGATAATTTACTTGCAGGGTACTCTTTCATGTATTATGTGACTCTACCCACTAGATGCTAATAGTTCACTCTTCCTCATTTGCGACAAACATAAATGTCTCCAGATATTATCAAATGTGCCATGGAAACAAAGTTCCGGCCTGTTGAGAACAACTGCTCTAGTGTGTTACTTTCATGATAATATTCTTTAAAATGATCAGAAAAAGTTGTATGTTTATAGATTTTATGGGGAAAAATGTCAGTTTAAAATAATTTAATTGTTAAATGCCAATTCTTTTTTTCAGGTAGGTTTAATGATGATTTCTTAGTGGAAATATAATTTTTAAATTATTTTAATTTATGATCTTAAGGGAATCATTCTCAAGGCTCTCTGTCCCAAGCTCATATCAGTCTTGTCTTCTGTTCATCTCTTAAACTAATATCAATAGCTTATCATGAGTTTAATTGTATACATCTTACTTCTTAGTTGTGATTGATATATCATAGTCCCCATATCTAGTACACTTCCAACAATAGTTTTGCACACCCTCATAACAAGGTTTCCTGTGGAAAATTTATTCTTCAATTCTTAATTATCTGGGTCTAAGAAGTAGAAAATCTTTTAACACTGTGGCAAAAGAAAACAAGATGAAAATTAGTGCTCCAATCTTTGCCTATCAAATGTCTGGTGCTAGCTATGGTGATATTCTCTGTTGAATATTTCAGCTCCTTCAGCCAGGCCTACAGTCATTCCAATTAATTCACTACTGGTAAAAGGACTTTTGTATCAAAAAAGCATTGTGATGGTTAATTTTTGGTGTCAACTTGACCAAGTGTTGATGCCCACTTGCCTAGTCAGTCAAGTACTAGGTTGACCATTGCTGCATGGATATTTCATGGCTGGTTGATAAGCCAGAAGGCTAGTGAATTAAATCATAAGTCAGTTAATTGCATCTGTCACTGATGATATTTGCGATCAACTAAGGCGTATCTCCTGCCAACAAGATAATCCAATCAGTCGAAATCTTTTAAGGAAGAAGAGAGACTTTTTCACTACTTCTTCAGCCAGTGAGACTCTCTTGAGGAGTTTGCCACACCCTTCATTGGAACATCCAGCTTCACAGCTTGTCCTGCAGATTTTGGACTCTTCTATTCCCATGATTGTGTGAGAGAACTTTATAAACGGCATATTTACATATATCACCAGCTGGTCCCATTTCTCCAGAACCCTGACTAGTACAGGCATTAATGGATTTTTCACATGTCAAGTCAAATATGCAGACTTCATGCTACCAGGGTTTGCACTAATTCAGTTAGTGCTTAGAATAGTACCTGGCTCTCAATACGGTATATAAGTGAAATTGTTGTACAGATGAATCTTTGCACTGTTTAAATTTCATGCAAATTCTGAGGGGAAGGCGTTATAAACGTCCCTAGGCTCTTATAGTGTTGGCAACTCATCAATGTTACACAGTAAATCAATAGTTTGTCTTGTGAGTTATTGGTGTACCACACATATGGACAAATAACTTTCTAATTCAGATCAAGGGTCTCCCCTATTTTACATAATACCACAGTTCTCTCAATAGACTTCCAACATTCAAACTCATCTCTTCAAAACACTGTCATTCATTGTTGGATAGCATGATACTCAATCCTATCTATTAGTATTTGCTTATTTTTCATTTAAGGAAAAGTACTCTGACACTCTGACAATACACCAAAGAGTATGGTAAATCTCAATTTCCAAATAAAACATTCAAAATAAAAATAACACCCAGAACAACCTAAGATTCCAAAAGTTCTTTTTATATGTAAATACTGCTGCTCTTAATGTATCTACTTTTCAATAGTCTGTCAGGCAATAAATCACACCCCTGCCCATGTATTTATTTCTAAATGCAAGGCATAGTGTTTTAGTTTGCTAATGCGTGGAACACAATACACCAGAAATGGACTGGCTTTTATAAAGGGGATTTATTTAGATACAAATTTACTAATTTGGGAAGGCACATGATAACATCTACTGGCCCTCTCTCCCAGCTTCTGGGTTCAAATATATGTCCGGGAGGCATTTCCTTTCTGCATCTCCAAACCTCTGGGTCTGAGTTCTGAGATGTTTTGTGCATGGCTGAGCTGAACTCCGCAGAGTTGTGTTGAGTTGTTTCTCACTTTTCTGACTTCACCATTTAAGCCTTATTTATTGCGGAAGGCATTCTCCTTAGCCAGATGTAATCAGTCATAGATGAATTTCACATGCTTATGATTTAAATCTGCAGCAACAGAACAACTGGGCACCATCACCTCAAAGCTGACACCTGAGCCTAACTACTACACATAGCAAATATCAAGGTATGTGAGCTCCAGGTGTCAAATCCTTAAAAGTAGCTCCAAGTTGAAGGAAAGAAAAAAGAAACATGTTATTTTTCAACTATTTCAGAAAAACCTAACAGAGGTTTTGGATGGAAAGAAAAGAAAAATCATATTTTTTGTCACCTATAATTATTTAGTGTACAAAGCAACTTATAGTTTTATGTTACTAACATAAGTACAATTATTACACAATTTCGTAACTATATAACTATAACTTTTTTGTTTTGAAAAGAAGCTCAAATTTTGGAACTGATGGTTGGAATTGGCTGTCACTCATAGCTAATATCTCTGATGGTCTTTAACGAAGTCAAACTATGCTTGCTGTCCTTGAATTTAGAGTTTCAATTCTAGTATTGTGATGATTATAGTTACATTTATTTGGGATAAATTAATTTTCTCTAAGCTTTAATTTCCTCATCCATAAAATAAGGTATGTATTCAAACTACCTCTTGAGTTTGTTATGAAAATTAATTGAAACAGCGACTATCAACAATATTGAATAGTTCTGGACAAAATGCAAAGTGTATAATATGTCAATTCCTAATAGTATTTCTATATTGTTGTCAGTATTCAACATTAATATTAGTTAGAGTATCCTCTTGAGAAAAATTATAGGACCCTGACAATGATTGCGCCACCTCACTCTGTCTCCTTTCATCCACTCAAAGGCAAATTGTAATAACAGATTCACGGACCACTTAAAAATAAGTGTACCACATTTAGTAAGCTTATTTAGGGATTGGTATTCTAGACACTACACTGTTCTTAATTTAGTTTTGGGGATCGAATAATGTACCCCACAGAAATACATGTTCATGATTTATTCTGCATTCTTGTGGAAGTAAAGCTATCTGTAAATAGGCCTTTCAAAATGCTATTATTAGTTAAGATGTGGACTCATTTGTGAGAGAATTTTTGGAGGCCCTATTTATAGGAGGTCAAATTGAAATAGGGTGGGACTTAACCCATTTGATCTGAGTCCTCACTGGGCAAAGGAAATTTGGATGCAATCAGCTGAAGTCAGAAGAAGCCAGAGAATGAAGCAGATCACCATCAGTTGGAGGTGATGTAAGCCAAGGAACTCCAGAACATTACAGATTTTGGGGAGAAGGCATGGTTTGTTGATACATGAATTTTGAACCTTAACCTCCAAAACTTGTAAAATACCAGTGTGTGGTATTTTTCATAGGAGCCCTGGAAAACTAAGACATTTAGCACTGAGACCTCAAATTGTAAAATAGAATGGCTGGTTATGACAAACCAGTTCTGGTCCAACGATCTGGTACTGGGGAAGATGGCTCTCCATGTGTGAATTCAATGGATTACTACTCTAATGCTAGAAACTTTATGGTCCTCAGAACCTCTGACTGAATGTAGCCAGAAGGAAGACATTTCCTGAAGTAATCTATAACAATCACCTCTGTAATAGTATGTAGAGAAATATTTATGGCACTTTTAAATCCTTTTGCTGCAGTCCTGGCCCAAGAATGAATTTCTGACTATGCACAAGATTTGGGGATGCCAAATCATTTCATTTTATTTTATTTTTTCCTATAGAGGACAAGCACTTACTAAGAATTGGTAAAAACCTGACTGAGCTTATTTTCACTAATGGACAATAACCTTATCAATAGGTCCAGAAAATTGAATTATGTACCCCCAGATAGACAGACTTTCAGTGTAATCTGCATTTCTGTTGGTGTGAACCATTATAAATAGGACCTCTTGAAGATGCTGCTTTTATTTAAGTAGTAGCCCAACTGACTGCGGGTGTGTGGTTTAATCCGTGTTACTGGTGGTCATATGAAAAATAGAAATTCGAAGCCATACAGCAGAAAAAGCTAGAAGAAGAAGCCATAAGTCAGCAGAAACTGGAATAGGAGACCCAAAATGAGGAGAGATGTCCATGTGACAGCAGGCAGAGGCAAACAGGGAGTCCCAAGTATTGCCAACAGCCAGCACCAGAATGCCGCAGACTCCAGGAGAAGACAAGCCTTGTCAATATCTTCATTTTGGACTTCCTCTAACCTCAAAACCATAAACTAATAAATTTTTATTATTTATTCATTTATTTATTTATTTATTTATTTATTTTTTACATGGGCAGGCACCGGGAATCGAACCCGGGTCCTTGGGCATGGCAGGCAAGCACTCTTACCTGCTGAGCCACCGTGGCCCACCCAATTTTTATGATTTAAATCAAAGAATTTTGTAGTATTTTTTTAGCAGAAGAGGCAGTGTTTGTCATGTGCCTTTCTAGATGAAAGAGAAACCCTGACCTTGTTTGCTGTGTACCTTTCCACTTGAGAGAGAAACACTGAACTTCATCAGCCTTCTTGAATCAAAGCATTTTTCCTGGATACCTTAGGGATACCTTAGATTGAACATTTCTATAGACTCGTTTTAATTGAGATGTTTTCTTGGCCTTAGAACTGTAAACTAGCAACTTATTAAATTTTTCCTTTTTAAAATCCTTTCTGTTTCTTGTATACCACCTTCTGGCAGCCAGCAAACTACAACAGATTTTGGTACCAGAGGTGTAGGGTGCTGCTGCAGTCTGCAAATACCAAACACGTTGGAATGGCTTTTTAAATGGATAAGGGGAAGATTTTGGAGGAGTTGTGAGAAGCTTGAAAGAGAAGGCCTAGAATGCTTTAAAGAGACTCTTGGTAGAAATGTGAACTCTAAAGATACCTTTGCCCAGGTTCTAGACAGAAATGAGGCATATGTTATTGCAAATTGGAAGGAAGGTGATCCTTCTTTCAAAATAGCAGATAATATTGACTAGTGGCTTTGTCTGGAAGGCAGATTTTAAAATCCATGAATTTGGATATTTAGCAGAAGAGATTTCCAAATTAAATATAGAAAGTGCAGTTTAGTTTCTCCTTGCAGCTTATAGTGTAACACGACAGGAAAGAGATCAGCTGAGAACTGAGTTCTAGGATATAAAGAAACCAGAAATTGATGTTTTGGAAAATTCTGGGCTTCCAGGATAGGAGACCATGGAGAGCGGTGCCCCACGTGAGGATTTAACCAAATGTGGAACCAGTCATCCATTTCAGAGAAACCTAGGATTGGACATGGAGTTATTCAGGAAGAATTTGTGGAAACTCCTTATGTTTGATGGGCATCATCTGAGACTACTGCATGGAAAGCCAATAAGAGTGCTGTAAATAAACAGAGCTGCTACCAGTCTAGACTGAGGGCTCACAGAAAGGACACATTGGAGGAAAAATAACTTCAGAGGCAAAGTCACGGAGGCTGGGGTCTGAAGTCAAGAAACCTCGGGCCAGGAGAGCGGACCCACCCAATCCCCTGGAGAGGGTGAGTTTACCCCAAAGGCAGAGGATGGGCCTTCCTCCTATTGCAGTGGTAGAGTCATGCCACCTTAGGCCTTGGAGAGGGCCAAGCACGCTCCTTGGGGTTTGGGGAGAGCCTGGATGTCACCACATAGAGGGGTTGAGTGTGTGCCACAGAGACGGCAGAAAGCCCAGGTGCAGCCTCTATCCTTGGAGAGGGTTGAGCTGAGAAAAAGGTGGTCTCCCCAATGTCTGCCAAGGTTGCATTTGGAGAGAGGCAGTTCTTTGCATAGGCCTTTGGAAAAGATGGGACTATTGCCTTCTAAAGCCCTGAAGATAAATGACTCTCAGACTTTGAAATCTAACGGTCTTTGTCCCACAGGTTTTCAAAAACTGTATGGGTCTGGTGACCCATGTGTTCCTTCCAATTTCTCCTTATGGAAATCAGTATATGCATCCTATGACTGACTGTTCCTCCTTTGTATATTGGCAGCAAATAACCTGTGCTGAGTTTTTACAAGTCCAGAGCCAGAGGAGAACTTTGTTTTAGGACAGACCATCACCTCTAACTAATTATGAGATTTTGCACTGGTTTTAACCTTTTATTGTATTTGTAATGTTACTGAAATGGTTTAAGGTCCTCTGATGCTGTTATGGAATGAATGTATTTTGCATATGGGGAAACATGTCTTCTTTAGGATCCAGAGGGTAGAATGTGCCATTTTGAAAAGGTTTATGTTCCCTAAAAAAAACATGTTTTAATTCTAATCAATCTTGTGGTTTCTTCTAATCCCTATTCTGTACTGTATGTTGGAAACTTTAATTAACTTATCTCCATGGAGATGTGATTTAATCAAGAGTAGGTATAAAACTTGTTTAGTTGGAGATGTGTCTACTTCCATTCTGAGTGGGTCTTGATTTGTTTACTGGGATCCTATAAAAGAGGAGACTTTTTTGGTGAGAATGCCTTTTGAGAATGACAAGAAAGCCACAGAAGAGCCAAGCAGAGCCTTGGCTCTAGGCTGAGGAAACCCCAAAATCCACCAGCCAGTGACCTTTGAAGTTTCTGAGAGAGCAGAGAATGCTGAACCATGAAGCAGAGTCCACCAGCCAGTGACTTTTGGAGATAAAGAAGGAAAATGCCTCCTGGGG